>NC_080420.1:110723359-111323359 GCF_029873635.1 Malania oleifera | reverse complement strand
GATAGATATTTTCCAGCTACTATTAGGGGGGCTAAAGTAGAAGAGTTCCTAAGTCTGAAGCAGGGATAGCTATCCGTCCGATAGTATGCGGCGCATTTCATCGAGCTCTCTCGTTTCACCCCGTATATTGTTCTTGATGAAGTGAAGAAGGCGAGACAGTTTTAGAGAGGCTTGAGGCGGAGTATATTTAAGAAAGTGGTGGTGCTACGGATCTAGGACTTTGCTGAGTTAGTTGACAGGGCGGCTTTGGCAGAGATTGGTGAGCGTCTCGATGCAGAGGAGTAGGGACAGAGGAAGAAATCTGCATCTACGGGCTACCAGCAGGGTCCTAGAAAGAATCAGTGGAGGAAAGGTAACCATAGTAGAGGGCGAAGACAGGAGACGGGAGTACAGGAGGTGCAGGCAGGGCAGGGTCCTTCAGTCTATTAGACTTGTGGTAGGAGACACTGGGGAAAGTGTCGAGCAGGAGGGGTGGTGTGCTATCGCTGCAGTAGATTGGGGCATATGGTGCGAGACTGTCCTACCCCACTCGATATAGTTCCAGCTCCCAGACCATACTAGGGAGGTTATTAGGCGCCACGTGGGGGCCAGCAGAGAAATAAGGCTCTATCTAGGGTGTTTACTTTAACATCGAGTGAGGTTGAGACGACAGGTGACGTGGTGACAGGTATGGTTATTGTGCTTTCTTTTAAAGTTATTGCATTGTTTGATTTAGGAGCTACACACTCGTTCGTGTCTTCGGGGTGTGTTAAACTATGTGGGGCATAAACACGGTTGTTGAATACTGAACAGTTGGTGTCTACACCGACTGGGTCTGTAGTAAGATGTAGTAAAGTACTCTGGGGTTGTTTAGTTGTTATTCAAAGGGAAATTCTGTCTGCTGATCTGATAGTGCTGGACATGCACGATTTTGATGTCATATTTGGCATGGATTGGCTAGCAGCTAATTTTTCCAGCATAGATTACCGAGCATGAGAAGTGATATTCAGATCTCCAGGGAAAGTAGAATTTAAGTTCGTAGGGTCGCAGGTGCAATCCCCGCCTCAGCTGGTTTCAGCTATCTAAGCTATGAGACTTCTGCTGAGTGGTTGTCAGGGGTTTGTGGCTGTTATAAAGGAGGTGTCAGAGAATGAATTGAAACTTTCTAGCATGCCTGTAGTAAAGGAGTTTGTAGACGTTTTCCCAAATGAGTTACCAAGCTTGCCACCCGATCGTGAAGTAGATTTCCCTATTGATCTACTTTCAAGTACAACACCGATTTCTAAAGTACCGTACTGGATGGCGCCAGCGGAGTTAACAGAGTTGAAGAATCAGTTGTAAGATCTGCTTAATAAGGGCTTCATACGACCCAGTGTATCTGTCACGACCTGCTTAATTTCCCCATATATATATTTTTTTCAAAATATAATAAAGTTAATATCATAAATCTCAGCAGATCATAATCAACCTAGACCCATGGGTACCAGTGGTACATCAGAAACACATCATGGAAGCCTATGCAGCAGGAAACAAAAATCATAAACACCTCATTATACCATACATCATAATACTAGAGTTACTACAATCACTATATACATATATATGCAACACTCAACCCAAAAAGATGTTTTAGGGCCATTTCCAAAAAATACATCCGACCCTATCAAAATACTTACTCTTCTGGAAGGGCAGATCTACCATACTAGATCAATGTGGCTTTACCCGCTCTCCTATCAAGGGCTCCTGAAAAGTTTATAAAATTTTGGGATGAGATACCTCTTAGTAAGGGAAATAAACTAATACTAGTGTGTGGCAACATGAGTATTCCGTGTTATACATATACCATACAGAACATATTCAGTAATTGTTTTGTTAAATTTGGGAAAACATATATATATCATCAAAACATGGTAGAACATACTGGATTTTCATAAACATTTATCATCTCATATAATAATAATACAAAAAAATTTCTGGTAGGTTAACTAGATGTTGTCATGTATTACCCCCACATAACTGGGTTGTGTGGCCCGAAGGCGAGACCTGACAATGATTGGCCGACCACTGTCAAGTCAAAAGTACAGTCTGTAAGTTTGATGGGTCTGCCAGACCTAAACCGTACACTAGGGGCGCTCACACACTTCTTAAAAATCACATCGACCATCCAATCTCACATCACTCCGTATAGCGGCGTTAACACAAATATCATGATCATGATGACCATGGACACATAGCAACTATATTGTGCAAGTTCTAGCCTAGACCAAACCAACCAGGTTCTGATATCATATAACATGTACTAAAACTGTGATACATGGATATTTCATATCATTAATTATCAAATCAATCATATCATTTTGCATATATATGTATATCATGAAAATCATTGGCCCGTACGCTGGTATTACACATTTTATCATAGCTCGGCCTGTACGCCGGCAAATCATAGCATAACCCATAAGTTGGCAAATCACATCCATAGCTCGGCCCGTACGTCGACAAATCATATCATAGCACAGCCCGTACACTAGCAAATCACATCCATAGCACGGCCCGCACGCCAACAAATCATATCATAGCACAGCCTGTACGCTGGCAAATCACATCCATAGCACGACCCTCATGCTGGAAAATCATATCATAGCACAACCCATATGCTGGTAAATCACATCCATAGCATGGCTTGTACGCTGGCAAAATATATTCATAGCTCAGCCCATACGCTGGCAAATCATACACATAGCACAGCCCGTACATCGACAAAACATATAAAAATCTCAGCCCGTACGCCGGTTTTTCATTATAAAAATCCATATCATTAACACATTCCTAGAAAACAGTATTCCATAAAAATTTCTACTCATGCCACACTAACAGGTTTTTCATATATTCAACATACCATCATTTTCAACAGTGTTTTCTCAAATATAAATCATGTATATATATAAACATATTTATTTTCCTAAAATCAAAAGCTATATGTACATAAATTTTCTTATAAAGGATTAGCTTAGTTTATCCCCTTACTTGATTCTTGAAAAGCCCCTAAGAAAATCTGTCTCGCACCCGCAGGGTTTCTAACTCAACACCCTAGAAACAACATTCCCCAGAACTAAAGTTCAGTATTTTTACGTGTATATCACTTCCTACAACTGTCAATTAACCAAATATTAAGTAGAAAGTCTTACCCTAGATTTGGGATGGTTTCCACTTCAGCCCCACCGACGATCTGCTCCAACAGACTTGCAGAGAACTTTCCCAAGAGCGTCGTGGTGGCTTCAGATCATCGATCCGACGAAGATCTGGCCCAAAATCGAAGAGAGAAGGGGAAAGGGACGTAGGATGAGAGAGGGAGAGAGAGAGAGAGAGAGAGAGAGAGAGAGAGAGAGAGAGGGTTTTTGCGCTTAATTTCCATCAAAAATCCGAGTTCTTCACTATTTATAGGGCTGGATTCATTGACGAACCACGTCATCTCTTCGCCAAGTCCTTTAATAATTTTGTCGACAAACCCACTCCTCGTCGACGAAATTCAAACTGCCCAAAACCTTTTTTGGTATTTCCTCATCGACGAATCTTGCCTTCGTCGACGAGGTCTTGAAAATTTCTCTCGGTTTATTCCTTTCAAAATGCAATGTCGTCGACGAACACTTTTCTTTCCCTTTCTTTTATTATTTAAATACCATTATTCTTCGGGTCATTACAGTATGTCCGTGGGGAGCTCTAGTTCTATTTGTGAAGAAGAAGGACGGGTCCATGAGGATGTGTATAGATTATAGGGAGATTAATAAAGTGACAATCAAGAACACGTATCCTCTACCCTGTATCAAGGATTTGTTTGACAAACTCCAAGGTACACGGGTGTATTCGAAGATTGACCTCAGATCTAGTTATCATCAGGTAAAATTGAAAGCAGAAGATGTCTCGAAAATGGCCTTTAGGACTAGGTACGGGCATTACGAGTTTCTTGTTGTGCCGTTTGGTTTGACGAATGCTCTTGTAGTATTTATGGACTTGATGAACAGAGTCTTCCATCAATACCTAGACCAGTTCATTGTTGTTTTTATTGATGATGTACTAGTCTATTTGAGGAGCTATGAGGAGCATGAGATGCAATTGAGGTAGGTTCTACAGATGCTTCGGGAAGAGAAGTTGTACACCAAGTTCAGTAAATGTGAATTCTGGCTTGAGAAGGTCGTGTTTTGGGGGCATGTTGTGTATGGAGACGGTATTACTGTGGATCCTAGTAAGGTCGAGGCCGTAGTGAATTGGGCTAGACCGAGGAATTTCCAAGAGATCAAGAGTTTCTTGGGGCTAGCTGGGTATTACCGTCATTTCGTTGAGGGATTCTCAGCTTTGTCAGGGCCCTTGACACGACTAACTAGGAAGAATCCCAGATTTGAATGGGACAACAGCTGTGAGCAGTGTTTTCAAGAACTGAAGTAAAGATTATTCACAACACTAGTATTGGTCATCCCGTTAGGGGGTGAGGGGTATGTCATTTACAGTGATGCGTCCTCGAAGGGACTTGGTTGTGTATTGATGCAGCATGGTAGGGTAGTGGCGTATGCTTCCAGACAGTTGAAAGAATATAAAAAGAACTACCCTACCGATCTTGAGTTGGTTGCAGTTGTACACCCATTGAAGATTTGGAGTCATTACCTGTATGGCGAGCGGTGTGAGATCTTTTCCGACCATAAGAGTTTGAAGTACTGTTTCACACAGAAGGAATTGAATATGAGGCAGAAAAGGTGGTTGGAGCTAATTAAGGATTTTGATTGTATCATCAGTTATCACCCAGGGAAAGCAAACGTGGTAGCTGATGCGTTGAGCAGGAAGTCCAAGGAATCAACGTTGGCGACTATGGAGATCTAGTATCCGATCATGATGGATCTGGAGAGACTCGGCATTGAATTAGTTGAAAGTGGTTCTCAGGCTGACATTGCCAGTTTAGTGATGCAGCTTATTCTGCAAGAGAGGATTAAAGCCGTCCAGAAGGAAGACCCAGAGTTAGCAGAGGTGATAGATAGAGTACATAATGGTCAGGGTGAGGCATTCAGTATTGCAAATGACGAGGCTTTGCTATTGCATTCCAGATTATGTGTTCCTGCCGATACTGAGATCAGAAAGACTATTTTAGAGGAGGCTCATAGATCTTTGTATACTGCTTATCTCGGTAGTATGAAGATGTACAGGGATCTGCGAGAGTCATACTGGTGGAGTGGTATGAAGAGAGAGATCGCCGAGTATGTAGCCCAGTGTCTGACATGCTAGCAGGTAAAAGCTGAGCACCAAAGGCCGGTAGGGCAGTTGATGCCGCTATTTATCCCATAATGGAAGTGGGATCATATATCTATGGACTTCGTGTCAGGACTACTGACAGAGTTACATGGCCAGAATGCCATCTGGGTGATTGTTGACCATTTGACTAAGACCGCCCCATTTTTACTAATCAAGATCAGCTACTCCCTTAACCGTTTAGCGAAGATCTACATTCAGGAGATAGTTCGTTCTCATGGGGTGCCAATATTGATTATGTCAGATTGAGACCCGCGTCTTATATCACGCTTTTGGAAGAGTCTGCAGGAAGCACTAGGGTCTCAGTTGTCTTTTAGCACAGCCTTCCATCCTTAGTCAGATGGGCAGACTGAGAGGACGATACAAACATTAGAGGATATGCTCCAAGTGTGCGTACTGGATTTTGGGGGTAGTTGGACTCAGTTCATGCTATTGGTAGAATTCACGTATAATAACAATTATCATACCAGCATAGGCATGGAACCATTTGAGGCGCTATATGGTAGGAGATGCCATTCTCCTTTATTTTGGGATGAAATGGGTGAGTGACGAGTAGTGGGGCCAGAGCTTGTGCAGCAAGCGCGTGATAACGTTTGGCTTACAAGAGATAGGATCAGTGCAGCTCAGAGTCGACAGAAAAGTTATGCTGATAATTGCCGCAGGAATCTGGAATTTGATGTAGGTGATCATGTGTTTTTGAAAATAGCTCCATTGAAAGGAGTTATGCGATTTGGGAAAAAGGGTTAACTTAGTCCTAGGTTTATCAGTCCATTTGAGATTTTAGAGAAAGTAGGGCTGGTAGCCTACAAGCTAGCTTTACCACCTGTGTTGTCTAGGATCCACGACGTATTCCATGTTGCTATGTTGAGGAGATACGTCTCACATCCTTCTCATATCATCAGTTATGGTGAATTAAAACTCAATGATTCACTGGTGTATGAGGAGGTACCCGTACAGATTCTGGATAGGAAAGTGTAGGAGTTACATAATAAGGAGATTCCTCAAGTAAAAGTTCTGTGGAGGAATCATACAGTTGAAGAGGCTTCTTAGGAGTACGAGGAGCAGATGAAACAGAAGTACCCACAACTATTTCAAGAAACTTAAGTACTTAGGTAATATTTCTTTTGCAGGTACATGTAATGGTTTAATTAGTGTAACATTTTAGTTTTGGGAGAATTTTTCTTTTGTATACGTAATCTCTCAAGACTCGAAATGTAACCACGATATTCCTCCACCATAAGTGAGGGTAAGTAATAAAATAAGTAGACCATTTTTCCTGTTGAGGGATGATGAGTTATATGAACAGTAAATTTCGAGGACGAAATTTTATAAGGAGGGGAGAATGTAAGGACCCGAAGAATAATGGTATTTAAATAATAAAAATAAAAGAAAAATGAAAATAGGAACAGAAAGAGGCAGCCAACATCGTCAACAACGTTGCATTTTGGATAGGATAACCCCAAGAAATTCTCTAGGCCTTGTCGACGAGGGTATAAGAGAAGCTCGTCGACGAGGACCAAATTCGTTGACGAGAAAATATCGACCAAAAACCTGCGCAAATATTCATCCTTCTCTCTCCTCTATGCCCCTCCTACCTTCTCTCTACGATCTCGGGCTGGATTCTCGCTGGTTCGATGATCTGAAGTTACCACGACGCTCTTGGGAAAGTTCTCTGTAAGTCTGCCAGAGCAGATCGTCGGTGGGGTTGAGTTGGAAACCATTCCAAATTCAGGGTAAGACTTTCTACTTAATATTTGAATTTTTGACAGTTGTAGAAAGCGTAGTACGCATAGAAATACTGAACTTTAGTTTTGAGGAATGTTGTTTTCAGGGTATTGAACGGGAAACCCTGTAGGTGCAGGAGTGTTTGATTTAGAGGCTTTTCAAGAATCAGGTATGTAACAACCCAAAAAAAAAAAATTAATTATTATTATTAATTAATTAATTATTATTAAGGAAATTAATTAAAGGAATAAACAAATAAAAGAAATAGTGTGGAAAAAAAAATTGAAATAAGGATATATATTAAGTTTTATATATATATATATATATGTATATATATATATATAAAGTTATTATATAATAAGGTAAAAGAAAAAAAAAAAAAAGAGGAAAGGTAAGGATAAAGGAAAGAAAAAAAAAAGAAAAAGGGAAAAGGAAACTTTGTTATTAAGTTTCGAGAACAAGAAGTGGAAAGGCAAAAAAAGGGGAGAGCCTCGCGCAGATAGAAAGAGAAAAAAAGAAAGAAAAAAAAATTCTCTCAATTCACATTCTCCACTCCTCTTCTTTTTACGATTTCGCGGCGGATTCTCGCCCAATTGAAAATCCGAAAATACCATTAGACTCCATTCTCCGTCACCAATATATCTACCGAAGTGGATTTGTCGTAAGAGTAACGTGGGCATATCTCCTGGGGTAAGGCAAATTCTCATTCTTGTCTCAATTTTTCTTAAATTTTAAGCCAAATAGGCGATCGGACATCACCACGAGAATCTAGGGTTGATTCTCTATAAATCTAGTAGAGCGGATTTCTCGTGGGATCATTGTAGAAATAGCCCCAAAATTAGGATAAATGAGTTATTTAGAAATTAATTGTTATTTAATTATTGTAAATTAGGAAAGGTTAAAATAATATTTTATTAGGGTTGATTTGATTGAATCAGGATTCGGGTGAGTGTCGCAGGTATAATTTTAGGAGCCTGCAGGCGTGGTTCAGGGAATCAGGTAAGGGGGAATAAAATTATATCAGTATTTTATTAAGGTGAACCAGTTATTTACGAGCATATGAAATTTATTATTTATCTATATGATTTTCAGAATAGCCTGATTACTGGAAAAATGATGATTTTGTTTAAGATTTATATTTGGGATAATTGCATATGATATTAAATTCGTGTGACATGTGAATAATTTTTACTAATAAATTGAATATAAATTTTTGTGGCATTTAGGTTTGCATGTGGGGATGTTTGGAATGATTATGACATGATGAATAAATTGTTATGTTTGACTCCTGTGTGGAAATGTATTAATCTGTTGGGATACTATGTGGGAATGTATTGATATGTTGGATACCTGTGTGGTAATGTATTGATGCGTCTGTGTGAACTAACTGGTGTGGTTATTTGTATGCATCTCAATACAACGTTGGCATGAGGAGGTTATTATATTGCTTAAATATAAATCATGATATGACGTTGGTAGGTTGAGGAACTCGTCATACTGTAATTTATATGGGGTAGGACATTCGCAGGTCGAGGAGCTTGTTCTACTGATGTATGACGCGTAGGTCATGGGGATTGGATACTGGTGAATAGTGGTGCTTGTGTGGGCCACGTTATATCCTGTGTGGATAATGGTGCCTGTGTGGGCCATGTTGTGTACCCTGTGTGGGTAGTGGTGCCTGTGTGGGCCACGTTATATCCTGTTTGGATAATGGCGCCTGTGTGGGCCATGTTATGTACCCTATGTGGGTAGTGGTGTCTGTGTGGACCACGTTATATCCTGTGTGGATAATGGCGCCTGTGTGGGCCATGTTATGTACCTTGTGTGGGTAGTAGTACCTGTGTGGGCCACGTGTAGATAAGAAGTACGTAGGTGCCTGTGTGGGCCACGTACTGACATGTACGCAATTGCTCTATGTGGACCACGTACTGAAGACATTGGAAGATGAAGTATGAGATGCATAATTCCTGTGTGGATGTGTTGTGTGCATGTGAATTTAATTATAGCATAAAAATAATGGTATAGCATATTGTGAATGCATGTGTGTGCATGCAGCAAGGTAAACAGACCACCGGGGGCTTGTTGAGAAAGGCAAGTGTTCTGCTAGGTAGTTTCTTGGTATCAGTGCAAAGGGTTGCTACTTGTATGGGTGGGTAGACATCCCGATCCTCGGAAACCTTTGCTTTTAAAATAATAAAGATGTGTGTACTGGAAGCGAGGTAATTCTTCACCTGAGGGCTTACTGAGTAAGGTGAGTGCTCTGGTAGGTAGTTTTTAGTACCAGAGTAGAGGGAAGGTAATTGTATGGGTGGGCAATCTTCCCTATCCTCGGGGACTTTCGCCCGCATAAAAATTATGTACTTGTGCATATTAGATGTGTATATGATATTAGTTGTCGAGGATGTTATTAATGGTACATTTTTTCAGTTGTTATTGATATTATATGAGAAGCAGTTTATTTTGATATATAAATATTAAAACTCATTTGTCACACATTGTTATAATTTATTTCACCCTTACTAAGATGTGTCTCACCCTAGTGGATTAACAATTTTTCAGGTTCTTTGGGAGACTGGGTTTGAAGGCCTTGGTTGGGACTGTTTTTGCTGGTTTCTTTTTGGGGTATTGTGAAATACTCATATATGTATAGATATATTTGTACAGGATTATGTTTTAAAACTGGTTGTGGATATAGATATCTGGATGTTGCAGTGTTTGTTTTTGGGTTGTTATATAGAACTCTAGTATTTATTTGAGATTATTTATTTATGTTCCGCTGCGTGCATGATAATTATGGTATCAGATGCAGGTGATTGGAACACGTGGCACCTGGGCCCCACTTGGCGGGTTTCGGGGCGTCACAAGGTAAGGGGATAAACTAAACTAGTATTTTATGAAAAGTTTGTATAATATTATAGCATTTGATTTCAAGGAAATAAATATATTTATATATGATTTATATTTGAAATACTGCTGAAAATAATGGTATGTTAGAAATATGAAAAACCATTTCATGTGGCATAAGTAAAAATTATAACGAAAAATTGTTTTCTCGGAATGTGTTAATAATACGGATTTTTATAATGGAAAACTGGCGTATGAGTCGAGATTTTTATATATGTTTGCCATTGCATGGGTTGAGCTATGTGTATGATTTGCCGGCGTACGGGGCGAGCTATGGAAATGATTTGCTAGCGTACGGTCTATGCTATGTGTATGATTTGCAGGCGTACGAGCCGAGTTATATGTATGATTTGCCAACGTACGGGCTATGCTATGGATATGATTTGCCAGCGTACGGGCCGAGCTATGGTAAAATGTGAAATATCAACGTACGGGCCAATGATTTTCATAATATACGTATATATGAAAAATGATATGATTGATTTGATAATTAATGATATGAAATATCCATGTATCATAGTTTCAGTAAATGTTATATGATATCAGAACGTGGTTGGGTTGGTCTAGGCTAGCACTTGCACGGTACAGTTGCTATGTGTCCATGGTCGTCATGATCATGATATTTGTGTTAACGCCGCTGTACAGAGTGGTGTGAGATTGGATGGTCGATATGATTTTTAAGAAGTGTGCAAGCGCCCCTAGTGTACGGACCAGGTCTGGCAAACCCATCAGACTTACAGACTGTACTTTTGACTTGGCAGTAGTCGGCTAACCATTGTTAGGTTCCACCTTTAAGCCACACAACCCAGTCATGTGGGGGTAATACATGACAATAGTCAGCTAACCTAAGAGGAATGTTTTTGTATTATATTTTATGAGATGAAATATGATTATGGAAATATAGTGTGTTCTGCCATGCTATGATGATATATACGTTTTCCCTAATATGACATGACAGTTTACTGAATATGTTTCTATATGATATATGTATAACACGAAATACTCATGTTGTCACACACTAGTATTAGTTTATTTCCCTTACTGAGAGGTGTCTCACCTCTAATTTTATAAACATTTCAAGAGCCTCTGATAGGAGAGTGGGTAAAGCCTCCCTAATCTATTACGGTTGATCTGCCCTTTCAGAAGGGTAAGTGTTTTGATAGGGTTGGTTGTATTTTGCAGAATGACCCTAATATATCTTTTGGGTTGTTTACTGTGTATATATAAATGCAGTGATTGTTGTAACTTTTGTATTGTGATGTATGGTCTAATGAGGTGTTTTTGATTTATGTTTCCTGTTGTATAGGCTTCCATGATGTGTTTCTGATGCATCCCTGGTACCCACGGGTCCAGGTAGATTATGATCTACTGAGCGTTGTGATATTGATTTTATTATATTATGAAAAAAATATATGAAAATTAAGCAGGTTGTCACATCAGTATTTAATATTTCCACTATTCCTATAAAAACATTTCCGTATATGCATTTATCCCTTTTCAATATTTCCAAAAAATCGTATAACTTTTCCACATTTCATTTCATTTTCTTAGGGATATTTATCATCATATTATTTTCCCAGATTTCCCATTTCAAATCACATTTTACATAATACATAATTTTCATAAAATCATATACCACACAATTTCTCATCTATTATTCATATCATCATAAGAATAATTTCAGGGAAAATACCATAATTCATTTCACATATATTTTAACCAATATTTCATAAAAATACCTGTTATAACTTATTCCCCTTACCTGTCTTACTGAGATGCCCACACAGTTCAATCTTGAGCCTGTGGCATTTCTAGCACAAAAACTTACAATTTCCATTTCCCCAGAACATTCAATAGAATTCCAACATAATTTTCATTAAAACATTTCCTAGGCTCCCAATAACCTAAATAAATTGTTAAACTCCAAGATAATCAACTTATCTTGGTTTTCCTGAACTATGCCCACAGAGTTCCAAAATTACACCCGCAGCACTTACCCAAGCCCTGAATTCAATAACCCTAATTCAACCTCAGAATGTTCAATATTTAACATTTCCAAATCTACAATAATTAAATAATAATTAGCCCCTTTAATAACCCCCTAGCTTAATTTTGGGGTTATGCCTACGACGACCCCACGAGAAATCCGCTCTGCTAGACTTATAGAGAATCATCCCTAGATTCTCGTGGTGGTATTTGATCGTCAATTGGGCTTAAGATTTACGAGAAATTGAGATAAAAGTGAGAATTGAACTTATCCCAAGAGATATGCTTACACCGCTCCTATGACAAATCCGCTCTGGTACAAATGTCGGTGGCGGAGAATGGAGTCCGACAGTATTTTTTGATTTCTAATCGGGCGAATATCACCTGAGAAATTGAAGGAAGTGGGAGAGAGACAAAGGAGAGAGAGAGAAGACGTGAGAGATACAAGGGGAGGGGCTCTCTGTTCTTTTAATTTCCTTTGAAGCTTCAGGATGTTACCTTACTTATGTGTATATATATTATAATATATAAAAATATTATTATATTATATTATTTAAATAATTAATTATTATTATTATTTTAATTAATTAATTAATTATATTTTTTTTTACATTTCCATGTATACAATTTTTGTGGTCATTATAAAGGAAACAAAACACTGAGAGAAGAAAGGAGAAAAGAGAGAGAAAAAGAGAACTCGGACTGAAGAAAAAAGAGAAGATTAAGGGAGAGGCCTCTGAGACCACACAGAGAGAGAGAGAGAGAGAGAGAGAGAGAGAGAGAGAGAGAGAGAGAGAGAGAGAGAGAGAGAAAGAAAGAGAGAATGAATGGAGAAAATGGAGAGGAGGAAGAAAAAAAAAGGTTTTATACTTAGGTTTAGTGGGACATGCCACCAAACGAGTGGTGACACATGTCACAACCTAGTCTAAACTGACGTTACCTTGTTATAATAAATTGAAAAAAAAAATAAATAATAATCGGAGGCTGACACGTTATGTCATGCTGATGTCACCTAGCTACAATAATTAAAAAAAAAAAAAGCAGTCATGTGTCTCCACTGTGAGTGGACACATGGCCCACCAAACCAACCTGACTTAATTCGATCCAGACCGGTTCAAATCAATCTGGTTTTTCCAAAACCTATGATTTATTTTTTTTACTTATCTTATTTTAATTTTACTTGGATTTTTTTTATTTAAAAAAAAAGGAAATTTAGAGAAAATTAGGAAAAATCAGGAAAAAATAGAAAAAATATTTTGGAAGCCATAAAATAATATATATATATATATATATATTTAAGTTGTTTTAAGTCAAAATTAATGATAAAAAGTTTTTAAAAATGTCGAAAATTCTTAGAAAATTTGTATAAATTTTGAAAAAATCTGGGGATATTTTTTTAAAAAATTTTTTGCTTAATATTTGATAATTTTTCCTAATTTTTATTTGGGTGTGTCCCAATAATTTTAAAAAAGGTAAAAGAGATATTTCAGACCTCATCTGTATTAGTTTTGAGGGAGGTTTATCTAACAAGATCCCCTCACTTGGAGGTCTTATTAGACACTTCTAAATCACAGTTTAATTTTCATCCCCCTTTTAAATTCTTTATTCATTTGTTCATTTTATTTTAAAATGAGTTAATTAAGGACCATTAAATTCCATTTAGAAATAATTCATAATTAATTAGGCACCATACGTAGAACAGGCGTGTAGGGAATTTTGATATCTTCCCCCGCATAACTGAACTCTTGATCCCAACTCTAATAAAAACGGACTGAAACTACTAGTGGCGTAATATTAGTCTATAGACCAATCAAATAAGTAGTAATTAGGTGTCCTAATCGCACTTAGGTAAATAATAGGTTAATGACGACTCCATTTCAATTTCCAACATTTATTACCCCTTTCCCGTCCCGAGGACACCTTCGCTCCTCCGGGCACGTTGTGACATTGGCAATTTTGTTCCAAACTTTCACGTTTCAACATAATTTTTGAGGGTCTATTTAATTGTGAAATTATTTTTCTGTCATTCAAGAAAAAGAAAAAAAACTTGTTTTTAAAGTGTTGCAACATTTGTATAAGAAAAATCATAAACTAACAAAAAGTTTTGACGTTATTTAACTGTGAAAATATTTTTTTTAAGTTAATTACAAAATTGTCACCTTCTTTTCCAAATTTCTAAGCTTGTATAGGAAAAGTAGAAATCATTATTGTTTTGTAGATTTTTGTACTTTTTGAAATTTTTGAAAAATTAAATAATAGAATGTCTTTTTTTTTTTTTTGTAATTATTTTGAAATCCATAAATGCAAAACAAAAATTATTTTTCACAAGAAGTTGATATTTTCATTAAAGAACTATTTAATTGAATATTGCACCCATTTGGAGCAATGGCCATTTAAAAGCCTCGGTCCAAACCCTGTCACTACAAAAAAATAAGGTTATTAGTGAAAGATCAAAACCGTTACTAATAATCACAAAATTGTCACTAATACTATTCGTGACTGTTTTCCAAGTATTAGTGACAGTTTTGAAATAGTTGTCATAACTACCGTTGCTAATAATTATTAGTGACGAAATTTAAAATTCGTCATTACTAATAGAGTATTAGTGATAGATTATAACTGTCACTAAAACACTTATACCGTCACTATAAATTCTATGTTAACTCCGCTCAAAATCGTCACTAATAGTAGATTAGTAATGACGAATTTCAAAACGTCACTAATACTAGAGTAATAGTGACGAATATAAAATTTGTCACTACTAATATGCTATTAGTGACGATTTTCAAATTCGTCACTACTAGTCTATTATTAGTGACAATTTTGAAATTCGTCACTACTACCCTGATAGTAGTGACAGTTTTGAAATTCGTCATTAATACTTAAAAATAACAATTATTAGTCACGATTTTGAAACCGTCACTAATAATTTAAAATTATTACTAATTTTTTAATCTTTAATTCTTGTAAAAATTTGTAATTACATTTTCGCATACATAATATTAAACCATAATTACAAAAAAATTCATAAATTATTGAAAATTCTAATTCAAATTCAAAATTCAAATACAAATACAAATACATTTTAGAAATTCAATTAGAATACATAAATTCCATATGTTCAAATAATAAAAAAAGTTAAAAATTCAAATTCAAATACGAATACATTATACAAATTCAATTTAAAATAAAGAAATTCCATCTATTCAAATAAAAAAAAATATTTTAAAAAATAATAATCAAATGTTGCATCTAACTGTGGTGCATGACATCGTGTTGATGTTGTAACAGCCACAAAGTCTACAAATAAAGAATTATAAAAAATATTAGTATATGATTTTTGAACATATACGTATACATATTATAAGTATCAATGATGTGATAACAAAACAATCGAACATTCAGAAATAGTTAAAAAAAAATGATACAATTTTAAATAGCTAAGTTTTATCAGTAGTGACGGCTCTCTAAAACGTCACTAATGAGGGATTAATAGTGCCGAATGTGCAAAACCGTCACTAATACTGTGAAAAAATTTTAAATTTTTTTTTTTTTGAATAAAAGAACTAGTAGTGACAGTTCTCTAAAACGTCATTAATGAGGAACTAATAGTGACGAAACTATAAAATCGTCACTAATACTGTAAAAAAAATTTTAATTCATTAATACAATAATAATAGTGACAGTCTATTAACTGTCACTAGTAAGTCCCTTTTAGTGACACATTGAAATCATCACTAATACCTCAAGAATCGTCGCTAATATTTTCCTGAGATAGTTTTCGCGTGAAAAGTGGTTTTCTGTATTTGTTTGAGTGGGGAAAACTAGTTTTTAGTGACAGAGGTATTAGTAAAGGATGAAATTTCATCACCAAAAATTCGGTATTAGTGAATGATGGAATTTCATCACTAATACCTAAACTATTAGTGATGGTTTTTCAAAACCGTCACTGATATTAAACTTTTAATGACGAAATTTCATCCTTCACTAACACCTCCGTCACTAAAAGCCAGTTTTCTTGTAGTGTATTTAAAAAAAGCCCAAAATCAGAACCCATTTTTTATTTTAAAGCTCGGTCGCAAAAACCATTTTTTAAAAGCCCCGACCTAAGCCAAATTTAAACAAAAAAAAGGCATAAACTATTTTAAAAACCAGGCCTAGAATCATTTTTTAAAGGCCAAAAAGCCCAAGTCTTGGCCCAAACCTTTTTTTTTTTTTTTAAATAAAGCCCAAGTCCACAAAGCCTAAACCAACCAATGGTCAAGCCCATGTGGGCCTAACCTAACCCAAGCCCAACCTAACCTAGCCCTAGCCCAACCTAACCTTACCTAGGCCGAACCTAACCTGAACCCGGCCCAACCTGACCTAACCCATGCCAAACCTAACTAGACCCAGACCCATGCCCAACCTAACTAGACCCAAGTCCAACCTAACCTAACCCAGGCCCAACCATCCTAACCCAAGTTCAACAAACCCTAACCTAGCCCTTGTTCTAACCCGAGGTTAGAATGACTCGAAGCTTGTTTGGCTCTTGAGAAAATGCCAAGAAATTCCAAAGATATCTAGAGGAATAGACACAAAAGAACAATATTCAAAAGAAAAATAGGGGTAGGGTGTACTTATCTGTATCCTTGGAAAACATTGAATGATCTATCTCCTTCCTTCGTTTCAAACCTACAAAAATAAAATAGAATGGGTGAGAACATTAGAGAGAGATAGAACACAGAGAAAAGAAAGGAGAAAAGAAGAAAGAAAGGGAAAACAAAACACAGAGAGAAGAAAGGAGAAAAGAGAGAGAGAGAGAGAGAGAAAGAACTCAGAGGGAAGAAAAGAGAAAAGATTAAGGGAGAGGCCTCTGAGATCAGAGAGAGAGAGAGAGAGAGAGAGAGAGAGAGAGAGAGAGAGAGAATGAACGAAGAAAATTAGGAAAAATCGGGAAAAATTAGAAAAAAATATTTTGAAAGTAAGAAAATAAAAAATATATATTTAAGTTGTTTTAAGTCAAAATTAATAATAAAAAGTCTTTAAAAACGATGAAAAATTTTAGAAAAATACTAAAAAATCTCAGAAAATTTGTATACATTTTGAAAAAATCTGGGGATATTTTTAAAAAATTTTTTGCATAAAATTTGATAATTTATCCTGATTTTTATGTGGGTGTGTCCCAATGATTTTAAAAAGGGTAAAGAGATATTTCAAACCTTATCTGTATTAGCTTTGAAGGAGGTTTATCTAACAAGATCCCCTCACTTGGAGGTCTTATTAGACATTTCTAAATCACACTTTAATTTTCATCCCCCTTTTAAATTCTTTATTCATTTTATTTTAATATGAGTTAATTAAGGACCATTAAATTCAATTTAGGAATAATTCATAATTAATTAGGTACCATACATAGAACAGGTGTGTAGAGAGTACTGATACCTTCGCCTCGCATAACCGAACTCCTGATTCCAACTTTAATAAAAACAGACTGAAACTACTAGTTTCTTAGCCTAATATTAGTCTATAGAATAATCAAATAAGTAGTAATTAGGTGTCCTAATCGCACTTAGGTAAATAATGGGTTAATGGCAACTCCATTTCAATTTCCAACATTTATTACCCCTTTCCCGTCCCCAGGACACCTTCGCTACTCCGGGCACGTTGTGACATTGGCAATTTTGTTCCAAACTTTCACGTTTCAACATAATTTTTAAGGGTCTGTTTAATTGTGAAAATATTTTTCTATCGTTCCTTTTTGGTTCCCAAAGAATTATTATAGAAAAGAAAAAGAAAAAAAACTTGTTTTTTGTATAAGAAAAATCAGAAACTAACAAAAAGTTTTGACGTTATTTAACTTTGAAAATATTTTTTTTATGTTAATTACAAAATTGTCACCTTCTTTTCCAAATTTCTAAGCTTGTATAGGAAAACTAGAAATCATTATTGTTTTGTAGATTTTTGTATTTCTTGTAATTTTTGAAAAATTACATAATAGGATTTTTTTTTTTTTTTTGTAATTATTTTGAAATCCAGAAATGCAAAACAAAAATTATTTTTCACAAGAAGTTGATATTTTCATTAAAGAACTATTTAATTGAATATTGCATCCATTTTGGAGCAATGGCCAATAATGGGCACAGACTAAAGGAGATGATCCCTGAGGAGACAATGAGAAGACATGAGTACTTGCCCTTTATTTAATAATTTATTTATTGGCAATGTAGTGCAATTATTTTAGCAAATGGTAGATGATTTGAATGGCCTGGCCTTGTGTTGCGTATTGGATTGAGCCAACATTAATGGAATGGAAATGGCCATTAAGCACGGGCGCGCATGCTAACTCCTCGCGTACGAATTTGAAATCCGTTACTAAGTGGGTCCAAGTTCTTCCTTGATCATATCATTCTAATTGAGTCCTTAAAGAGTATATTTCAATATTTTTTAATGTGTTTGGAAGACATGTTCGATTTTTTTTGGTGTGGATTTAGATAAGATTTATAAAATTGTATTAAGTTTTCTTTAAATCTACATAAAATTCAAATCTAAAGCTTATAATCATTACTCCCAAATGCAATATTAGAGTTTAGGATTATAGACACCTCAATTTGTCCGGGGGTCTTATATTACAAATAAATAAATAAATAAATAGAAAAAAATACAAAAAAAAAATTAAATGCATAAAATAAAAAAATACAATAAAAAAAACAATTGAAGTTCTTCACGTTGGCACTAGCACAGACAAAATTCAAATTCAAATTAGAAAAGTGAGAATTTTAAATTAATTTAACTACTTAATTTTGATTGAATAAATTTAAATTTGGTTAATCAAATTTAAGTTAGCAAATTTGATTTAATTTCGATTTGTTGATTTGAATTAGATTAGTAAATTAGATTACTCCTTGAATCTTATAAATAGGAGCCTAGGACATGGGAAGAGAAGAGAATTGAGAGAGAGAGAGAGAGAGAGAGAGAGAGAGAGAGAGAGAGAGAGAGAGAGAGAGAGAGAGAGAGAGAGAAGTGTGCTTTTCCTGAAAATTTAGGATTGGGTGATGAATTCTAATCTGATTAAGCTAATTATTTACAGGTCGTATATGACTTACCCTTTTTAATTTTGATTGGCTAGATTGTTATTTAAAGCTTTTAAACTATGGTTTTGGGCCTTGGATATCAGCCTCATGGCAGCAGTAGTTTTAGGATTAGAGGTGTCTCAACAATTAGTCTGATCCAGACAATCGGTTGGTGATTTTTCTTTCAATTAAGCTACGATTTCTACGAATTGTGCATGACTAATCCCTCTTAATTTTGACCGGTTAGATTGTTATTTAAAACTCTGACACTTTTATTTTGTAACTCAGACAGTAGACTCATTACAACAGTAGCTTCAGGATTGGAGGCTTGTGTAGTCAGTTTGATCTAAACAATCAGATGGTAATTCCTTGTCCGATTGAGCTGAATTTTTTGCAAGTGGTTCATGATTCATCCTTCCTAATTTCAATCGGTTAGCTTGTTATTTGAAATTTTATAACGTCAGTTTTCAGACTCGGACAGCGAGCCCATTGCAAGAGTGGCTTTAGGAAAGAAAATGTCTTTTAAAGTCTTATATTTTCTTTTAGAATAAATTTTAAAAAATAAATGTAAGGCCCCGAAGAATGACACTTGCTATGGTGAAGGTGACATTGTGCTAATGTCACTTTACTACAGTACTTTTAAAAATTACAAAAAATATATATATAGGCACGTGGCACCCACTAGTTTGACTCGGTTCATTTTAAATGAACCGGTTGACTCGGTTCACCATTTTATTTTTTTATTTACTTATTTTATTTTGTATATTATTTTATTTAATATTTTTTTAGTTTTAAATTTTAGAAATTAGAGAAAAAATAGCAGAAATATCATAAAAAAATCACGAAAATGGTGAAAGTTTTGAAAAAACAATTTTTGAAATTAGGAAAAATATTTTATGTTATTTTGACTCAGAATAAAAAAATGAAAAATAAAATACCAAAAAAATAAAATAAAGAAAACTCTTTAAAAATCCTAGAAATTTTTAGAAAAAAATATTTGATAAATTCCAAAAAGATTTTACATGGATTTTGAAAAATCTAGGAATGTTTTCAAATATGATTTTTTATGATTTTCTTGATTTTTGGGTGGGTGCGTCCTGTTGATTTCAAAAAGGATAAAGAAATATTTCAGACCTCACCTGTATCAATTCTGAGGGGAGGCTTATCTAATAAAATCTCCTCATTTGGATGTCTTATTAGACATTCTTAAATTGCACATTGATTTTCATTTTCCTTTTTAAATTTATGATATATGTTTATTTATTTATTTTGTCTATTTTAAAGGAATTAATTAAAGACCATAAAAATCAATTTAGGGATAATTTACAACTAATTAGGTACCTTTAGTAGAACGAGTGTGTAGGGGATGCTCGTACCTTCCCCTCACATAACCGAACTCCCGATCCCGATTCTGGTAAAACAAACTAAAGCTACTGGTTCTTTGGTCTCGGAAGAGACCAATCAATGGGTAGTAAATAGGTGTTCTAACCGCACTAAGGTAAATAATAGGTTAATGATGATTTCATTCAAATTTCAAAATCTATTATCCCTGGCATTCCAGACCTTTCTCCGGAACGTTGCGACAGTTTGGCTACTCCATTGGGGATATAGAGAGTCAAGCCATCAATTAGTTATGAATTATCCCGAATATGAATTTAATGGTCTTTTGATTATTCTATTATGTTTTGCTTGTAAATGTTAATTGTGTTTTTTGTGAATATTTTTTTTTTATATTTTTCTAGTATATAATATTTATATGGTTAATTCTTGTATGTATGGAATGAATGGAAAAACATATGTAGGGTCTAATGAATTTATATGAGCACACACGCATTCACGAGCCTCATACCCGGGCTTCACCCTTTAGGACTAGATAAGAGTGTAATACCGTTAACCCTCATGAGACAAGGTCTTTGGGGGCATGCAAACCACTCCACTCAGTTTGAATTTTATCCAAACCCATTGGGTAAGGATAGGGAAACAGGCTGGGAACCTTTGTCATTAATAAGGAATAGAGCTTGAACCACACATTGAAATTAGAATAGTGTTCCCAAGAGGGGGGAGGGGGTGAATTGGGTTAATTAAAAAATTTAAATTCTTTTTAACTTCTTACTTGTTTTAGTGCAACAACAAGAATGTAAGTAAATCAATCAATTTATAACCACAACCAAATCACATCACAAAGTACTGAAAGTTAAACAATCCAGTCAACAACAACATGAAAATCAACCAATTAATCAAGAACTTGATGCTTTCAACTTTTGGTAGCAGCTCTGTGTTTATATGCAAGCCCTGTTTTAATTTTGATTTGTAAAACGCTCTCTTAACCAAGATTTCCACAAATTAACCAACGTACTTCCTTATGGGTTTCCGCAAAAGGTTAATTAAAAACGTACTTTCTAAAACTAAGAGTCTTCTCTGAATTTTTACCTAGGCCCTGTAATCAGCAATATGCATTCAACAAATAAAAATATCATGCAGAAAGTAAAGGGTAAAGTAGAGAGAAGAACACCAAGTTTTATGAGGTTCGACTTATCGCCAGGCTACGTCCTCACCTTTGGCAAACTATCAAAGGATTCCACTATATTAGTTCCTTTGCCGGGCGGAACAATACCGTTACATCCACTCCTTAATTAGGCTAGAGCCCGCCTCTCCAAATGATATTCCCTCGTTCGGTCCAACGATCCAAGCACTTGATCCGTTAATCTACAAAATAAGATTTGAAACAAGGTGTACAAGAAATGCTCTCAAAAGAGCTGATTAGTAAAAATTTAGGGTTATATACTTCAAAAAAAATCAAATATGAAATTCAGATTAAAGCCCTAAGAGTACATCACCGAAAGATTCCTTCAATGGATGAAAGAATTTGGAATTGTCGCACAATACTAGAGATTGAGAGTCAGCAAAGCCTCAGTAGATTTTGTGCAAGTTGAGAGTAAGAGAGCTCTTGAGAGTTTGAGAACAATTTTAGAGAGTACGGATGTTGTAATTAATTCTTGGTAATTGAATTTATTGTTCTTGGGTGTATTTATAGAGTTAGAAAAGTATTTAACTTGATCCCCAAGTTTACTTCGAGTAGCGTCCAAGTTTTAAACAACTTTAAGCCCCAAGAAATTAATTTTTCAAAAATATGTCCGTTATGAATTTTAAAATCTGCCACGTGGCAGTAGCCTGAGGGTTCTTAGTTAGTCATGTGTCAATATATTACACTGATAAATAACACAGGCAGTAGGGTGGCAATCGCTTGTCACGTAGTTGTCAGGCGCCTATAACTGAATTTCTCAGTTTTAATGAACAGGTAAAAGAGTGACAACAGTCTGATGAAACCTAGACATGCTTCTAAAAAAATCTCGTCAAGCACCTGTCAAGGTCCAGGCAATAGCCTGACGACCTTCTGTCTGGGTATCTTAAAAGCCTTTAAATCAGCAGCCTACTGACCATGTGTAGTCAGGTGCCTATCAAGTAGGAATTTTTACTTTTAAAATATTTGTTATTCTCTCTCTATTTTATTATTTATTCTTGGAATGTTAATTTGTTTTCTTTGAAAAATATGTTCCAAGTTTTAAAATTAAGCTCTCTAGGTCTCTTTATTCCTAATGAGCTTTAGAATGAAATTTCATAATTTCAAAATACTTGAAGTACTTACAAACATGTCCTATTAGACTCTCTTCATTTCTTGAACTCACTTTGAAAAACTTCATCAAATTGTTGCTTTGAGTTCCTGAATTTTCAGTATTGATCACTTTTGTTGATATGAGCTTTCAATGTTCTTGTGATCTTTGAGTCTTTCCATGTTGATCTCTTGAGCTTTCAGAATTGATCACTTGTGTTCATGAAGTATGCTTTTATTTTAATATCTGAAATATCACAACTTTGAAGAACATTAGATAACCTTACATTTTTTTCATCAAAATTAAGAGTCGTAAGCCTTGGTTAGGCCAACAATTTCTCCCTTTTTTATGATAACAAATAAGGAGAAAAGATAGGTAAGCCTTAAACCCCCCCCCCCCCCAACCTCTTACAATAAGCATAAATCTTCAAAGTTAATATAACATTAAAGCACATTTTCAAATACTTCATAATCACAATTTCAAAAGGTAAGTCATCATTTTATAATCATCTAAGTCATTATTTTATAATCATCATGCATACTTCCCCTTTTTGACATAAACATTAAGATTTCATACCATAGGGCATCATAACCATCTTTTGCTCATACACATACTCCCCCTTTTGACATCAATCAAAAAGGAAATAACACAAATATATAAAGAGCAAGTGTTCCATACATCAACAAAATATGAACAAAAGTGAAAGTTTTAAAAGTTACAAAACAACAAGGATAAGCATAATCAAGCATCAGATTTGGAAGCACTATCTTCAACAACTTCTTTTCCTTTGGAGCCCTTTCTTTTAGAAGCTTCTCCTTTGTCCTTAATCTCTTCAGTAGAGTCATCACCAGATTTTTCTTTAGATGCATCATCACTTTTCTCTGATTCTTCATCGAATTCAGCTTCACTAGCAGGTGCGAAACTAATGTCCATAGGGGCTGCACTAGTGATATACTGTTCTATTTTTTCAAGCCGTTGATCTAGTGATGAGTTTTTAGTGTCCATAGTGGAGACTTTTTCTTGAAGTGAAGTGAGACAAGTCCGCATGTCAAAGCTAAAGCTAGAATAGTGCTGGTAGAAGGGAATGAACCATGCAGGCATATCAGCTTCTTCAAGAGCTGGATTAGGGTCTTTAGGCTCCGATTGTGCAGACCTATTTCCTCTATACAACCATCCTTCAATGTACTTCTTGTAACCTATCAATTTTAGTGTGGTTGATGAGAACAGATCATAATGGGTTCTTTTACTAGTTTGGAAGATGGTGTGAGGACTTGAAAGTGAGCAAAAACCAAAGAGAGTATTTCTCCATAGGGAAGTACAATTCTATGAGCTTCCAACTTCATGACCATCCATTTTAGCATTAAACTTTATAAATCCAACTTCTTTCCCTTGAGTAGGCACCACATTATAAAACAATCTAAGAAGGACACATGATCATATAATCCTGCTCTAGGAAGGACATTATAGGCAATGAGTGGAGAACTAAAGCTTGTAGATTGAGCTGCCTATAGAGTAAAGGATTACCAAAGTAAATAGGAGGATCATTCATTACAAGTGGCAAAAACTCTTGTGGAGTGAATCCCTACTCCATAATCCATTTTTTTTTCAATGGGATTGCACTCAAATTCACCACTCTTTATGCGAAGAATTTTACCTAACGAGTGTGGTGTAAGGGTGATGGTTTGTCCTAGAAGATCAGTAGAAACTCCTACCTCCTTCTTCACCAAGTTTGAATAAAAAAATTTGATCATATCAAGATAATACCCTTTGGCTTGGTGTTTAATAAATTTATCCCATCCTATGTCTTTGAACAAATCTATAATTTCATGAAAGTCTGATTCAAAGAAGGGAATATCCAGGACTTTACCAAATTTTGGATCAATGCTTGAGATGTGATTGTGATACATTGATTTGGCGTGAGAGGAGACCAACCATTTCTCTACTTCATCGTTGCTTGCTGAGCAGGAGGAGGAAGCTTTTTCCTTGTTTCCGGTGGTTCTTATTCTTGGCATTTTGAAAATCAAAACCCTAAGTTGAGGAGGACAAGGGTTTGATGTGGTGAGTTAGTAATGGAGTAAGGGACAGATTTGAGAAGGAGAATGGAGAGGTAAGGAAGAAAGAAAGGATTTTTTTAGAGGTATAGAAGGGTTATCAGGTGGCTGGGGTTTAAAAATTGTGTTTTTCGCATGTTTTAGAACTGAACCGCCGTGCGATAACCGCCTATCTTCGAAGGGTCAGGCGCCTGCCATTCAGCTAGCAGTCGCTTGCCATGCAGGTTGCTTGTATATTTTTTTGCTGTCTCTTCTAGTTGACTTCACATATATGTAACATTCCTAATTCTCGTCTAATAAATTCAAATCATTCTTCTAGAAGTGGTTTTGTAAATATATAAGCTAATTGATCATTTGTATTGACGAACTCAAGATTTATTTCCTCTTTTTGAACATTATCTCGCAAGAAATGATGTCTAATGTCAATGTGTTTAGTTCTTGAGTGAGATATTGGATTCTTTGAAATATTTATAGCACTTGTATTGTCACACTTAATTGGAATTGTTTGGTATTCAAGATTGAAGTCTTTTAGTTGTTGCTTTATATATTGTGTTTGTGCACAACAATTCCCCATTGCTATGTATTCAACTTCAGTTGTGGATAATGCTATGGAATTTTGCTTTTTCGAAAACCAAGAGACTAGTGAGTGTCCAAGAAAGTGACAAGTACCACTAGTGCTCTTTCTATCTATTTTACATCCGGCATAATCTGCATCTGAATAGCTTATCATTTCAAAATCAGTTTCCTTTAGATACCACAAGTCTAGATCAAGGGTTCCTATCAAGTATCTTAGAATTCTTTTGATTGCAACTTGATGAGATTCCTTAGGTGCTGATTGAAATCTAGCGCACATGCACACACTAAACATGACATCGGGTCTACTAGCTGTTAAATATAGTAAACTACCTATCATTCCACGATAATGTTTTGCGTCTACTAGTTTTCCTTTTTCATCTTTATCAAGGCTTGTTCAGCATATCTTTAATATATTTAGTTTGATTTATGAATGTTCCATTTTTGACTTGTTTGATTTGTAACCCTAGGAAATAATACAACTCTCCGATCATGCTCATTTCAAACTCTTTTTGCATACATGTTGCAAAAATCTTTACATAGTTCTTCATTTGTAGCACTAAATATGATATCACAAACATAGATTTGAACTATTAACATATCTTTGTTTTTGGTCTTTATAAATAGGGTGCTTTCCACCTTTCCTCTTGAAAAATCATTTTTAAATAAAAATTTACTTAGTCTCTCGTACCAAGCTCTAGGAGCTTGTTTTAAACCATACAAGGCTTTAGTTAATCTAAATACGTGATTCGGATGTTTTAGGTCTTCAAAACCTGGTGGTTGTTTTACATAAACCTCTTCATTTATATATTCATTTAAGAAGACACTTTTTACATCCATTTGATATAGCTTGAATTCCTTATAGACTGCATAGGCTAGGAGCATTCTAATTGCTTCCTTTCTTGCTCTGGGGGCAAAGGTTTCATCATAGTCAATTCCTTCTTCTTGATTATATCCTTGAGCTACTAGCCTAGCCTTGTTTCTAACCACTATCTCATTTTCATCTTTCTTATTTCTAAAGACTCATTTAGTTCCTATGATTGAATGATCTTTAGGTTTGGGAACTAATTTCCATACTTGACTTCTTTCAAATTGATTAAGTTCTTATTGCATAGTTATAATCCATGAATCATTATTTAATGCTTCTTCTACATTTTTTGGTTCATCTTGAGATAGGAAAGCATAATGGTTGCATGTATTCTTTAGTGATGATCTAGTGGTTACTCCTCTTGAAGGTTCTCCAATTATTTGATCTTGAGGATGGTTTCTTACGTATTTCCATTCTTTTGGTAATTGTTGATTTTCTATGGGTTTTTCTTTCGAAGTTTTTTCATTGTTTTCTTCTTTTTCTTCTTTAATTTCAAGATTTTCCACTTTTTATGAGATATCCTCATTTTTATCATTTTTTATTTTATTTGCAAAAGGGTTTGATTCGTCAAAAGTTACATGCATTGATTCAATGATAGTAAGTGTTCTTTTATTATAGATCCTATAGGCTTTAATATTTGTAGAATATCCTAAGAAAATTCCTTCATCTGATTTGGCATCAAATTTCCCTAAGTCATCTTTGATATTTAGAACAAAACATTTACACCCAAATACATGGAAGTAAATTATGTTAGGCCTTCTCCCTTTCCATAATTCATAAGGTGTTTTGTTTAGATTTGATCTAATAGATACCCTATTTATTACATAACAAGTTGTATTTACAGCTTCAGCTCAAAAATATTTAGGTAAATTGTTTTCATTTAACATAGTTCTAACCATTTCTTGAAGGGTTCTATTTTTCCTTTCAACAACTCCATTTTGTTGTGGAGTTCTCGGTGCTGAGAAATTATGGTTTATGTCATGATCATTACAAAATTTTTTGACATCTTTGTTTTTGAATTCTCTACCTTGATCACTCCTAAAGTTTGTGATATTATAACCTTTCTCATTTTGAAGTTTCTTGTATAGAGTTATTAACATATCACAAGCTTCATGTTTGTTGGCTAAAAACAATACCCATGTATATCTAGAATAATCATCAATAATCACAAAAGCATATTCTTTCCCACCTAAGCTTTGAGTTCTAGTAGGTATAAACAAGTTTAAGTGTATGAGTTCTAAGGGTCTACTAGTTGATATGTGTTTCTTCTTTTTAAAACTTGTCTTGACTTGTTTTCCTAGTTGGCAAGCATCACAAATTTTATCTTTGATAAACTTAGTATTTGGTAAGCCTTTCACTAAATTTTTCTTTGATAGTTTAGATAGAATGTCCATGCTAGTATGTCCTAATTTTCTATGCCAAAGCCATCTATTTTCATTTTGGGCAACCAAGCAAGTTACATCTTGAGATATTAGATTATCAAGATTTATGCAATACACATTGTTCATTCTATGTGCTGTGAATAAAATTTCATTATTCTTAGGGTTTTCTATTATGCATTTGTCTTTCTTAAAGATGATTTCAAACCCTTTATCACTAAGTTGATTAATACTTAAGAGATTATGTTTTGGACCATCTACTAACAACACATCATCAATAGTTAAAGAGGGTTCTTTACCTATTTTACCAATTCCAACAATTTTACCTTTGGCATTGTCATTGAGGGTTATGTATCCCCCATCTTTTTGAGTTAATGTGGTGAACTTGGTTCTAGCTCCAGTCATGTGTCTTAAACACCCACTATCCAAGTACCACTTTTCCTTTGATGGTGTTGTCCTAAAGCATACCTACAATGAAAGATTTAAGATGTTACTTTTGGAATCAAAATTTTCTTAATTTTCTTTAAATTATATCTAGTTCCATTGTTTTATTTCCATTCATTTTTAACTTTAACATACTTCTTTTTAAAAGGGTAGTTAAACATAATATGTCCTTTGTTCTTGTACATGTAGCAAGTGTTATGTTCATGTACGTTAGTTGAAGACATACTAGCATAGTGTTTAGCTTCTTTCACAAAGTACCCCATGAACAACTTCTTCTTTCTTTTATTTGTTATTCCATTATAACCGATTCCTTCTTTATTTCCATGCATTCTTTGCTGTCCAATCATTTTCTCAAAGTTTTCTTTTCCTTTTGTGAAATTGCAGATAATTTTCTCTTTATCCTCAAGTGTTTTATTAAGATTAATTATTTCTAAATTCTTCTTACTTTGATCATCTACTTGTATTTGTGACATATCATTTATTTTCTCTTTTAGATTTTCAATTTGGGATTCTTTGTCTTTTTCAATAGATTTAGAGGATTCAAGTTGTTCCATTAGATTTTCATTTTGCTCTTTCAAAGTTATATTTCTTTTAGAAACTTTAATAAATCATTTATGTAGAGCAAACAACTCGGCTAGAAGTTCTTTGTAAGAGGGCATGTTGTCACAAGATTCATCACACGATTCACTACTAGATTCTTCCGATGAGGAGTAGTAAGAATTTACCTCTTCATTATGTGCCATGAAGCACATGTTAGCCATCTCTTGCCCACTTGACTCATTTTTCATTTCGCTTGAACTTTTGTCATCCCATGTTGCCTTCATGGCTGTTTTCTTTTTCTTCTTCTCCTTCTTGAGTTGAGGGCAGTCCTGTAAAGACCCGAAAAATTAAAATGATTGAAATAAGAAAAATAGATAAAATAACAAAGAAATAAATAAATGAAATTAAAAAATTAACAAATTAAATAATTAACTAAATTAAGTAATTAATTGAATAATGATAATCATAATTAAATTATATAACATAACATATTAATATATATTAATATAATATAATATATAATTATAATATATAATATATATAAATAGGATAACTCTCCTGGAGCTTAAGCTTCGGGAGATAAGATTGTATTTCTGCAAAGACTCACACTCCCTCCCCAATGAAATTCTCTGCGCGCACCAGCTACCTCCATCTCCGTCTCTCTCCTTCTCTCAATTTCTCGACGAGGTTGCGGCAGATCGGGAAACGGAAGGTTCCGTTGGATTCTTGGTTCCCCTACCGACATTTCTACTGGAGCAGATTTTTCGTGGGAACGGCTTAGGCACTGCTCTTAGGGAAAGGTAATTTTCCCAATTTCGCTGTTAATATGAGGTTAAATCGACGATTGGGTACCACCATGTGGTCTTAATCACGGTTGTCGTCATTTTGGTGTGGGTAAACTTCTAATTGGGGTTTTCTAGGCCCAACTCCAAAGCGAGAGTGGGATTTAGGAAATTTGGTAATTTGGGTATATTTGCGGGTATTACTATTCATTTAGGAATTATAGCCCTCGAAATATTTAAATAATATTTTATTTAGGAATAATTTATTAGAATTAGGAATTTAATTTCAGGGTCCGGGTGAGCGCCGTAGGCATCTTTTCGGGTCCCTGTTGGCGTAGTGCAAGAAACCAAGTAAGGGGAAAAACATATATTAAATCAGAATTTTTATGAATTAAATGAAAAATAAATTGTGTTATATGTACGAGTAAATTTTTCGATATGGGTTTAAAATGTCGACCATTTAAATTATGTTTTTTTTCTTCTGAATTTATAACTATTTATTAAATATGTATATGTGAAATTGAACTGATGAAAGTGAAATATTTTTTTTCAAAATAATTATGTAAGAAATTAAAAGTATTTTTCTAGTATATGAATGTTAATTGTGGGTTGGCTTATTTTCAGGCAATGTATGAATTTTACTGCTAAATTGTGTGGCATGAGTAAATAGGAATGCTCTGTGGAAATATATTATATGTATGAGATGCATGATATACAGGGAATGAACTGAGTATGAAAATGTTAAATGAAGTATGCTGCTTGTGTGTTTTAATGTAACCATGTAAACAGCTGAAATATGCTAGGTAAAACAGCTGAAATATGCTGGGTAAAACAGTTAAAAGTGGCTGGGTAAATGTGTAACAGCTGAAAAATGCTGGGTAAAACAGCTGAAAGTGGCTGGGTAAATGTGTAACAGTTGAAAAATGCTGGGTAAAACAATTGAAAGTGGCTGGGTAAATGTATGACAGCTGAAATATGCTGAGTAAAACAGCTGAAAGATGCTGGGAATGAAATGAAAGGGGAAATGAACGAAATGGAAATGAAATGTGAAATGTGAACAATGTAAAATGGGAAAGAGTCACTTAAAGTGAAATACAATGCAATCTTAAGCCATGAATATGAATAGATATGTATGATTGAATAATGATAGAAAGAATGATGTATTATGATATTAGAAGTATGTATGTACGTAGAACATATTACGATTAGGCGTGACGTACCTTTCGCCTGAGGGCTTGTTGAGTAAGGCGAGTGCACTAGTAGCTACAGATGTGGAAGTAGCCACACAACGTACTAGGGCAGAGGGAAACTACTTGTAAGGGCGGGTAGATTTCCCTATTCTTGGGAGCCTGCGCCAGTAAACTTTTGTATGAATTGTGTGAATACGAGATTAGTTTATCACTTGAGACTTACTGAGTAAGGTGAGTGCCCTGTTATGCTTTAACTTTGACCTTTGGGTTACCTAGGTATCAGAGCAGAGGGGTGCTACTTGTATGGGCGGGTAGTCACCCCTATCCTCGGGTAATCCCATGGGTTAAACATTTGCATGTGTTTGATTAAGTTCAGGGAATGATTTTAGAAATTATGTTAACGATTTTCAAATGTTAAATAATATGTCATATATAAACTCATGTTGGCCACACACTGTTTTAATATATTGTTTCTTCCCTTACTGAGATGTGTCTCACCCGAATATGAATTTACCTTTTTCAGGATTTCCTCGATATCGAGCTTTGAGAGCTCGAGGTTTTATAGCATTATTGGGAAATTGTATAAAGAAAAGGGTATATTTCTATATTAATTTTGGCGAAAGTAAATATTTATGTTTTATATCTTTATGTTTTAAGGCTATTGAGTAAGGAATTATTGTGAAAATACTGAATTGTTTTGGGAGTTATGTATTTATGGAAATGCAGGTGATGGATAATTTATTATGGATTATAAATAGATTTTAGAAAACTCTGGTATTATAATTGGGAGATTATATTTATGTTTTCCGCTGCGTATATGTTAATTATGGATTATCAGGGATTTTATCAAGTATAACGCGCCGGACCTAGGTTTAAGGGTTTGGGGCGTTACAAGTCTGACTTGATATAACCTAGCTTTTTGCAATGATAACACGTAGGTAGGTCATTTTTATTTTTGTTTGCTTTCTTACTTGTTTCCCCTTTTTTAGATTTTGTTTTACGAAATTTTCTAGGGAACTTTTTGTTTCTTCTATAGAACTTGCCAAGTCTTTTGGTAATGAATGCTAATTCATCTTGGTCTAGATCACTTGATTCACTATCATCATCAGCTTTCGTTAGCTGCTTTTAAAGCAATAGATTTCTTGTGCTTAGGTTTAGGATTTCTTTGCTTTAAGGTCATTTCATAAGTAAGTAGTGAACCTATAAGTTCATCTAGTGATGTGGTTTTAAGGTTCCTACCTTTCGTTATTGTCATGGCCTTTGGTTCCCATATGGGTGGAAGACCTCTAAGTATTTTTCGAATCATCTCATAGGTAATATAGGTTTTTCCTAAGGGATTGAGAGAATTGATTATGTGAGTGAACCTTGTATACATACTAGTAATAGATTCATCTGAGTTCATTTTGAAAGCTTTATATTCACTAGTTAGCATATCAATCCTATTGTCTCTAACATCGACTGCTCCTGTTTTGCAGGCCATGACTCTATTGAATTCGTTAATATCTAGAGCACAATATAAAGCATTAATAGCACTAGAATTAACTTGCAGCATTTTGGAATCTAAGTCAGTCATGTCCTTTTTCTCTTTAGAGACTTGTTTTCCATCTACTAGTTTGACGGGAATTAGGTCACCATCTATGACAACCTCCCAAACTTTCCAATCCATAGTTTGAAGATATATTCTCATACTGTTGACCTTATAGGTCACTTCCGATTTTGATAATGACAAATACTTAGGTATTTGATGGTTTTCATGTGTTTGTGCAAGCTTAGATGAGCATCTCAAGGAATGACACTTAAAGCAAGACATGAAGACCCTAAACATTTTAATTCATATTGTAAATTTAATTAATGTAATATGGGTATGTATTAGTAACTAGGAATATGGACTGTATTAATTACCTGCATAGCATGCATATAGGATATATGGTAAGCTCTGTAAGACCCTAGTTTGACTCTAGGTCCCAACACTCATGCACACATATCATATAAAATACAGAAGTGTTAAAAATGCACTTAATTGAATATTTTTAGGAAATTTGAGAGAGCTCAGGCGACTGAACCCCAGGAGTTCAAAACTCCTCGAGTGCCCGAACTGTTGAGAAGTCAACAGTTGACTTAGGCTCTCAGGCGATTGAACAAATTTGTGCATACCATCCACGGGCATCCGAACCACCTAAAAAGGACATTTCACCAACTCGGACTACCGAGCGATTTAGTTCAAATTAAGCCCCGAGCGACCGAACACATGAGTTCGGGCTACTAAACCTATGACCGGGCACCCAAAAATCAGAAGAAATGTTTTTGACTTTGATTCGGGCCACCGAACAATAACTCGGGCTACTGAACCAATTTGAAGACCTTTTATTATTGTGTCTATTCGGGAGACCAAACCACGGTTCAGCCACCCAAACCTCGCCAAGTTAAAAATAATTTAACTGTGGTAAATACGGGTTATTTTGGGTTAATTACATTTAAACATTTTAAAACTTTTTTAAGAATTCCCAACAAGTCCCAAATGGTTATAATTTTACCATTGCCTATAAATATAGGCTCATTTGTGAGGATTAGTAATTAATTAGCAATTTCATTAACCAAAAAATCCTCTCTTCTCAAAATACCCTCTTTGTCCAAATACTCTCAAATTTCCATTCCTTTGATACATTCTGAGATTGTGAGAGCATATTTAGAGTGCTTGTGATTGCTAGATTTTGTTAGAAACTCCCATTTGTGTGTTTGTTTGTGATATTATTTTTGGGGAGTTTGGCTTAGTCTTATCCCACTAATTTCACATTATAAATCATTGTTGTGATAGATTAGCAAGCTTTGGGGTCTTTGCATAATTGTTGCAAGACTTCCATTGCTTTGATTTTTGTTGTGCAAAAATATTGTTAACAAGCAAAAATATTTTTCGAACTAGTGGTGTGCTTATTTCATTAAATTAAATCTTCTTGAACTAGGTTGAATATCTTATTGATATCTTTGGAATTTTGATTTGCTATTGAAATGTGCTTTGCTTAAATTCCAAGAAATTGCTTGTATTGGACACTCTTGAGCATTACATTGATAATACCATATTGAGTATTGTTAGCACAACTATCTGCATCACTGAACTTACACTATATCCATATTATTGATGTGTATGTGATTGCGCGTATTAGGTGCATATTTGCTTTACATGAAAGCATAATCATTGTACCAGTTGATTGAGAAAATACGGTTGTATTTCAGGCGTGGCCTGAGGGGGTGGTAATTTAGTTCGGTAAGGATTGTGTAAAGGTTGAGGTTAGCCCTGTGCTAATTGACCTAGTTGTTTAGATGCTGCTTTACCCATTTAAGTGAGCATTATAGTGGTAGTCCTTGGGCTTGCTAGCCAAGGCAGGGACGTAGGGAATTTGCCGAACCTTGATAACACTTCTGTGTGTCACTTCTTTTTACTGCTTTTTGGTGTATGCTTAGTTGATTAAATTGCGCTATTTAATCTCTACTACATATTACAATTGATTTATTTTACTTGCACTAGATTGAATTTAGGATTGTGAAAATACTACTGTTAGGATACTAACTTAGGGCATTAATTTTAAAAATATCAATTCACCCCCCCCCCTCTCTCAGGATCACGGTAAAACTAACAATTGGTATTAGAGCCACCTAGCATAGACTCATAGTTATTTTGCAAAAGATCTTTGATGGCTCATAGCTCTGTGACCCCTTTCCCTAAGGGACCATCTTCCACACGACCTCCCATTTTCAGTGGTGTCAATTACACCTTCTGGAAATAGAGGATGCACATCTACCTTCAAAATATAGATTGTAAGGAGTGAGGGATCGTATCTAAGGAAAATTATGTTCCTATAAAAACAGAGGGTACAACTAGAATTCCTAAAACTAAGGAAGAGTATAATGATGATGATATGAAAGTTGTTAGTTTGAATGCCATTGCTATGAATATTTTGTATTTTGGTCTTGATGTGAATGAGTTTAATAGAGTAATAGCATGTGCTAATGCAAAGGAAATCTGGGATAAGTTAGAAGTCACATATGAAGGTACTAGGGATGTGAAAGATAGTAGGATAAATATGCTGACTAGTGAATATGAGACCTTTAGAATGAATGTAGGTGATTCCATTCAGAGCATGTACACTAGATTGACACACATTATAAACTCACTGCATGCATTAGGTAAGACCTGCCCTACATATGAGATGATTAAGAGGATCCTTAGAGGCTTGCCTCCTATTTGGGAAGCTAAGGCTACAGCCATTTATGAGGGTAGAGACCTTAAGACCATGACTCTAGATGAATTGATAGGTTCCCAAATCACCTATGAATTAACCATAAATGAGAGACTCAATGAACATAATAGGGCAAAATAGGTGACTGCATTGAAAACCTCCACTAATACATCAAGTGAATGCAGCGAATCTAACTCTGAGGATGATATAGCCATGCTAACTAGAAAATTTAGCAGATTCTTCAAGAAGAATAGAAAGTTGTACAAAAGATATAAGGAGTCTACATCTGAGAAGGGAGAGTCTAGCAAAAGAAAAGAAAAATTAAATGCTCCCACGTGTTACAATTGCAACAAAGTTGGGCACATAAAGTCGGACTACCCACTACTGAAAAAGGAGGCTAAGAAAAAGAAGAAAGCCATGAAGGCAAACACTTCATGGGATAAATTAAGCAGCAGTGACTCAGACTCAAATTGCAGCGACTCAGAGGTTGCTAATCTGTGCTTGATGGCACATAGTGATGAGGTATCGTTCTCTTGTTCTTTATCTTCATATTATTCGTCTGATGATTGTGATTCTAATTGCATGCCTACATTTAGAGAATTAAAATTTGAATATATTCTTGTATCTAAACTCTTGAATAAAATAACCAAATAAAATGATGATTTGAAAAAGAAATGTGAAAATTGGTCAAAATTGTTTGGAATTGCAAAAACCTCTCACACTTCAATTTTGAAAGAAAAAGATGTGACTATTGCTGAACTTGAGAGGAAATTGGAGGATGGCTCCAAGATTGTTTTTAAATTCACCGAGGGCAAACGCAACTTTGAAAAACTACTTGGTGCCCAAAAAAATTCTCTAAGTAAAGAGGGTCTAGGTTTTAATGGTATTGAAAATGTTAGACGACCTAATTTTTACTTGATACATTTCACACGTGAATCAAAATCTCAAGTCCCTCCTAAAGATCCTAAGTGTAGAATGAAATGTTTTAAATGCAAACAAATTGGTCATATTCAATTTGATTGTCCACTTAGGAATAAGCATGCAAAAATTAGAAAATTATGGGTAGTTAAGGGCGATCTAGTTACTAACCTCCTTGGACCCAACAAAATTTGGGGACCAGCATCAGTTACTTAGTCCATTTTGCAGGTATGTTTAAGATCATCCTCCTCCAAGGACAAGTGGTACCTGGATAGCGGGTACTCATGGTACATGACCAGCGACAAGGAAAAATTTGCGTCAATCATTCCCAAGGATGGAGGATATGTGACGTTTGGCGACAACGCAAAGGGACGCATCATCGGCGTAGGTAAGGTTGGTAAGGATCCTTCCCTGGTTATTGATAATGTTTTCTTAGTTAATGGGTTGAAGCATAACTTATTGAGCATAAGTCAATTGTGTGATAAAGGATATAAGGTATCATTTGAAAATGATAAATACATAGTTGAAAATAAAACAGATCATAAAGTTCTTTTTACTCCAGATCGTCATGAAAATGTATACACTACCACTTTTGATAACTTAGCTTCACAATAAGGAACTTGTTTTTCTGCAATAAATGAAATTAGTTGGTTATGGCATAGGCGCTTAGGACACGCTAGCATGGACTTATTGTCAAAACTAGTGAGAAAAGAATTAGTAAAAGGCTTGCCTAAAACATCATTTGCAAAAGATAAAATTTGTGATGCATGTCAAATGGGTAAGCAAACAAAATCTAGTTTTAAGAAAAAGAAATTTATATCTACCACTAGACCACTTGAAATGCTTCACTTGGATTTGTTTAGTCCTAATTTTGTGCAAAGTCTTGGTGGTAAATCATATGCTTTTGTCATTGTTGATGACTTTTACAGGTTCACATGAGTGTTATTTCTCTCACATAAAAATGAATCATGTGAACAGTTTACTAAGCTTTATAGAAGAATTAAAAATGAAAAGGGCTATAAGATAACTCATATAAGAAGTGATAGAGGCGCTGAATTTTAAAATGAAGGCATAGAAAATTATTGTGACCTAGAGGGCATATCACATAAATTTTTTGCACCTAGAACCCCTCAACAAAATGGTGTGATAGAAAGAAAGAATAAGTCATTACAAGAAAATGGTAGAACTATGCTGAATGAACATAAATTACCTAAATATTTTTGGGCCAAGGCCATAAATATTGCTTGTTATGTCATGAATAGGGTGTTGATTAGACCATCACTTAATAAAACCCCTTATGAATTGTGGAACAACCATAAACCCAATATTTCCTATATTCATGTTTTTGGTTGTAAATGCTTTGTGCTTAGGGATAATGAACATCTAGGGAAATTTGACTCTAATTCTGATGAAGGCATTTTCCCAGGTTAAGCTCTTAATAGTAAAGCATATAGGGTTTTCAATAAAAGAACATTGACTATCATTGAATCTATCCATGTCGTGTTTGATGAATCTAATCCATTTTCTAAGAAAGATGATGAAAATGATATTGGCATTAGAAAATGCTTAGATAATTTATCTATTGAAAACAATGCAAGTGAAAATTAAAAAGTAAATGATAAATCATCTGAAGATAATCACAATGAAAATGAAGTTTAGGAGTTGCCTAGAGATTGGAAATATATTATAAACCATCCTGTAGATCAAATCATAGGTGAACCATCCCGTGGTGTAGCCACAAAATCTTCCTTGAAGAACCTAGTGAGTCATTCTGCTTTCTTGTCCCAAGAAGAACCTAAAAATATTAAAGAAGTCATAGAGGATGAGTCTTGGGTGATGTCCATGCAAGAAGAACTTAATCAATTTAAAAGAAACAAAGTGTGGACCCTAGTTTCTAGGCCTAATTATCATACAATTATTGGAACTAAATGGGTATATAGAAATAAGAAAGATGGAGTAATAACTAGGAATAAGACTAGACTAATTTCCAAAGGTTATAATCAGGAAGAGAGAATAGATTTTGATGAAACATATGCTCCTATTGTTAGGTTGAAAGCCATTCGTATGCTACTTGCTTATGCCGCTTTTAAAAATTTTAAATTGTTTCAAATGGATGTTAAAAATGCTTTTCTAAATGACTATATTAATGAGGAAGTTTTAAAAATCATAAATATCGAAATCATGTTTACGGATTGTCTAAAGCCTTGTATGGATTGAAACAAGCTCCTAGAGTTTGGTACGAGAGGTTTGGTGGTTTTCTGCTAGAAAATAAGTTTACCCGTGGCAAGATTGACACTACACTCTTCATCAAATCCAAAAATGATGATATGCTCCTAGTTCAACTTTATGTTGACGATATCATTTTTGGGGCAACTAATGATGAGTTGTGTAATGAGTTTCCCAAATAAATGTAAAGTGAATTTGAAATGAGCATAATGGGTGAGCTTAGTTTCTTTTTAGGGCTGCAAGTTAAACAAGCTGAATATAGAACTTTCATATGCCAATCTAAATATGTCAGGGACTTGCTAAAAAAATTTAATATGGAAGATTGTAAAATTCTTGGTACCCCTATGAGTTCTTCCATTAAACTTGATAAAGATGAGCAAGGGATCCCTATTAATGTGAAATTGTATCGTTGCATGATTGGGAGTCTTCTATATCTCACTACTATTAGGTCTGATATTATGTTTAGTGTGTGCATGTGTGCTAGGTTTCAGGCTATTCCTAAGGAATCTCATCAAAATAGCAGTTAAACGAATCCTTAGGTATCTAGTTGGAATTATAGAGTTAGGACTATGGTACCCTAAGCATACTACCTTTGAGATTGTAAGTTATACTGATGCTGACTTTGTCGGTAGTAAGGTTGATAGAAAGAGTACCAGCGGCACTTGTCACTATTTAGGACAATCTCTTATTTCTTGGTTCTCCAATAAACAAAACTCAGTTGTCTTATCTACAAGCAAAGCAAAATATATTGCAGCTAGAAGTTGTTGTGCTCAAACTCTTTATATGAAACAAAAACTTAAGGATTTTGGATTGCACTATGATACAGTACCAACTAAATGTGATAATACTAGCGCAATCAACATCTCTAATACTAGCGCAATCAACATCTCTAAAAATCCTATCTCACATTCACGAACTAAACACATTGAAATTGGACATCACTTCCTTCGTGATCATGTGTAGAAATGGGATGTGACTCTTGAGTTTGTATGCACTAATTAGCAGTGAGTGGACATTTTCACTAAACCACTTTCAGAAGATTGGTTCATACAAATTAGATGTGAATTAGGTCTCATGCATAGTAGAGATGTCTCCTAGATATTTCATAGTTTGCATAAATTTAGGGGGAGCTTTCAAATAATTTTAAAAGTCTAACAATTAATATAACTATTGATATCTTTTATTGGCTTAGACTTTATGAAATTGATTTTGTTTTGCAATGCATAATTCTTATATCTACTGCATAATGATGATTGCACTTATGTTTTATATCTTGATCATACTGGAACTATTTGAGTTGTCTAGTTGTGGATAAATTGTTAGGTCTTAAAAACTCAAAACAGGTCATTTTTATACAGGAACTTTTGGGAAATGTCTTATTTTCAAATGGCATGCTGCCGAAATTTTTAAAATTTCCAAACTTCTCATGTATACAAATGATTCTTACCCAATGCCTAAGGTTATTAGTTTCATAGCCCTTTTTGCTGTTGCCAAAAGGGGAGATGGATAAGAGGGAAAAAATTGGGTTAACTTGAAAATTGGATTGAATTGAACTTAAATGAAAAATTATTTAAAGTTTTACATAATACACACTGTTAGGAGGAGCCTTCTATGGCTATACCCATTTTTTGCATGATGTATTTGTCATCATCAAAAAGGGGGAGAATGTTGATCTTATAGGTCATACCCGGTTTTGAAAATGACAAATACTTAGGTATTTGATGGTTTTCAAGTGTTTGTGCAGGCTTAGATGAGCATCTCAAGGAATGAAACTTGAAGCAAGACATGAAGACCCTGAAGACTTTAATTCATATTATAAATTTAATTAATGTGATATGGGTCTGTAATAGTAACTGGGGATATGGACTGTATTAATTACCCGCATATCATGCATATAAGATATATGGTAAACTCAGTAAGACCCTAGTATGACTCTAGGTCCCAACACTCATGCACACATATCATATAAAATATAAGAGTATTAAAAATGCACTTCATTGAATATTTTTAGGAAATTTGAGAGAACCCGGGCGACCAAACCTCAGGAGTTCAAAACTAGGTTCGGGCGCCCGAACTGTTGAGAAGTCAACAGTTGACTTAGGCTTTCGGGTGACTGAACAAATTTGTGCATACCATCCACGGGCGCCTGAACCACCTGAAAAGGGCATTTTATCAACTCGGGCTACCGAGCGATTTAGTTCAAATTAAGCCATGAGCGACCGAACACATGAGTTTAGGCTACCGAACCTATGATCGGGCACCCAAAAATCTAAAGAAATGTTTATGACTTTGATTCAGGCCACCAAATCATAACTCGGGCTGCCGAACGAATTTGAAGACCTTTTATTATTGTTTCTATTCGGGTGACCAAACCACAGTTTAGCCACTCGAACCTCGCCGTGTTTAAAATAATTTAATTGTGGTAAATACGGGTTATTTTGGGTTAATTACATTTAAACACTTTGAAACTTTATTAATAATTCCCAACAAGTCTTAAACAGTTATAATTTTACCCTTGCCCATAAATATAGGTTCATTTGTGAGGATTAATAATTAATTAGCAATTTCATTAACCAAAAAATCCTCTCTTCTCAAAATACACTCTTTGTCTAAATACTCTCAAATTTCCATTCCTTTGATACATTCTGAGATTGTGAGAGCATATTTAGAGTGCTTGTGATTGCTAAATTTTTCTAGAAACTCCTATTTGTGTGTTTGTTTGTGATATTATTTTTTGGGGAGTTTGGCTTAGTCTTATCTCATTGATTTCACATTATAAATCATTGTTGGGATAGGCTAGCAAATTTTGGGGTCTTTGCATAATTGTTGCAAGACTTCCATTGCTTTGATTTTTGTTGTGCAAAAATATTTTCTACAAGTAAAAATATTTTTCAAACTAGTGGTGTGCTTATTTCATTGAAGAAAATCTTCTTGAACTAGTTTGAATATCTGATTGATATCTTTGGAATCTTGATTTGCTATTGAAATGTACTTTGCTTAAATTTCAAGATATTCCTTGTATTGAACACTCTTGAGCATTACATTGATGATACCATATTGAGTGTTGTTAGCACAACTATCTGCATCACTGAGCATACACTATATCCATATTATTGATGTGTATGTGATTGCACGTATTGGGTACATATCTGCTTTATATGAAAGTATAATCACTGTATCAGTTGATTGAGAAAATACTGTTGTATTCCAGGCATGGCTTGAGGGGGCGGTAATCAAGCCCGGTATGGATTGTGTAAAGGTTGAGGTCAGCTCTGTGCTAATTAACCTGGTTGTTTAGGTGCTGCTCCACCCATTTAAGTGAGCATTATAGTGGTAATCCTTGTGCATGCTAGCCAAGACGAGGACGTAAGCAATTTGTCGAACCTCGATAACACTTCTGTGTGTCACTTCTTTTTACTGCTTTCTGGTGTATGCTTAGTTGATTAAATTACGCTTTTTAATCTCTGCTACATATTACAACTGATTTATTTTACTTGCACTAGATTGACTTTAGGGTTATGAAAATACTGCTATTAGGATACTAATCTAGGGCATTAATTTTAAAAATACCAATTCACCCCCTCTTGGGATCACAATAAAGCTAACACATACGATGTTTCAAAAAAGTATTGTTCAGTCCACAAAAAGTTGATGGTCGGGTTGAGGATCCAAAGGGAGCTATTCCTATGTGTGTCATTTCGACCTTTATATAACTTCTTGTTAAGATTTACTATAACTAGGCTCTGATACCAATTGATTTTAGAATAGTATTCCCAAGAGGGGGGGTGAATTGGGTTAATTAAAAAATTTAAATTCTTTTTAACTTCTTACTTGTTTTAGTGCAACAACAAGAATGTAAGCAAATCAATCAATTTATAATCACAACCAAATCATACGACAAAGTACTGAAAGTTAAACAATCTAATCAACCACAATATGAAAATCAACCAATTAATTAAGAATTTGATGCTTTCAGCTTTTGGTAGTAGCCCTGTGTTTATATGCAAGCCTTGTTTTATTTTGATTTGTAAAACGCTCTCTTAACCAAGATTTCCGCAAATTAACCAATGTACTCCCTTGTGGGTTTTCAAAAAAGGTTAATTAAAAACATACTTTCTAAAATTAAGAGTCTTCTCTAAATTTTTACTTAAGCCTTGCAATAAGCAATATGCATTCAACAAATAAAAATATTGTGCAGAAAGTAAAGGGCAAAGTAGAGAGAAGAACACCAAGTTTTACGAGGTTCGGCTTATCCCCAGCCTACGTCCTCACCTTTGTCAAACTACCAAAAGATTCCACTATATTAGTTCCTTTTCTGGGCAGCACAACACTGTTACATCCACTCCTTAATTAGGTTAGAGCCCATCTCTCCAAACGATATTCCCTCGTTCGGTCCAATGATCCAAGCACTTAAACCGTCAATCTACAAAACAAGATTTGAAACAAGGTGTACAAGAAATGCTCTCAAAAGAGCTTATTAGTGCAAATTTAGAGCTATATACTTCAAAGAAAATCAAATATGAAATTTAGATTGAAGCCCCAAGAGTATATCACCGAAGGATTCTTTCAATGGATAAAAAAATTTGGAATTGTAGCACAATACTAGAGATTGAGAGTCAGCAAAGCCTGAGTAGATTTCGTGCAAGTTGAGAGTGAGAGAGCCCTTGAGAGTTTGAGAACAATTTGAGAAAGCATGAATGCTGTAATTAATTATTGGTAATTGAATTTATTGTTCTTGGGTGTATTTATAGAGTTAGAAAAGTATTTAACTTGATCCCCAAGTTTACTTGGAGTAGTGTCCAAGTTTTTTACAAGTTTGAGCTGCAAGAAATTAATTTTTCAAAAATATGTTCGTTATGAATTTTAAAATTTGCCGCATGGTAGTAGCCTGAGGGTTCCTAGTCAGTCTCCTATCAATGAATTACACTGATAAATAACACAGGTAGTAGGGTGACAGTCACCTGTCATCTAGTTGTCAGGCGCCTATCACTAAATTTCTCAGTTTTAATGAACAGGTAGAAGGGTGACAGTAGTCTGTTGAAACCTGGACAAGCTTCTCAAAAAATCTCATCAAGCGCTTGTCAAGGTCCAGGCAGTAGCCTAACGACCTTCTGTCTGGGTATTTTAAAAGCCTTTAAATCGGCAGACTGACCATGTGTAGTCAGGGGCCTGTCAAGTAGAAAATTTTACTTTTAAAATATTTGTTACTCTCTCTCTCTCTCTCTCTCTCTCTCTCTCTCTCTCTCTCTTTTCTTATTTATTCTTGGAATGTTAATTTGTTTTCTTTGAAAAATATGTTTCAAGTTTTAAAATTAAGGTCTCTAGGTCTCTTTATTCCTAATGAGTTTTAAAATGAAATTTCATAATTTCAAAATACTTGAAGTACTTACAAACATATCCTATTAGACTCTCTTCATTTCTTGAGCTCTCTTTGAAAAACTTCATCAAATTGTTTCTTTGAGTTCCTGAATTTTCAGTATTGATCACTTGTGTGTTGACATGAGCTTTCAATGTTCCTGTGATCTTTGAGTCTTTCCATGTTGATCTCTTGAGCTTTCAAAATTGATCACTTGTGTTCATGAAGTATGCTTTTATTTCAATATCTAAAATATCACAACTTTGAAGAACATTAGATAAACTTACATTGTTATCATCAAAATCAAGAGTCGTAAGTCTTGGTTAGGCCAACACACATACTTTAACTTTAGCTTCCTCCCTTAAGATAGAGCCATGGTGAAAACCTGTAAGAGATAAACCTACCTAGGGTTGGTACAGGAGTTTCATCCTTCTTCACATGACTTAGTCCAATCTTTGTTGCGTCTATTTGAATTCCTTTTTGTGTTTTCACATTACTTTGCATCCATTTTAGGCGTAAGTTCTACTTAGTCAAAATTTTGGAAAAATATTGAGAAACCCTATGGACAACTCGATAATGGTATACAATGAAGAGGAAATAAATGTTCAGCAGTGTTTTGGAGTCCAATAGAAACATAAAAAAAGTAGTTGAATTAAGGGAATTGAGGTGATTAAGGAAGCACCTGAGGGGCAATTTGGTCAAGTCAGTACATTTAGTGAATTAATCCTTCCAATCTCCTATCATTGTGTCCTTAAGAAGCTTTTACTTTTCAGATGGAGGGTTTGTTGTTAGGTCATGCCTTAACAAGAAAAGTATGGTTGTAGGGAAAGTTAGGACCGCATTTAAAAGAAAAAAATTTCTTAGCTGAAGAAATATCTATCATGGGTTGAATGCTCAGCAGGTGGAGCAATTCTTAGAAGTTAGCAAAGGAAAATAAATATGTTCGCAAGTTAAAGGAAGACAACTCGATTCTTAAATTGTGAAGATTGTATGTCAAAGGTTGGGCTGATTTAGAAGTTTTCTTTAGGTGATGAGGTTTTTTTAAGAATTCTAGTAAACTGGTTGTTTGGGTTGCATTGTATTTATGCATTTCATACATTGTCATGTGTGCATAGTCATTTCCAATGGGTTACTACTCATATTCCAGTTGCCTATAAAACCAGAGTGCTAGGGTGGTAGAACTTATATCTAGGGTTCTAACATTGTGCAAAACAAGACAATCTCTCTACATCCTTACCTCTCCGGGTGAAAGGTTAGAATCAAGGGAGAGCATTTAGAAAGTCGCGTGAGAAGTCTTAAGCAAAGTAATGAGGAAATTCGTCAAGATGTTTAATAGATTAAAGATTAAGTGAATAAGTTAATGGAGATATTCATCACTATAAACAAGGGAAAAGTTGCACAAGTTTTAGAGCATGTAATGGAAGAGGATACCATGTTTCCACTCGGATTTACACATGTTGATAATTGCCATCCAGCTCAACTAATGAATGCAGCAATTGTTCATAGTCTAAGAGCGCCATCATTCATCCCAATGCTATCAGTGTCAGGATTCCCATAAGTGGAAACATCACCAATTGTGATTCCTAATGCTGGGAAAAAAGGAGCAACTAGGGAAACAGTCAAGTAGCAAACTCCAAGCTCGAAGTTTAACCATAAATACGAGGTGCTAGAGGAATGCCTGAGGGCAATTGAGGGAACAAGTATGTTTGGATCAATTGATGCGTTCAATCTGTGCTCGGTGCCCAATATGGGTTTACCCCCAAAATTTAAAGCCTCGAATGTCGAGAAGTTTAGTGGGTCCAAATGTCCCTTGACTCATTTGAAGACATATTGTTAGAAGATGGTTACACATTCTAATAATGATACGTTGCTTATCCACTGTTTCCAAGATAGTTTGATTGGGGCAGCTATGAGATGGTTTATTCAAATAGACCAAGCAAAGATTTGCACCTTGAGGGATCTAACTCATGCTTTCATTATGTAGTATAGGAATGTGATCGAAATGGTTGGCTCCTGACAGGTTAACTCTGGCTCCTGACAGGTTGACTCTGTAGAATATGGAAGAGAAAGCAAGTGAGACATTTAAGGAGTATGCTTACCATTGAAGAGAAATGGCAGCACAGCTTCATCCTCCGGTTAAGGATAGGGAAGCAATTTATTTATTTGTCAACACCTTCAAAGATTCATATTTTGGCCATCTTATCAGAAACACTTCCAAGAATTTTGCCAATTTGGTAATCACTAGAGAGCGAATTGAAGGGATATTTAAGATGGCAAGAATAAGCAATTTTAGTATTGGGTTGGGAGTAGTGGAGGAAGAAATGGACAAAAACCAAGATGAGGAGGTGCAAATACAACAAGGACATCCTTATGTAAGAGGTAATGCCAGAAAGAAAAGATGCTCTTCTAAATAGAGTTCCATGTTGGGTTGGAGGATTGGTTGGTTGTCAACTTCGTAAGTGAATCAACATGATACAAAAGTGATGGTGAAAAGCTAGACATGTGCTTGAGTACCTAGTGGTGATAGAATCAAAGAAACCTTTGTTGGATTATTATGAATTTAAATGAAATTAAATGCATTTCAATCTCATCTCATCACATCCTCCTTTGACTATCACCTTTTGCCAAATTCTATTTGTTTTTGCTTGTGTTTCGTGCAGTGACACGGGAAATGGTTTTGTCAAAGCCTATCATGCTTTGATTGATGTATTGTGTACCCCGTGATGGAATTAATGAAACATAATCTCTCAATTCTTTATCTAGATTATGATTTGTATCTTAAGGGTATAATGATTGTGTTCCGATCAAATGAAGGGTGACCATATTTGGTCGACCAGTATTCCTAAAAGTACCAGTATTCGGTCCTCAAATCTAATTTGTTATTGCAAGAAAGTTTTTCAAAGTACTAGGACATCAATCCTCAGGTCCAAGTATTTCTTGCGAAAATGTTCTTCAAGTACTGGGGCATTGATCCTCAAATCCAAGTAGTTTTTGCAAAAATATTTTTTCAAATACTGGGGTATTGGTCCTCAAATCCAATTTGTTATTACAAAAAAGTTTTTCAAAGTATAGGGACATCGATCCTCAGGTCCAAATATTTCTTGCAAAAATATTTTTCAAATGCGGGGGCATTAGTCCTCAGACCCAAGTGGTTCTTGCTAGAAATATTTTTCAAATACTGGGGCATTACACCTCCAAAATTCAAATAATCACTTCCAAGTTATCCTGATCATCTTGTTCATTCGAAAGGTCGCTTCCAAATTAACCCTTTTGTAGTCCCTTTCAAATTGACCATTTTCTGAACGGTCCCATCCAAGTTGATCATTTTCGGAATGATCCCATCCAAGTTGACCATTTTCAAATGGTCCCATCCAAGTTGATCATTTTCAAAATGATCTCAACCAAGTTGACCATTTTCGAAATGGTCTCTTCCAAGTTAAATGTTTTTGGAATAGTCCCATTCAAGTTGACCATTTTCAGAATGGTACCATCCAAGTTTATCATTTTCGGAATGATCTCGCCCAAGTTGACTCATTTTCGGAATGGTCCCATCCAAGTTAACCATTTTCGGAATAGTCCCATTCAAGTTGACCATTGTTGGCCTTACAAGGCTTAATATCTTATTTTGATGCTAACAAACAAGTGGATCTTAACATGCTATGTTAAGTGATGTATTTTGAGGACTAAATGAAGAATGCAAGGTTAAAGAGTTCATAAGAGCTTGTACCTCAGATAAGGATGATTATATCAAGCTTGAAGCATGGATTTAAAGATTAAAACTTGAAGATCATGAAAGCATTGATATTAAAGAAAAACCTTCAAGAATGAAAGCCAAAGTGATCAGTATGGAAAGCTCAAAGAAAGATGAAGCAAGCATAAAGACCTCAAGGAATTCAAGGATTGAAAATTTGAAAAAGTCTAGGAAATTTCATGTAAGTACTTCAAAGAATTTCAATATGGATGCATGAAGCTCTTAGGTTAATGTCTTGGACCTAGATACCTTTGAACATACTTTGAAAATATTTTTATAAGGTCAAAAATTGTTTAAGAAAGGTTAGAACAGTTTTGGAATGAAAAGCACCAAAAAGAGGATTTCTCAAATGCTGTCAATTTTTCTACATTTGCATTGATGCACATTTTTCTCCATAAAAAAATATTTATTTTAAAATATGTTCAACTTGAAAGTTTTATTATTTTCTCTTAGCTTTCATTTGACACCAAGATCATCAAATTTAGAGTTATACATAAAACTTTATGACCAAAATACTGAAGGGTGCTTGAAGCTGATAGCATGACGGACGACTGTCAAGAACTGGACAGTCTACTGCCAGTGCACTTTGAGGCATCTGTGTGGGTTTGGATAGATGACTGCCACCTTTCTTCCCCTTTTGTTTAATTGGATAGACAACTACCCAAAATGGACAGTCATTTGTCACGCGGCTGTTATGAATTTTCTCATAACGGTCACATTTTTAAATGGGGTTGTTTGTGGCTCAAAATTTATGGAAACTTGGGGAATACTTCAAACCACTTGAGGATCAAGTTATATACTTTTTAAAGTCTATAAATAAGCCTCAAATATCATTGAATCAACATACCAAGAATTCAAATTCTAAAAAAATTCAAAGTCTCTCTCAAATTGCTCTCAAATTCTCAAGGCTCTCTCTTGCTCTCAAACTCACATATTGTGCATGAATTCAACTGAGTTGTTGCTGATCTTCTTCCACCAGATTTGTGCTACAAATTCTAAATCTTTCAATCATTGAAAGAACTAATCGATGATATACTTCATTGAGCTTCAAGTTATATTCCATATTATGATTTACTTTGAAGTATATTAGTTGTGCTGTAATTGGTGTACTAACCAGCTCTTTGAGGAGCAAGTTCTTTGTACACATCTATTTGATTTGTATTTTTTAGATTGACGATTCCAAGGGTTGTTTGGATCATTGGCTAAGCAAGGGGATATTGCTTAGAGAAGAGGGCTCTAGCCTAGTTAAGGAGTGACCGGACGTGGGGATATCATTTGGAGAAGGCAGGCTCTAGCCTCAACCAAGAAGTGTTGTAAAGGTTTGTTCCGCCCGTCAAAGGAACAGGTTTAGTGAATCCTTTGGTGGTTTACCAAAGGCAAGGACATAGGCTGGGTAAAAGCTGAACCTCGTAAAAGTCTCCGTCTCACTCTCTCTTTCCCTATTCTTTATTTTCAGTACATATTTAAATTGCGTGGATGGTTTAAATTGAAAATCAAATATACCACGCATATTTGGAAATCAAGTAAACTTAAAGTTTAATTTTGATTTGGGTTGCGGAAACCGAAAGGGAGTACGTTGGTTAAACCATATCTTGCAGAAACCATATGGGAGTACATTTCTTGGTTAAACACTCAAAGATAAATTAATTGAAAGTTTATTTGAGTTTTGAATATTTGGAAAGAGTGATTGAATGTTGTATTGAACATCATATTAAGCAAATTCATATATAGAGGGCTTGATTCAAATTTATATCTAGGGCTAACAACAAAAGTTTTATTGCGTTTGTGAAAGGAATGTTGAATATTAAATTACATTCTTCACAAGGTTTTCAAATTCATAACCACAGGGCTTATATAAAACAAACAAACTATATCAAGATCTTATATTACCAAAGTGCTGAATACTTTATATCTTGGTTTGTTTGTTTGTTGTTTAACTTGTACTTGGCAAATAAATTGATTGTTTGGCTTGAAGATTGTGTTTAATTGATTGGTTGTTTAATTGTGTTATTGATTGGATAAAGAAACTAAGTTCTTGAGTGCTTAACAAATTAAACAAACAAATCACAAATTAATTAAAAGAAATAAAATAAGTTTAAGAATTCTAAAAAGGAATTAAAAGAAATTTTTTAAAAGTCCAATTCACCCCCCCCCTCTCTTGGGAAGCTATTCCTAATTTCAATTTTTTAGAATGGTCCCATCCAAGTTAACTATTTTTGCAATAGTTTCATCCAAGTTGACCATTTTCGGAACGGTCTCATCCAAGTTGATCTTTTTTGGAATGATCTTATCCAAGTTGACCATTTTTCAGAATGGTCCCATCCAAGTTGACCATTTTCGGAATGGTCCCATCCAAATTGATTATTTTCAGAATGATCTCGTCCAAGTTGACTATTTTCAAAATATGTTAGAATTGGTATTTTCCCAAGAGGGGGGGTGAATTGGAATTTAAAACTTTTTCTCCTAGGTTAATCTATCCTATAACAGTATATACACAACCTAGGGTCTGTCTATTCAATTTCCAAATGCGTAGACAAATATAATGTGAAATTTAAGTCATACGCATCATTCACCCATAACATACATGTGCGGTAAATATAAAGTGCGGAAATATAAATGAACACACGATATGTTATCGGGGTTCGGCCAACCGTGCCTACGTCCCCGCCTCAAGCTCGCAAGCAGGAGGATTCCACTAATAGCTCACTTAAGGGTGGAGCGGCACCGTTTACAACTAGGTCAAATTAATACAGGGCTGACCTCAACCTTAACCAGGTCAATTAGCGGGGCTGATCTCAACCTACACGCCTTAACAGGACGACGCACCTAACTTTCCTAACCGGGTTTAAGCCAATCCGGGACTATTCCAGGGCTAGTCTCCCTCTTCAGGCCTGTTCCTGGAAATACAACCAAAGTGTATTACAATGAAATGGTACAGTGATTGTGCTTTCAAGTAAAGCAGATAAGTACCCAATTCGCGCAATAATATACACCACAAATATGATTCAATATGTAAGCTCAATATGGTCTAGATGATTCAACTCTCAAAGGTATTTTCTATCGGTGTAAAGCGTACGTGAGAGTATCAAACAAACAATCTTTGTATCACAAGATATTCAACAAATAGTTTCACACAAAGATGTCAAGTCTTATGTATTTCAATCATTAAGATATCTCAAGCATGTATGTATTAAACGATGTATATGCTTGGTTTGCAAAAGACGTGTAATCTTTGTATTCAGCAAATAATATATGAGTGAAAGAATATTGCAACAAAGATTTTATCACACTAACAAATATCTCATCAAATATTTTCAAGATAAAAACACAGTAGATATTTGAAAATGTTTTTGCAACCAAAATGAAAATACCCTCTTCTTAAGATCTTGCAATGAAGATGCAAGCTTAGAAGATCTAACAAGGTTTTCTTAGGAAATGCTTATTAGCAAAAGCCTCCTAAGAATCCTAAGGTTTGGCTCTCAAGAAAATCACATCAAACAAGTAGCATAAGAAGAGCAAACCTATTAAACAAAACACTCAATTAACTTACAAAATATGTAGGCAATGCTAGAAGGCAAGTATGAGTGGTTTGAGTAATAAAATGAGTAGTATAGGGTTTTTATTTTTCAGAGAATTCTTCCCTAATCAAGGTGGCTAATCTCTTACTAATTTTCTCAAATGAACTTGTATATATAGGCAAAGGAGAAAATATGAACGTTGGGGACCTATTGGGTATTATTAGAAAAGTTTAATGATGTTTAAGGCATTTTAACCCTGTTTAGAAAAATATTAACCACGATAAAAATTGGACTAACCCGAGAGGTCTGGTCGACCAGAACTGGTTCGGTCGACCAAGACTCAAGTAGCTCAGTCGACCAGGGCAATTTTGAATTAAGCGGCTCGGTCGACCGGAGAGGGCGATTTGCCAAATTTTTGAGGTTCGGTCGACCGGGGCCTTTTTGAACTACAGGGCTCGGTCGACCAGACCGTTGGGAATTCTCCCAAGACCCCTCGGTCGACTAGGTAGTTGGAGTACAAATCTGGTCGGTCGATAGGGAGGTCAAAGAGTTGACTCCCAGGAGTTTCGGTCGACCGAGGTCAAATGACCTATAAGGGCTCGGTCGATCGGGCCTGGGTCAAACAGTTGACCTGGACCGGTTTCGGTCGACCAGGCCAAGAATGAATAGTTTTGGCCGGTCGATCGAAAGTGCACCAAGTGTGCATTTCGGTCCCTTCTTGCAACATATAAACCCTATTCAAGTGCCTATTACATACAAGTGCAAAGGTGAGTGTCCTAAGGTCACTTGGGGTCCAATTTGAAATCACCGAAAAAGTCGGGTGTTGGTCGACCAAAGGTTCACCCTAAGGTCTTTCTATGGTTCGGTTTGAGCTTACAAATTAAATCATGCATGTGATGTGTGTGAGCTTATTACAAACTGAAAACCCTAATTACTATTACAGACAACTTCACTGAAAATTATTACAATTAAGAGTTATGAAATTGTCTTCAAGCCTTTCTTACTTTGTGCACATCTTGATCTTATCATTCTTGATTCCTGCACAAAACTCAACCACTCATTAGATACAATGAGTATTTGTCACAATCAAAACCGGGCGTGACCAATAAGGTCAACAAAATAGTATCATCCAAGTTGACCATTTTCGGAATGGTCCTATCCAAGTTTGTTGGAATTGGTGTATTCCCAAGAAGGGAGTGAATTGGTATTTAAAAATTCTTCCTAAGTTAAACCAGATTCCACAAGTAGTATTACACAAAACTAGGGTCTTTCTATTTAATCACAAACCCAATCAAATATTCAAACAATAAACATAAACATACAGGTGCAGAAAGTAAATTATGTAAAATAAAACTAACACCAGATATGTTATCGGAGTTCAGCCAATACTGCCTACGTCCCCGCATCAACTCGCAAGCCCGAGGATTACCACTGTTGCTCACTTAACGGGTGGAGCGACACCTTTTACAACCAGGTCAAATTACCAGGTCTGACCTCAAACTTCACACACTCTCCTTGCAGGGCAGAGAAGGCCCTAACAACTGATCCTTACAGGCTAGATCAATACTCCCTCAGGCCATGCCTAAAATACAATCATTAAGCACAAATTTTGTGTACAAATAAAGATGCTTCTAATACAAGCAGATTTGTACCGATATGCACAAGCAATAATCAATGCACTTCAAAATGATAGAAAATATAAGCTCAGTGAAGATATGTAAAACTACACGCAATATTGTGCCAATGTGCAATCAATGTATGAGAGTGTGCTAGCAAAGTTTCTTTAAAACAATCTATAGAAATATATCAACCACAAATAGTGCTTCAAATATTTCCAAGAGTATAATAAAATATCTCAAAATGATTTTCAAAATATTAAGGACAAGAGATATTTGCAAAGCAATCTCCCTAGAGGTGGTAGTGCCCATGCGAGTGGTAGTGAGGGTGCAAGCGAGGCTGATTCTGATGCAGTAATATGCAGTGAAAGTTAGCGGGTTATGGTTGAGATTGCTAAGAGCTCCAAAGAGCAAGGAGACCCTTCTGCAGGCCATGGGTGCACGATAGAAAAATTTACGAAGATGAATCCTCCAACATTTTTAGGAGGAGTTGATCCTGCAACCGCCGAGAATTGGATGCAGGAGATCGAGAAAGTTTTGGCAGTTTTGCAGTGTACGGAGGAGCAAAGGGTCCTCTTCACCACCTATAAACTGATAGGGGAGGCTGAGAGGTGGTGGACTGCGGTGAAACCTCTGGAGCAGCAGAGGACGACGCTGATAGTTATGATATGGGACCGATTCAAAGAATTATTCTTTGACAGATATTTTCCCAGCCACTGTTAGGGAAGTTAAAGTGGAAGAGTTCCTAAATTTGAAGCAGGGACAACAGTCAGTTCAGCAGTATGCGGAGTCATTTATAGAGCTATCTCGCTTCACCTCGTATATTGTTCCTAATGAAGTAAAGAAGGCAAGACAATTTGAAAGAGGATTGAGGCAAGGAATATACAAGCAGGTGATAGTGCTGAAGATACAACATTTTGCTAAGCTAATTGGTAAAGTAGCATTGGCCGAGGCCAGAGAGCGCATGGATGCAGAAGAGCAGGGACAGAAGAAAAGATCTATGCCTTCAAGCTTCCAGCAGGGAGCTAGGCAAGGTCAATGGAGGAGAGGAAACTATGGAGGCTATCAGGCGCCCCGTGGAGGCCAACAGAAGAATGTAGCTTCAGCAAGGGTTTATGCTTTGACGCCTGGAGATGCTGAGACAGTCGGTGATGTGGTGACAAGTATGATTAACATGTTTTCATTTCAAGTTATTGTATTGTTTGACTTAGGAGCCACACATTCGTTCGTGTCTATGGGATGTATTAGATTATGTGGGGCAGACACACAGTTATTAGACACCGAACTATTAGTAACTACACTGACAGGGACAATAGTGAGGTGTCGTAGAGTGCTCCGAGGTTGTCCAATTGGTATTCAGTGAAAAGTCTTGCTAGCTGATTTGATAGTATTGGACATGCACGGGTTCGATGCAATTTTTGATATGGACTAGTTGGCATCCAATTACGCTAATATAGACTGTCGTTTGAAAGAAGTAATATTCAGACCTCCGGGAAGATCAAAATTCAGGTTCATAGGGTCGCGTATACAATCCCCGCCTCAAATAGTGTTAGCCATACAGTCGAGGAGATTACTTTTGGATGGTTGTCAGGGGTTTATGACTTTTGTAAAGGAGGTGTCAGAAAATGAATTGAAGCTAGACAATACACCAGTGGCTAAGGAATTTCCAGACGTTTTTCCAGAAGATCTACCTGGGTTACCTCCCGACCACGAGGTAGATTTCTCTATTAATCTACTTCCCAGGACGACACGGATCTCTAAAGCTCCTTATAGAATGGCTCCAATAGAGTTGGGAGAGCTAAAGAATCAGTTGCAAGACTTGCTGGATAATTCATCCAGTGTATCACCATGGGGAGCTCCAATGTTTTTTGTAAAGAAAAAGGACGGGTCTATAAGGATGTATATAGATTACTGGGAAATTAATAAGGTGACGATCAAGAACAAATATCCTATACCCCGTATAGACGATTTATTTGACCAGTTTCAGGTTGTGCGGGTCTATTCCAAGATTGATCTCAGATCAGGCTACTAACAGGTGAAAGTAAGAGTAGAAGACTTCTCGAAGACAGCCTTCAGAACCAAGTATGGGCATTATAAATTCCTAGTTATGCCATTTGGTCTGACGAATGCTCCTGCTATGTTCATGGACTTGATGAATAGAGTTTTTCACCAGTATTTGGACTAGTTCGTTGTAGTTTTTATTGATGATATACTGGTCTATTCGAGGAGTTTTGTGGAACATGAGACGCATTTACGGCTGGTACTTCAGATGCTCAGGGAAAAGAAATTGTATGCTAAGCTTAGTAAATGTGATATTTGGCAAGAGAAAGTCTCGTTTCTGGGGTATGTTTGTAATACCCTGGAAAAAAAAATTTTAAAAAAGATTAATAAATTAAATTATTAATCAATTAATTAGTTAAACATTATTAAATTAATGTATTAAGTACGCAAGTAAAAAGAAATAGTATAAAAAAAAGATTTAAGTAATTATTAATTAATTAATTAAATATTATTAAATTAAATAAATAAATAAAAATAGTAAAAAAATTGCAATAAAGATATATATATATATATATATATATATATATATATAAGTTTATTATAATCTGTTTATATAAGTTAAAGTATATATATATGATTTAATAATATAATAATATATATTATTGTTTATAGGAAGTAAAAACTTCCTCAGGAAGAAATCTCTCTCAATTTCTTGTCCGTCCACTCCTCCATATCCGTCTCTCTCTCTTCTCAATTTCTTGGTAGATATTCAGCCGATCGAAAAATAAAAGGTACCGTTGGGTTCCTAACATCGCCACCGACATTTCTACTAGAGCAGATTTGTCGTGGGAACGGCATAGGCACCATTCCTGGGGTACGGCAACGTTCCCCTAATTTCTCAATTTGTCGTTAAATCTGCTATTAAATCGATGATCAGGCACTACCATGGGGTCCTAGTCATGATCGTCGTCATTTTTACATGAGTAAATTTTCAATTGGGGTTTTCTAGGCCCCACTCCAAAGCGAGAGTGGGATTTGGGATATTTATAAAATTGGTTATATTTGAGGGTATAACTATTTATTTGGTATTTAAGGGCTTAAGAAATATTAAAATAGTATTTTATTTAGGATTAATTTAATAGAATTGGGATTTTTTATTCAAGGTCCAGGTGAGCGCTGCAGGTATTTTTCGAGGTCCCTGTTGGCGTAATTCAAGAAATCAAGTAAGGAGAAATTATGTATTAAATCATATTTTATGAAATTAAAGGTAATAAATTATGTTATATTATATGTATGTTTTGGTGTGAATTATAAAATGCCAACCATGCAAAACTATGCTTTCTGAGCCTAAGATTGCTTCTGTAGTTATGTATATGTGAAAGTAAACGGATGAAAGTGAAAAGTGATTTCTGAGGAATTATGTAAGAAATGGGATGTATTTTCAGTATATAAATGCTAAATGTGGGTTGGCCTATTTTACAGGAATATGTATGAATTTTTACCGTCAAATTATGTGGCATGAGATTTTGTGCAAATATATGTTAAATGTATTAGATGCAGGTTAAGTAAGTAAAGTATTAAGAATAAAATATGATATGGACAATGTTACCTGTGTATGTTAAATGCAACCATGTAAATGTAAGACAGCTGAAAGACAGTCATGTTAGCAGATCTAGCACATTTCTATGTAGACTAACTGATGACAGCTAAAAGGAGCTGTAGACTAACTGATGATGGCTAAAGACCGACTGTAGTACGAAGGAAAGAAAGGAAAATGCAATAAAATGACTATGAAATTACCATGATATAAAATGACAAATGTGAACGATGAAATGTATACGTTATGAACATGAATAGATGTGTATGATTGAATAATGACAAAAAGGATAATGTATTTTGATACTAGAAGTACCTATGTACGTAGAACATGTTATGATTGGGCGGGGCATACTTTTCGCCAAAGGGCTTGCTGAGATAGGCGAGTGCACTAGTAGCTTCAGATGTGACAGTAGCTGCATAACGTAATAGGGCATAGGGAACCTACTTGTATGGACGAGTAGATTTCCTTATCTTTAGGGCCTGTGCCAATAAGCTATTGTTGAACGATGTGAGTACGAGATCAATCTAACACTTTAGGGCTTACTGAATAAGGTAAGTGCCCTGGTATGCTTTAGTAGTGACCTTAGGGTTACCTAAATATCAGAGCAGAGAGGTGCTACTTATATAGGCGGGTAATCACCCCTATCCTTGGATAATCTCGTGGGTTAAATCTTTGCATGTGATTGATTAGGTTTAGAGAATGATTTCAGTGTTATGTTAATGATTTGAAAAATGTTATTAAAATAATATTTATATACCTCATATTAGTCACACGTTGTTTTAATATATTGTTTGTTCCCTTACTGAGATGTGTCTCACCCGAATATGAATTTATCTTTTTCAGGATTTCCTTGAAATCGAGCTTAGAGAGCTTGAGGTTTTATAGCATTTTTGGGAAATAGAAAAAGAAAAGGGAATATTTTTATGTTAATTTTGAGGTGTATATTTTATGTTTTATGTTTTGTGTATTAAAGTCTTCAGATAGATGAATAGTTGTGAATACTGGTATTTGTGGATAATGTTTGGAGACATGTTTATATGTGAGTACAATTGGTGAATAGTTAATTTGGATTATAGATAGGAATAGTAAACTCTGGTATTATATAATTGGAGATTATATTTATGTTTTCCGCAGTGTACATGATATTAGTATGTGGATTATCAGGTAAATGAATAAACTATTAGCACTCCAGGCCCACGTAGGGGGCCGGGGTATTACAATGTTATTTCAGGGGATGGTATTTCAGTGGATCCCAGCAAGATTGAGACAGTGTTGAATTGGGAAAGGCCGAAGAATGTTTAGGAAATTAGGAGTTTCTTGGGACTGGTGGGTTATTACCGTTGGTTTGTAGAGGTTTTCAGCCTTATCAGGACCTCTCACTCGGCTGACCAAGAAGAATGTTAGTTTTGAATGGGATGAGGATTGTGAGCAGAGTTTTCAGGAACTAAAATAGAGGCTTGTCACTGCACTAGTGCTGATCATTCCATCTAGGAGTGATGGTTATGTCATTTACAGTGACGCGTTTTGAAAGGGCTCGGCTATGTATTGATGCAGCACAGTAAGGTTGTAGCTTATGTCTCCTGACAGTTGAAGAAGTATGAAAAGAACTACCCTACCCATGATCTGAATTGGCTGCAATGGTACACGTGTTAAAGATATGGAGGCATTACTTGTACAATGAGAGATGCGAGATATTCTCCGATTATAAAAGTTTAAAGTACTTATTTACACAAAAGAAATTGAATATGTGGAAAAGAAGATGGTTAGAGGTCATCAAAGACTACAAATGCACCATTAGTAACCACCCAGGTAAGGCTAATGTGGCGGCCGATGCAATGAGATGGAAATCATGGAATGTGGCTTAGTTAATAACAGTAATTCAGCACCCGACCATGATAGACTTGGAAAGGCTCGACATAGAATTAGTGGAAAGTGATCACCAAGCATTTATTGCCAACCTAGTGGTGCAGCCTACTCTACAAGAAAGGATTAAGACAACTCAAAGAGATGATGCAGAATTAGCAGAGCTGATAGCTAAGGTGCAGGATGAACAAGGAGATGAATTTGGTATTTCTGATGACGGCGCCTTGAGATTTCATTCCAGGTTGTGTGTGCCTACAGATGCTAATATCAGAAGGACGATTTTAGAAGAGGCTCATAGGTCCTTGTACACAATTCACCCAGGTAGTACTAAAATGTATAGGGATCTGCGAGAGTTTTACTAGTGGAGCAGCATGAAGAGGGAAATTGTCAAGTTTGTACAGCAGTATTTGACGTGCCAGTAGGTAAAAGCTGAGCAATGGAGGCCGGCGGGCCAGTTACAGCCACTTTACATCCCAGAGTGGAAGTGGGATCATGTATCTATGGACTTTGTGACAGGTTTGCCATCGACACCACATGGTCAGAATGTTATTTGGGTGGTTGTTGATAGATTGACGAAGACCGCTCACTTCATTCCTATTAAAGTCAACTACTCTATGGACAGACTGGCAGAGATTTATGTTTAGGAGATAGTCCATTCTCATGGTGTGCTAGTTTCTATAGGGCAGACCCAGAGCCACGTTTCACGTCACAGTTTTGAAAGATCTCACACAATGCTCTGGGGTCTCAGTTATCTTTCAGCACGGCGTTTAATCCTCAGACGGACGGTCGGACTGAGAGGGTGATTCAGATATTAGAAGATATGTTGCGGGCGTGCGTGCTGGATTTTAGGGGTAGTTGGACTCAGTATATGTCGCTGATAGAGTTCGCATACAATAACAGCTATTAGGCTAGTATTGGAATGACACCTTATGAGGCGCTTTATGGTAGGAGATGTTATTCTCCTCTGTACTGGGATGAGTTAGGGGAGGGCGAGTTGTGAGGCTAGAGTTAGTGCAGCAGGCATATGATAAAGTTTGACTCATCAGAGACAGAATCAATGCAGCCCAGAGCCGGCAGAAGAGTTACGCTGATACCTGCCGTAGGAAATTGGAGTTTGATGTTGGAGATCACGTATTCTAGAAAATAGCTCTAGTAAAGGAAATTATGAGATTTGGAAGGAAGGGTAAGCTTAGTCCTAGGTTTATTGGCCCATTTGAGATTTTTGAAAGAGTAGGGTCAGTTGCCTACAGGCTAACCTTACCACCCATTTGTTCAGAATACACGACATATTACATGTCTCCATGTTGAGGAAATACGTCTCAGACCCCTCTCATGTGATCAGTTATGGTGAGATAGAGCTCAGGGATACTCTGGCATATGAGGAGGTACCAATGTAAATTCTAGACAGGAAAAAATAGGAATTGCGCAATAAGAAGATTCATTTAGTAAAAGTCTTGTGGAGAAATCATGCAATAGAGGAGGCTTCATGGGAATTCGAGGAGCAAATACGACAGAAGTACCTTTATCTTTTCAGCGGGGATTAGTAGTAATCAGGAAAAGTTACGGGTAAATATATAAAATTTCTTTTGTGCAGCTTAGTTAGATGTAATAATTTTCTGGTAGTAAATAGTATTTTGGTTGTGGGAGAATTTTATTTTATATGTATTGCAATTTCCCAGAACCCTAAATGTAACCATGGTATTCCTCCACCATAAGTGAGGGTAAGTAATAAAATAAGTAGCCCATTTTCTTTAAAGGATAGTGTCAATACAGATAGTAAATTTCGAAGACAAAATTTTTATAAGGAGGGGAGAATGTAGAGACCCAATGAGTTATAGCAATTAAATAATAAAAGGAATCGTCGATGGGGACACGTGTCTCGTCGACGAGGAATTACTGAAAGAGCTATTTCAGGGCCTGAAATTCGTCGATGATGAATAAGTGTTCATCAACGAACTCTCTACTTGGCCTTGTCGATGAAATGACGTGTCTCGTCGACAAAGACAGGTGTATAAATAGCTCAAACTCGGGTTTTCAACGAGAAAACCTACATGCAAACCCTCCTTTTTCTCTCTCTTTGTCCTCCACCCCTTCTCAATAAGTTTTTGGGTCGATTTTTTGCTGGTTCAACGATCTGAAGCTGTCATGCTACTCCTAAGAAGATTCTCTTCATATCTATTAGAGTGGATCGTTGATTAGCCCTACTTGGGAACCATCCCAAAATTTGAGTAAGTTAGTTAATTTTAGTTTTATTAGGCTTTTGACGTTTTTAGACTGAGAATAATATGTTAGGTAAGATAATACTGAGATTTTGTTGGGAAAATATCAATTTCAAGGTGTCGAGTTGGGGACCACACGGGTGTGATTTTGGAGTAATTTGTAGGCTTTTTCATAAGTCGGGTGAGGGGATAAACTAAGTCAGGATTTTATGGAAATGTATTTATTATTTTACAGCATTTAATTTCAGATAAATATGTATATTGTAGGATTATGTTGGAAATAATGTTGTTGATTAGAAATATAGTTTTCATGTATAATATCAGAAATATGATTTTAGAACAGATTTTATGTTCTGAATATTACCCCTTTTGTGTGGCATACGTATTATTTACCATGGAAATTATGATGATGAAATATTATGTTTACAAAATAAGTAGGTTATTATTGCTTTCAGAGAAATAATAAAATGATACAGGGATTTTCAAACTAAGGACTTTATATGATATACCGGCGTATGGGCCGACAGTTTTATATGATATGCCGGTGTAAGGGTCGTGGTTTTATATGATATGTTATGCCAACGTAAGGGCCGTGAATTTTATATGATATGTTATGCAAGGTTTTATGAAAATATTAACATGACAGATATTATTATGAAATAGTCATATATCATTATTTGGTAATATACTATATGTTATCATAACTTAGTTGGCTTAGTTTAGGCTTTCACGAAGCATGGTACTATAGCTATATGATCACAATTATGTATATATTAGTGCTACCTCTTGCCATAAGGGGTAGTGGAGATCGACAATCGATGTGATTTTATGGTAGTGCACACGTCCTTCTGGTGTCCGGATCGGGAGGGGCAGACCCATCGTACTTACAGACTTATATTGATCTAGCGTGGTCGACCAGCCATTGCTAGGTTCCGCCTTCAGGCCACACAACCCAATCATCTCGGGGTAAGACATGACACCAGCCAACTATCCATCCAAGGTGACTTTCATGTATAGTTATATAAGATGATTTATATGTATAGAAATTCAGTATGCTATACCATGTTATGATAAATTATGTTTTCTCAAATATGGTGTAGACAATTTTATCAAGTATGATTTATGTACTGTTATACATATAACACGAAAATACTCATGTTGCCACATACTGATATTAGTTTATTTCCTTTACTGAGAGGTGTCTCACCCCAACTATAAACACATTTCAAAAGCCCCAGATAGAAGAGCGGATAAAGCTCCACAACGTTAGAGTTCGACTATTCTACCTTGTCTGAAAGGTAAGTCATTTCTAGGGTCTGAAGGATTTTTGGGTGGCGACCCTATTGCACATTTTTGATATTTTGGAATATGTGTATGTATATGACAGTTGTAGTAAAACTCTAGTATTGTGTTGGATGGATAGTTTGATATGTATATGATTTTACGTTTCCCACTGTTTAGGTATCAGTGTTATATTTCAGGTATATCCCTAGTACCCTTGGGTCCAGGTGGATTATGTTTTATCAGGTTTGTTATGTTTTAAAAATTTTATTGTAAAATAGCTAGGTCATTACACATTGACTACCAGCAAACATTAACAGTTTCAAACACACCAATTAATTTGAGATAACCGCATGGTCTTAATCTAATTCAAAACCATTGTTTTGACGGCTTTCACACTATTACATTTTAAAAGGCACCCACTTTCTTAATTAGTTAGGACCCCCCTAGTAGGTAACTGTTTCTAGTGCATGAATGTACAAAGGTGGCTTTCACGCTACTATGCTTTAAAAGGTACCCACTTTTTGTTTAGTTAGAACCCCAGTAATAGGTAGCTCTTTCCAATACACAATTGTTCCCCTCTTTTTATTTCCTTTTTTTTTTCTCTCTATTTTTATTTTTTTTATTTTAATTGATCCCTGGCTTGTTTCTTGTTGTCATTTGCTTCAATTTTCTTTCTTTCTTTTTTTTAAGCCATTAGGATATGGTTCAATAGAGTCTCAAACAACTGAAGTGAACATCAACCAAAAATGATCTACGGTAGTCTTTCTAAGTCTTCCAACCTGTGTAGTATGTGTACTAAGACTTTCAACATCCTTCTCTTAGTTACAACTAAATGAAATGGATAAAGCTTTCTTTTGATTCAAACTTTGATTGCACTACATCCTACATGTTCCATATTGTCACGCCCCGAACCCCGAAATGGGACCCAGGGGTGAAAATGTAACCTAACATATCCCTGTATCATACAAATCATCACAGATACAGTACAAATGATGAGAGTCCGACCCCGTGGGGTTCCCAGGAACCCTAAATACATCCAAACACAATCATATACGCAGCGAAAAAACCATACATACATATGCAGTACCATACTAGAGTCTATACAAGAGCAGAACATGGCTCTATCAAAACGTACAACTGGGTGCCCAAATACATCTCAAAATAGCTACCCAACAAAAATACAGTCCTAGCACTTACCCAAGCACTAAACGCAGTACACTGGCCACTACGCTCCCTACACCAGGACCCTAGTTCCGGTTACTCAAAGGACCTGTAAAAATGTACGTACAGCAGGGATGAGACACCTCTCAGTAAGGAAGAACACAGGTTATATCGATGTGTGGCATTTGAGTGTTATCATGATACAACATACACGTAGTTAAATGCATTCTAGTACTAATTTCCACAGTGCATGCACGCACACATACACATACACATACACATGATCAAAAATCCTCGGTGTCGTCACACCCTTCACCCGAAGCCGGTTCGCAACAGTCTGATGTTGGCCCGGCCAACCCGCAAAGTATGGCGCCACCGGCACATGGCTAGTCCTCGACTCCCATGGCATCGTACTGACGCATAACTGGTGGATCCACACCCTTCGGCCTGATCTGCCGGTATAGGCTCACACCCTAGGATATAGAGTGGGACACTCTTGCCTACGTGGCAAGCAATAAATACACGCCCTCAGATATAAAGCCAAACACTCTCAGTACCTGGAACAATTTCGGAACACACTTCCTACTAGCATTTCAACATATCACACACACATGCATGCTCATATAACCAAACAAACCACACCCATTTGGTAATCTAAATCATGGTTTTTCAAACAAATACAGTTTAAACAAGTCAAGGCACGACCATCCCACTATCACAATATAAATCACATATATACTCGGTTTTCAACAAAACCAGGGATTCAGCCCGACACTCCTTTTTTTCCAAAACTGTAATAATGAAAAACCCATAGTTTTCCTCGTTAGATCCCCCTAAATGAGTATCCAAAACACACACAGGACCATGGACCACAGTTCCACCGAGTCCGATTTCAAAAATAACCAATAGAAACATAGTTCCCCTTACCTTTTCCCCGAATAGCCAATCCCGAACTCCAAGGCCACTACATAGCGAACCGAGTTCCAAACCTACAAATCACAGTACAGAATATACTCACAAAACAGTTTCCTACAAAACTACTGGATTAGAAATGAAAACCGAGCCTTACCTCGATTTTACTCCAAAACCCAAAAATCTCTGAAACGAGATTCTGATCCGTAGAAATTGTAGAGAATCCTTCCACGATCCTCATGGTAACTTCAGATTTCTGATTCCGTCAACGATCAGCGAAGAAATCTAGAGAGAGAGAGTAGCGAGAGGTTTAAAGAGAGAGAGATAAGATTGAAGTTTCTTAGCTTGGAAGTAAAGCCTATTCTATTTATAGCCCTTTGACCTCGGGCAATTTCATCGACGAAATGGGGCCTTCGTTGACGAATCTTTCAGTACCTTCATCAACGAATCGGTGGCCTCGTCGACGAATTTGAGATCTTCGGTTTTTTCTGAGACTCCTCGGCTTCTCCTCGTCGACGAGTCTCTGAATTTCGTCGACGAGAAATGCATGGCCTTCGCCGATGAAATCTGGCTTCATCAACAAAATCTGCCAAAATCCCAATTTGTCCCTGTCTTTAATATTTAAACCCATTTATCACGGTTCAAGTTCTTACACATATCCTCAAAAAGAGAGAAAAAAAAAATTTCAGCATGTAACATTCACAATTAAGGAATTCAGCATGCTCTAAGCTCAATACCAGTATTTCCCAAATGTGGACCTAACCAACATGCAAACAAAAATCACATGCAATTTTCACATTGAAATTATTTTCACATCGAAATTCTATCACATGGAAGCACACAATATCACAAGCAAATTCTCTCCTCCCAACTAAAATGAGACATTGTCCTTAATGTGAAAGCACAGGGGAAATGTAAAAAGTATGCATGGGGGAAACAACCCAACAGGAAAAAAAAAATAGAACAATAGAGAGTCACAACCAACAAACACAGTAGAAAAAGAAAAGAAAGATGCAACTAAGAACAAATGAAACGAAAAGAAAAGAAAAAGAAATACAGTAAAAGAGAAAGGTCAAAGGACTCCCCTGGGGTCTTGTAGGAGCAAGACCTCTTCATGTGGATCGAATGGAGTCATGAAGGGCTTTAAACGCTGTCCATTAACTGTGAAGATGTTGTCATTCTTTGGATCTACAATTTCTATTGCGCCATGGGAATGAACTTTTTTAACGATGTACGGACCACACCATCAGGATTTCAGTTTCCCAAGAAACAGATGCAATCTAAAGTCATAGAGAAGCACTTGCTGAGTAGGGAAAAGTTGTTTGTCTTTGATTTTCCTATCATGCAGCAACTTCATCCGCTCCTTTGCTAAGCGGGCATTGTCGTAAGCTTCCCTCCTAGATACTTCAAGCTCACATACCTGCAATTTCCTTAAACCTTTGGCATCATCAAGTGAAAAGTTAATCTATTTTATAGCCCATAAAGCACGATGCTGAATCTCAACAGGTAAAAGACATGTCTTACCGTAAACTAACCTATAGGGAAACATCCCTAAATTCGTCTTGAATGCAGTTCGGTAGGTCCAGAGTGCATAGTTTTTCTGACCAGTCTTTTCGATTAGGATGCACCATTTTCTTAAGTATGATTTTGATATCTTTATTGGTCAACTCAACTTGACCACTAGTCTAAGGGTGGTATGGAGCAAAGACCTTATAGGTCACTCCATACTTTTGTATGAGTTTTTCAAAAGGTTTGTTACAAAAGTGTAACCCTCCATCACTAATGATCGCCTTAGGCATGCCAAAACGTGCCAATAGCTCCTTGAGAAAACAGATGACAATCCTGTGGTCATTTGTCCTACAAGGTATAGCTTCCACCCATTTTGAAACATAGTCCACGGCAACTAGAATGTAAAAATGCCCAAAAAATTTTGGGAATGGTCCCATAAAGTCAATTCCTAAACAGTCAAAAATTTCAAGAGTCAAAATGGGAGACATAGGCATTTCATTCTTTGCAGTGATTTTCCCTAGTTTCTGAAAAGCCTCATAGGTTTTTAAAAAATTCTCAACATTTTTTAACATAGTAGACCAGTAGAGTCCACTTTGCAAAATTTTTGAAATAGTTTTCTTTGCAGCAAAGTGGCCTCCACACGCTCCACTATGACAAAAATGCATCACAAAAGTAATTTCTTCATCGGGCACACATCTGTAAACCAATTGATCAGAGCAATATTTAAACAAATATGGGTTGTAAAAATAGTCTCTACAAGGAACTTATGCTTATCCTAAGTTACCTAATGGTCTGGAATTCGGTCGATGACAAGGTAGTTCACAATATTAGCAAACCAAGAAGCGTGTGACACTACAAAATGACGCTCATCAGGAAAATCATCATTTAAGGAAGAAAAGGATACAGACACATCAGGTAGTTACAAACGAGAGAAATGGTCAGCTACAACATTTTCGACTCCCTTTTTATCTCAAATGGTGATGTCAAACTCCTGAAAAAGTAGAATCCATCTTATCAACCTGGGCTTAACATCTTTTTTTGCCAACAAATATTTCAAAGTAGAGTGATCAGTAAAAATAATGACAAGAGATCCAATGAGATAAGAGCAAAATTTTTCTAAGGCAAACACAACAACCAACAATTCCTTCTCAGTGGTGGTATAATTTTTCTAAGCATCATTCAAAGTACGACTTGCATAATAGATGACAGAAGGCTTGTTATCGACTCTTTGACCAAGAACGGCCCCAAGAGCGAAATCACTAGCATCAATCATAATCTCAAACGGCAAGTCCCACCGAGGGGGTTGCATAATGGGTGCCATGGTCAAATACTTCTCCAGTGTCTCAAAAGCCTATTGGCATGCATCAGTCCATAAAAATTCAGTCTCAATTTGCAATAAAGAACATAGTGGTTTAGCAATACTATTGAAATTCTAAATGAAACGCTTATAGAAGTCGGCATGGCCAAGGAAAGAACGGATATCCCTCACTGTCTTAGGGACAGGTAACTGGGAAATCAACTCTACCTTGACTCTGTCAACCTCTATACCACACTCAAAAACTAAATGGCCAAGTACCAAACCACTACTTACCATAAACTAACACTTTTCCCAATTCAACAACAAGTTCTTTTCTTCACATTTTTCATAATAGTAGTCAAATTTTTCAAATAGGTATCAAAAGACTTACCAAACATAGAAAAATCATCCATGAAAATTTCACACATATCATCTAACATGTCAGAGAAAAAACTCATCATGCAGTGTTGGGAAGTAGCGGGTGCACTGCATAATCTGAATAGCATTCTGCAAAAGGTGTGAGTACCAAAGGGGCAAGTGAAGGTGGTCTTCTCTTGATCCTCTGGTGCTACAACAATTTGATAATACCCAAAAAAACCATCCATAAAACAATAGAAAGCATTACCAGTTACTTTTTCAAGTATCTAATCTACGAAGGGTAATGGGAAGTGATATTTTCGGCTAACCGAATTTAACTTACGATAATCAATGCTCCACTAGCATTCTCAATGACGGTGAAACCATATTTTTTTTTTTTGTACTACCTGTTTCGAGCTTACCCATTTGCTGTCAGAGATAGAATAGATGATGTCAGCACCTAATAATTTCAGCACTTCTTTCTTTACCACTTCTTTCATGGTTGGATTCAATCTCTGCTGCGCATCACAAACTGGCCTTGCATCTCCTTCTAGAAAGATGTTGTGAGTACAGATTACAAGATCAATACCCTTGATTCAATGCTGTCTCAATACTTGCAATAACTCAGTTTCCTACTTCAAAGTAAGATGAGAAAAAATTACCACCAGGAATGTGCCCTCAACTGGGCCCAGGAAAACATATTTCAAGTCCTCAGGTAGTGGCTTCAACTCAACTGTAGGGACTTCTTCTTCTGATGACTTCATGACTTCTAGCAAGTTAAGAGCTTCAAAAGTTGGCTTACGCCAACTATTCATACAACTTGCATCTAACAACTGAGGGGAACCATATATCTCTATGAACTGCCCCTCTTTTTCTGTCAACTCTCTAGACAAAGGAACTGTCTCATAAAAAACATCGGGCTGCTCAGGAGAGTCATTCTCAAATGCACTGTCAAAATCAAACACTGATAACAACTCTGAAATATCAAAATCATCTATCACATCAACTGCACGTACCTTAGAGTCATCACAACCACTCGGCATCTTGCAAGCATTGAACACGTTCATCTCTAATGTCATATTCCCGAATGTGAGCTTCAGTACTCCACTTCGACAATTGATCAACGCATTGGAGGTAGCAAGGAATGGGCGTCCAAGTATGATGGGTGCCTAGGAAATGGTGGAGATGGACTGCTACATATACGAAACCAAAAAGTCCACCGAGTAGTAAAATTTGTCGACATGAACCAATACATCCTCAATAACACCCCGTGGTACCTTCACTGATCTGTTAGCCAACTATAGCACAATGGAGGTCTTCTTCGGCTCACCTAACCCCAGCTGCTCATATATCAAGAATGGTAGCAAGTTCACCCTACTCCTTAAACCAAGTAGAGCTCTCCCAATGCGAGATTCACCGATCATAATGGAGATGATGGGAGAACCAAGATCTCTGAGTTTCTGAGGAGTTTATCTCAATATCAATGTATTAACCTGCTCTGTCAAGAAAGTCTTCTTCTTTACATTCAATTTCCTCTTCATTGTGCACAAGTCCTTTAAAAATTTTGCATACAAAGGAACCTGCTATATGGCATCCAGAAGAGGGATATTGATCTTCACCTGCTTAAAGTTCTCCTGAATCTCAATATGGTATTTCTTCTTCTGACCAGCTATCAACCTCTGAGGATAGGGTACCACTGGTCGGTACTCCTTACTAGTCTTGGCCTCCACATCAACTGACTTCTTCAATTCTGGACTTACTTCCTTCGATTTTTCTTTGGTCTCATCTGCCTCAACTTCTACTTCCGGTGTCGGGGCAACTGTTTGCCTCTCAGTGGATATCTCAGGTCGGGAGACTTATTTCCCACTTCTCAAAGTAATGACGGCCTTTTCTATCTCAATAGAATCCCCTAAAACATTATGCACTGGCTGCTGTTGTTGCCGATATACCTGAGGATTAGGCTGAGGCTGTGCTGAAAATTTCCCTTTCTCTAAGGTACTCAACTATGTACTTATCTTATTAATGGCGCCTCGCAGTTCATTGTTAGTTGTGGCCTGAATTTGCATGAATTGTTGAAGAGTATCCTCAAGAGACCTTTTCGGTGGAACGAGTGCAACATTAGATGGAAACCCTGGAGGTGAGTAATGCTGGGAAATCAGATGTGGCTAATACGAGTGCTGAGGCGGTGGTGCACAAGACTGGGGAGGCTGCTAAAACTGTAAAGAAGATTGACCAGACTAATCATTTCTCTATGAAAAATTTTGGTGATTCCTCCATCCCGGATTGTAAATGCTTGAGAAAGGCTGATTGAGAGCTCTGTTAACCCAATTTGCTAATTGAATCTGATCAGACCTAATCTCCTATACTACCTTCAGAATCGAACAATCCTAAGTCTTATGGCTAGAGTTGGCGCATAGAGAACACACCTCAACTAATTTCGCTGCTCTCACCTTCTCTAACTCCATAACCTCTACCCTTCTAGCTAATGCAACAATACGAGCCTAGATATCAATTTCCTCCTTTACCTCATAGTAATTTACCTCCACCACCATTTGCCCTGAGAGGTTGCACCGCCATTGGTGCTCGATCAGATCGTGTATTCCACTATTGTGCACTTTCAGTTAAGTAATCAAAGAATGCTAGTGCCTCATTTGGTTCCTTGCTAAAGAACTCCCCATTACACATAATCTAAACAAACTGCTTACAATCAGGAGTGAGGGCAGTGTAGAAATAATTTACCAGCCTCCAAAACTTAAACCCATGATGCAAACATATATTTATCAACTCTTTGAACCTTTCGCAACAAGCCCAGAAGATCTCATCACCTCTCTATCTAAATTGACTAATTTGCTCCTGTAGGAACTAGGTTTTTTGAAAAGGAAAAAATTTATGTAAAAATTCACGCTGCATGTCAATCCAATCAAAAATAGAGTTAGGTCTTAGAGAATTAAACCAAATCTTTGCTTTATCCTTTAAGGAAAAAGGAAATAAACGAAACTTAATGTATTCATCAGTTCCTGCTCTAGTAATGAAGGTAGTACATGTCAACTCAAAATTTGTCAGATGCTAATAAGGACTCTCAGAATCTATCCCGTGGAACTGAGGTATTACTGACAACATATCATGCTTAATTATGACATTCGGTGCATTATTTGGAAAAGTAATACAGGAGGGTGTGGTGGTGCGTGTAGGCTGCAAAAAGTATTTCAAAGTGCGTGGTGCAGGTGAAGGTGCAGGTGGATGTTCAGTCATAGTTTCCTCAAAATACTCTTCAAAAAGATCACTCAAATCAATTTCAGTGACCTCACTTACAACAGAAATAGGAAACCAACGACCTGTATTAGGTGACAGTTTGTATAACCTATGTGAAATGTCTCTAACCCAAAGCATCAAACATCAACCCAAATAGAAAACAGTCACCAACATAGCAGCAGACAAGCATGATCAAAAAATTTTTGGTTTTTTTTTTAAATATTATATTTTTGTGTTTTTTTAAATTATGATAAAAATCAAAATAAATAGAGAAACACTAATTTGAAACTAATTCTGGCACTCCCTGTCAACGGTGCTAAAAACTTGACTCACTTTTAAAAATGAGTAGCACTATGGCTATCCCAAGTATAGGAGTTACGTCGTGTAATAATTATTCCAAACAGGCCAGATCGTCTCCTCGGGAAATGTAGATTAGTTTTAAACTAGCGCAAAATAGGAAAAAGAAAATGAGAAAATAATTTTTATTGAACATGGTTCAGATTCGAAATCTTGGGGGTTTTGAAAATTTGTGGTGAAATTGAAATGATGTGAAACCTAAACTATGAACCTAACATGCATAGAACCAACCAAACAACTTACTAATTAAACACTCAAATAGTAAACCAAAAGCAAGAACCTCACTAGTCAGATTTAAATAAGGACCAACTAAACTTAAACCTCAATTATAACGTAAGAATAATAAGCTGACTCACACAATGCTATGAATAAACTAAATGAAAGTAAACTATGACTCAACTAGATGAATGCAAACTAACTTAAACAATGAATATGCTCAACAAAGTTTTAAATAAACATTACTAAACTTAAACCAATAAAGAAAAGAAATTCCAATAGAGTATTCAAAATATAAAATAAGACAACTAATTAAAAACAAGAAAAAGAGAGAAAACTTACTCAAAAATTTATCGAATAAAAGAGTTTTTCAACGACGAAAAATACTTAGCACACTAATTGACCTAAACAAAAGCTTAATCCCAACATTAACTTTAAATGAAGATAATAACTCAATCAAGTATTAAATTCCAACAATGTCTTGGAATAAGAACACAAATTGACTTTTATAATAATAACCCAACAAATACTTAAGTTCCAACAATGAGACTTTAAATTAAACAAAATTAAAATTAACCATGCAAATAACTTAACCAAATATTTAAGTGCATAAGAGAGAGAGAGAGAGAGAGAGAGAGAGAGAGAGAGAGAGAGATAAACCCAACAATACTGTAAATGGAAATATTCAATGCATTAATCAACATTAACTCAACATTAAAATATCCATTAAGATAACAATAAGGTGCACAACAAGTAGCTAAACAGATTAATTAAAATAGAGAGAGAGAGAGAGAGAGAGAGAGAGAGAGAGAGAGAACAAAAGGAATGGCCATGAGAGAGAGCTGGAGGTGCTCAGGCAGTAGTTGTCCAGCGGTGCAGCTCCCCAGGTACCAGCAAAAGACTCCACACACCAAAACCCCTAGCTTCCTAAACCCTAGCTACTTCTCCCCTTTTTTGTTTAACTTTCTTTTCCTTTTTACATTTTAGTCCTTCCCCCTCCTACTAGTGTGCCAGCCTTCCTAAGACTCCCCTCCAACTCCTACACCAGCTACTTTTCATTTTTTTTACCTTCATGCCCTCACATCTTGTAGCTCCTAGTGCCTCACACCTCACACACACAAGGCCGCCCCCCTTTGTTAGCCTTGCATGGCCGAGTCACATCAAAGACCCAGCCCACTCTTCTCTTCTTTTTTTTTCATTCTCACTCACACACACACGGACCTCTTTGCATGTTGAAGCCCAACGTGTACACAACCATACTTTCCTATTGTTGGTCGAAAATCTCACACACGTTAAGGTCCACTCACACAGTTTGTTTGCTTTCTTTGAAGCCCAACGCATGCAACTTCTATATAATTGCTAGATAATATTTTTGGAAGCCCTGTCCATCATTGGTTTGGGATAGTCTTCTCACTTTGCAATTTTCTTTATACGTAGAGTTTAACCATCGAACGAATATGGGTACACAAACATAAGGCTCTTGGCTTATAATCACATCCCATGCAAAGTCTCCTTGTCACATGCATGCCTCGGCGTTCAGGGCCCTCATGCAACTCCAATACACGGTCTTTATGCTCCATTGATTCTCATTTAAATGTCCACAAGAGCCTTGCAATAATTAAATTTAAAAACCCGTAAATTATCAAATACAAATCAAGTATTTTAAATTGAGCGCAATGTCAAAATATTGAACATAATCATGCATTTAATTAAAATTATGATCTTTAATGCATGAATTAAATGCCTAATTACGCATCTTTGATGCGTAATCATACACCCCTTATTTTTTGTAGACCAAGGAAACCAAATTATAACCCTCATTTTCTACGAAGAGAAGGAAACTAAAACAACAAAGTTTTACAAGAGAAAATTCCTCACAAGGAAGGACACACAATTAAAGCTAAAAAAATAAACTCTCAAAAAATAATTAAGTTCATAGGTATCTATCAAAGATTGACAATATAGAGCACAGAGAGAGACTAAAAGAGAATTGAAAGTAAGAGCACTTGGTAGTTCAATTTGGATAGCTTCTCTAATGTTCTCAAGGCTTAGGAGGGCATATATATAGAGTTTGGATGAAAACTAGCCTTTTATGCTTGTTGGAACCTTTTCTCTTGCCAAACTAGTCAATCGCTTATAGGGTCCAATCAACTACTTACTAGTTGTTGAAGAGGGAAAAGTAACTGTTGGAGGCAAAAGTTGCTAGACTAATTAACCGCCTTCAAGGACCAGTTAACCTCCTCTAGCCTCTACTTTAGGCTGGTTGATCACTTTCGGCACAAGGCCAGGGTTCAGCCTTCCTTTTGTTCCTATTTTGCCAATCTAAGCCCTTATGTGTTGCGTCTTACATTTTCTCATAGTTTTACAATTTAAAATACGTTACAATTGAGAGAAAAACAATACAAATTAATCAATAAAAATCTTTAATAATTTCTCTTAATTCTTCAACCTTAATGGCTTAAACCATATAGAAAAAACTTAAGTACAAAGTCAATATTTCATAATAATTTGTTATCATCAAAAATCAGGTTAATGAAACCATAAAGCTAGCACATCTATCAATGCTATTATGATAGCAAGGCATGCTCAATATAAATAAGGTGTTCTTGAGTTAATGGCCTTATTTCACTATCCACAAATTAAAACTAAAGTCTAAAGGTTTTGGGCAAGGCTCTAAGCTGATAATTTTTCCTTTGCTAGCGTTTAGTCTTTATATGCTTAGCTTGATTCCTAAAAATTGTATTTTGTTAGATGATTATATTATAAACCTTGTACTTAATTGGGTAATTAGCCTTTTTTTCCTCCTCGTTAATATATTGGGTCTAGATTCATCCTTTTTTAAAAAATAATACTTTTCTAAATTAAAAGTATACTTTTTGAAAAGTACCTAAAATTTCTTATTCAATAAAAATATTACTTAAAATCTAAATATTTGATTAATTGTGTAAAATATAATATATTTAGACATTTTAATTTAATAATTTCTCTTATCCCCCACTTGGAAGCGCGCGCATACACACACACACATACATATATATATATACTCCTCAACTGCTGATGCATGCATCCGATTTTGTTTATATTATTATTATTAATTATTATTGTTATTGTTGTTGTGGTTGTTGTTGTTGTTGTTATTATTATTATTATTATTATATATAAATTTAATATAGCTTTTTCGTTAAAATAATTTTCTTTTGTCCGTGATAACTTTGTCTATAGGACAAGATTCTCGAGAACCTGAAGGATATACAAATTTTTTTAATAAATAAACTATGTTTTTCGAGTAGCTGTTGAGAGCAACTCTTATCTATCATCTTAATAATAAGTAATAAATAAATGATAAATAATACCTATAAAAAGTAATAATAATAAATGAACGTCCGTTTGGAATAGATTTGATTTTGTTTGGAGGGGAGGAAAAAGCAGGAAAGGAAAATGTGTAAAGTGGATACTCCTTTACCTATGGTTGTTTGTTAATTGAAATAAAATAAAAATTAAAAATGATTATCTTTTAAATTAATGGAGAAGTTTATGTGTATATTAAACTTTTTTTTTTTTTTTTTTCTCATAGATCAATCATTTTTGAGAAGAGCAAAAGTGGGGGAAACACTCTTTCAATCATTTTCTCTTTATTTTTTTTCACCTAAACAAGCTACAAGAAATTCTCATTTGTCTTTTACTAGTTTCTTTTTTTTCCCCTTTTTCTAATTTTTTTTTTATTCACAAATCAATATTATAAAATATAGAAAAATAAACGAATCTTATATTTGTGTTGCTTAATGTTTTTTCTTTACGTGTGATTATGATAGATGTGTGGAATTTTAAATATTCTTAAAATTAATCCTTTACTTTTATTATTTCGTTCTCTTACATAACATATCTTTTTACAATACACTAAACCCAATCCCACATCAGCAAGGAATATTTTGTGTGGCATACATAAATATAGAAAAATAAACTTATAAGAGTCAACTTAATGTTTTGGGTTGATCACTAATCTAAAAATTCTTGAAGGATTTGACTTAAAAAGTTATATTTTAAAATAAAAGTAGTACTAGAAGTCACCTCAAAAAGTTGTGTTAGTTACTTTTTCTCATTTGGTGAAACTTCCTCCCTTTCCTTCCCAATACTTATTTTCTATTCAATTATTTCCTAAGTTTGGTTAAGAAAAAGAAAAGTTAAAAAAATGGAATACTTGTTTTTCCCCTAAATCCAAAAGAAATGAAGATAAATTATGAAACAAGATCGCCGAGTCAAATTTGCTCAAGTAGTAAGGATGGAGTTGAAACTCGGTGATTCTAAGGTCTAAAATTCAATTTCAGAGTTGTGATTTGTCTGGTGAATTATCAGAGATATGTCAATAAGCTGACAACAATATTTTCATCCCTTCAAATAAGAGTTGTATGGTGCGTCTAAAGAATTTGCCCAAATAGCAGTTCCGAGTTAATTCAAAAAAAAAATTACCAAACAAGATCAACTATGTTAGACGACAGTTCTTGCATCTCCCGATTCGATGTTGTCTGGGTGAATTCAAATAGCTTGTCCAAGTAAGAATTTCAAAATTATTATGAAACAAGATCAACTATGAACAAAATTTGGCGAGTTCTTTTTTTCCACAGAAAAACAAAAGAATTCCCTCTCTTTTCTTCTCTTCCGTTCTTTCTTTGAGAAAAATAAAAAAAAAGAATTCCCTCTCCTTTCTCCCCTCCCGTCCTTATTCAAACCTTTCTGTTTCTCACCAACCAAACGGAGCATTACAATATAATATATCCCTTCTTCCATCAAATAACTCTAATGGAACATCAATGGAGTTGGTGCTGCTTGCTTTGAAGTGTCACCATGTGGCGCTGCAGCAGACACGCAAGCATCCAACGCTTGGCAATTCACCCTTCTCCCATTCACCAAATCAATTGTAACCCTCTTCCTCCCTCTCCCCACCACCCATCATGTGTTCACCTTCTTCATTAAACAACGCAAAGCAAAAACAAAACACAGAGCATGGGGAAGCCACTGAACTCTTGACCACAAAAGCCAGAGAGAGAGAGAGAGAGAGAGACAAGAAGACAGGGTTAGAGAAGAATGTAAGTGGAATAGGGAACAAGGGCAGGCCCATTGGGCTTTTGCCCTATTTTTTTTCAATATCTTTTAGGGTTTAGATTGCAGACTCCCCATGGACACACTTTGTGCCCTAGCAGCCCCATTATCTGCACGGTGATGACGCCTGACGTGGCATTCTCACGATGGCTTGTGACCTCGGGGCCCCACCCACCCGGGTTACAGTATCATAATTTCCTCATTTTTTTCACCTTTTTTAATTTATTAATTAATCCCACCATTGACAAAGATTTGTCAAAGGCTAGGAAGCCTAGAAGCTATGCCCTCTCTGTCTGATATGGTGTCGTTTTTAAATATTATTGTTTGGCTAAACTTGCCCTCTCTTCCTGCGACCAGATGGCTTCTCTCCCACTTATTATTATAGAATTATTATTGTTATTGCAATTATGGTTAACCTAATCCGCTTTTCTTTTTTTCCAACTGGTTGGTCTCTTCCTAGAAAGCATCTAGGTTATTTTTGGTTGTCCACATTATCATGAATGTTGGAACGTGTGGCATAACAATTTTTCTTTTTTCCGTTTGATTCAAGAAATGACCGTAAGTAAACTTTACTGTTACATAGAAACGAAATAAAATAAGATAGTTTCTCTCTCATTTCATATATGAAAATTATAAAATAATCATTGTTAATCAGAAGTCATTGATCCAACTCCACGTTTTGAAATGTCAATTATACTATGTAACCTGAAAAAGATTAACTCAAGCCTAACCTAACTTTTTTTATATTAGCTAGCCTAAAACTTCCTAAGATACAAAATATTTCTTAGCCCAATTTGGTTTCAAGTTGGAATTCAAGATTTTTTTTATCAATTTTAATGAAAATAATGGTGGACTGTATTGACGTTAATTAAGACAATATTCTTGTCATGTTTATCAACATTTTTTTTCTCTAACTGCATTTTTTATTACTTTATCATTCAATTTTTTTCTCGACCAAAAAGAACCCTATTGTATTTTGGTTTTCCTAATTTTTATAACATTTTTAATTAATTTTACTACTATATGATCAACAAAAGTATAAATAAGTAATTCATTTTGCAAGAATTAAATTATTACTATCAAACATAAGAGTTAAAAGCACAGTAAACATAACCACAAAAAACTCTTGCTTTAAATATTACAACACAAATATATGAACAAAAATTTCCTTCCTTGACTTTCATGAACTCGAACAAAAAAATCTAGATACCTTAAATTTGAATCTAATTTGAAGAGTGCAAGCCAAATTAAGAATTGTGTTTCATAAAAAATTCTTATTATTTTTAGTATAATTACTTTAGTAAAAGTATAGATATATTCTAGTATTATGTAATTGCGAATACGCATTAGTAAAAAAAAATTGTTAATCAACTTGGTCAATGAAATAGGTCAAATACTTGAGACACCGGTTGTTATCATCAAAATCATTAGAACAAGCAAGAAATTTTTTGTCAAGTGATAGATATATATCTCAATTAATGTTTTTTATGTTCTCACACGAAAGACATAATTGACATCAATCACTATATTTCTGATCATTATTTTCAAATAACAATAATATTTTAGTTTTTAACATAATCATAATTTTTCATTATCTAATTGCACTATCTCGCCTTTATTCAAACTTTAGGTTGAACATCTCAGAGCTCAACCTAAGATGAGGGTATCAAGAGAGGTTGTGATGCCTTATAATTCAACACAAGCTTAGGATTGTAAATAATTAAGTTGGTACAATTAGCAAGTTGTTTGAGCTTGGTTTACTTTATAGATTAATTTGTGTGGAAACTATGCATAAACTTGGTTTAAGATTGATTCCTTTGCTTGAAAAAGCATAAAGAAAAGCCTTGGATTTTAGGCTTTACTAGTAATCAAAGTGTCATATTCAATCTTAAAGTATAAATTCACTTAACCTCAAACCTATCATTAAAATTCTAGGCATAATCACCCTTGCATTTACAAAGAGATTTTAGATTTCAAGCTTATATAATTTAAGCCCACTAGTTCATACTCAAATCAAGTTCAAGATTAAATTTATAAAAATAAAATTATAGTCTTCCAAACCATACCAAGTCCATCATATATGTGACTATGCTTAATCTCAATTTATTTAAAAAAAAAAACAAACAAACCCATCTCTTTTGCCGACTTACTTTTATTAATTTGCATATCAAATAAAGCTTAAGCTAATAAGCTCGATGCACTAAGTCAAAATTATTTTATGAACATTTCCGCTTTCTTGCAATCTTATCCAAACCATGCATGTTCCACCCAACTTACCAAACGTCTCAATCAAATCAACCTATAAAAAAATAAATAGATTAAATATCAAGATAAATGAAGAGTGAATAAATACTTAAATGATTTAGTTTATAAGTTGATATCACGACTGAGAGATGTAACAAATCTTATTATGCATCAAAGGAAGACACATGTATAGATGGATACCACTCGAATCTTGAATATAATCTCATTACGTCAAATGGACTGAAATGGAGATACAATACTCAAAACCCTACTAACATTATATATAATTTAGATCCCTATTACAAGTTAAGGACTCTAGTACTCCACTCCAACACCCTAGGCTAACTACAAATTTTATATTTGTAAACAAAGTAAATTCAACCATGGCAATCCTACCTCTTGTTAGATTGCACTACACTGTATCTAACTTGGTGAAGGTATTAGAATTTAATTCTACTTATGAGAGTTATTCTACGTTAAAAAAGACGGTGATGGAGGACTAACTGTTGAAAATTAAACTTGATTGGGGATGGCCGACAACCCACCTCTGCTGAATGTGGGTAAGAGTCGGCCACCAATCTCACCAACCGGCCCACCATTATTGATTATATTGTTCTAGAAATTGCTATAAATAGATGTGTGTGTGTGTGTGTGTGTGTGTGTGTGTGTGTGTGTAATGTAATGTTAGGTGTAGAGAGGGTGAATAACCAGTGAGAAAAGAGTGCGTATTTAGAATTCCTCTGTAATATTTTTTTTTCATACTAAAATCAATTGAGTGTATTTGTGTGCAATCCTCACTGAGTTTCAATCATAACCAGCGATTGAGTGAGTCTCATCCACCCATCAATGGTATCAGAGAGCTCAAGTTCGCTAAAATTTTCCAAACAGAGGCGAACAGAGAGAAATTCAAATTTTCTCCCAAATTTGAAATTGCGCAAAATCAAAAATTGAGTATATTATTGTGAAATTCGCGCCGAGATGAGTCCAGAGGTGAAAATCATGCTTCAAATAGTGTCTGGGAGCCTCTACACGTGCTCACATGCGCCGACAAATGAAACAGCGTCCTTCACACGCACCGCACATGCCAACGAGGAAACTGACCGCCGATGTCACGCCCGCATGCGTCTTCTTCACCCGGCTGGTGAGATCCGACCCGGACACCCAATCCGCAACCCAGCCCAGCTACTAGCAACCCGGATCCTGACCTGCGAGCACGACCCTACCTGCGTCCAATTGGGGACACGCGGCTCACCCAGAAGCTACCACGTGGCCATAATGGTAATTTCAAATGTCATTACTATCCATTAAGTTAAACCGGCCTAGTCAAACAGGTCCAGAATTGTTTTGTAGCTAGTTTAGTGTCATTTTGACCGATTCTTTGCAACCCAAAACCGGTTCCTAAAGTTTTTTGACCTCCTAAACACAGTGGTGGCATCATATTTGCCAAAATCGATCCCCATCACTCTATTTTTTGATATATTAAACCTAATGGCTAAGGGTACTATACAAGTTGTTATTCCAAAGTTGACACGCGCGGGAGAATTATGACAACTGGTTTATTCAAATGAGAGCCCTACTAGGTGTTCAGGATGTCATGGACATCATTGAAGATGGGTACAAAGAAAGCCCATCAAAAGAAGTCGAAACAACTATGTCTGACGCTCAAAGAACGATCTTACGAGCTGATCGAAAGAAGGATTGTAAGGCGAAATCGATAATCTACCAAGGCCTTGATGAGGCCACATTTGAAATCATCGCTTCCGCCAAGATGTTTAAAGAAGTTTGGGACTCTCTCCATCGAACACACAAAGGTACAGACAAAGTGAAGATGATTCGTCTTCAAATATTGCGAGGTGATTTCGAATCTATAAGAATGAAATCCACTGAATCTATTGCTAACTACTATATACGAGTTATGGTAATATCAAATCAATTGAGAAGAAATGGAGAGACTCTCAATTACGAGAGAATTTGTGAGAAATTTTTGTGATCTTTGGATCCAAAAATTGATTATATAGCTGTGACCATGAAAGAAACAAAAGATTTGGAAACCATGTTCATAGAAGAACTTATGGGCTCACTCCAAGCCCATGAGTAGAAAGTCAACAGAATGAGTGATGATAAAGCACTGGAGCAAGCTCTCCAAACAAAGTTGTCTCTCACTACAGACAGATACGACAAAGGGGGGACGTCACAGGGAGGAAGAGGATGTGGCCAAGGATATCGTGGAAGAAATTATAGAAATTTTGACTCTAGAGAAGGTGGCAGAAGCGGAAGAGGTCCCATTAGAGAATGACGCAATCAACAAAACTATGTCCCACGAGGCAAAGAACAATGAAGAAGAGGGGGATACAATAACCGCGCCAACGTAGACAAAAGAAACGTTCAGTGCTACAACTACCACAAGTACGGATACTACAGTAATGAGTGCAGAGGTAATCCTCAAAATCACGAAGTAAATGAAAATGCTAACTTTGCAGAAAAGGAGAAAGCCGAAGGAGAATCGTTGATGCTGATGGCACACAATTCAACCCACTAGGACCAAAATTTTTGGTACCTTGACTCTAGAGCTAGCAATCACATGACTGGTAGAAAGAACCTTTTTAATGAACTTGATGAGAAAATTCAGGGAGAGATATCATTTGGTGATCTCTCTAAAGTCCCAGTTCGAAGAAGGGGGAATGTCCTAATCAAGAGGAAGGATTGAGACCATACTTTTATCTCCAACGTGTACTATGTGCCAGCCATGAAGACTAATATACTTAGTCTCGGACAGCTTGTGGAGAAAGGCTACCAAATTAGCCTTAAAGATAAACAGATGGTGATAACAGATGCTCGAGGTAAGCTTGTTACTTGAGTACAAATGGCAAAGAATCGAATGTTTCTACTTGCCATTCAACATGATACACCAAGGTGTTTGAGTGTTATCATCAAAGACAAAGACTGGCTATGGCGTCTTAGGTACGGACATTTGCATTTTGAAAGTTTGAAATAGTTAGGAAACAAGAAGATGGTGAAAGGCTTACCCAACATCTACCACCCAAATGTGATATGTGAAAGTTATGTTGTAAGCAAGCAACACAGAAACAGCTTTAGAAAGCAAGTCGAATAGAGATCTACCATGACGCTCCAACTAGTACACACCGACGTGTGTGGTCCATTGAGGCCATTTTCAAATAGACAGAACTGATACTTCTTCACCTTCATTCACGATTACAACAGGAAGACTTGGGTCTAAATCCTAAAAAGGAAGTCAGGGGTGTTTGACAAGTTCAAAGAGTTCAAAGCCTTTAGGAGAAAGAGAGTGGCTATCGCATCAAGTCACTCCGATCAAACCAAGGAGGAGAGTACAAGGACGAAACTTTCCTAGAATTCCTTAGGCAATAAGGGCTTCAAAAACAATTCACACCAACCTACACCCCCTAATTGAACGGTATAGCTGAAAGGAAGAACCACACGATCCTTAACATGGCTAGGAGCATGTTAAAGGATAAGAATGTACCCAATACTTTTTGGGCAGAAGCAATATCATGTGCAGTTTATCTGCTTAACAGGTGTCCTACGAAGATTCTTGACACAAAGACGCCACATGAAGCCTAAAGTACTCACAAGCCCAGTGTGAGTCATCTTGGAGTGTTTGGCTCCATAGCCTATGCCAAGATTCCAGAAGCAAGAACGACAAAGTTGGAAAATAAAGGAGAGAAGTGTATCCTTGTTAGATATGGCGATAGCACCATGGGATATTGACTATACAATCCCATCAACAAGAAAGTTATTCACAGTAGGGATGTCATTTTTGAAGAAAATGAATCCTAAAAGTGGGACCAGACTGAATCTTCCAAATATGCGGAATTGACACTTGAAAGAGAAGAATCCACACAAACAAGAGAAGTGACTATCGAGTCACAAGTTTCAAAGCTGCAAACACCTCCACACGGTTCACCACAAAGGAATGAATCTCCATCACCAATTGAGGGTGAAATCTCAGACATGAGACCTAGAGGAGCTTGTAATCTAACTGATATGTATGAAACTACAGAACCAATAGAAGAGTATGCTACATTATATTGTCTATTGTTGACTAGCGACCTGATTAGCTTTGAGGAGGCTAACGAAGAATACAAATGGAGAAAAGCAATGGATGAGAAGATTCAATCTATCAAGAAGAACAAGACTTGAGAGTTGACAAATCTCCCGAAGGGCCGCAAAACTATTGGTGTGAAATGGGTCTACAAGACCAAGAAGAATGCTCAAGGAGAAGTTTAGAGATACAAAACAAGACTTGTCGCCAAGGGCTACAAGCAGAAAGACGGGATTGATTATAGAGAAATCTTTCCCCCGATTTTCAGGCTTGAAACTATCAGATTACTAATTTCACTAACAGCACAAAATGGATGGAAGATTTACCAAATGGATGTGAAATCAGCATTTCTGAACGGTTTTTTGGAAGAAGAGATCTATATCGATCAACCACATGGATATGTGAAGAAGGGAAAAGAAGAAACAGTGTACAAGCTGAAGAAAGTTCTCTATGGTTTGAAGCAGCCACCTCGTGCGTGGAACATGAGGATTTATGACTATTTCCAGAAAAAATGGATTTGAGAAGTGTCCCTACGAGCATGCGCTATACGTGAAGATGGGGACAGACGGAAGCATGCTAATTGCCTACCTATATGTTGATGATCTAATTTTTACCGACAACAATCCAGAGATATTTGCCGCTTTCAAGAGGAGCATGGTTAAAGAATTCGAAATGACAGATATTGGCTAGATGGCTCATTTTCTTGGCATAGAAGTTGTGCAAAGTAAGAAGGGAATCTTCATCTCCTAGAACCACTATGCAAAAGAAATACTAAAGAAGTTTGGGATGGACAAATGCAACCCTGTGACAATTCCAGTTGAAATAGGATTAGAATTGAGAAAGAATGAACAAGGAGATGTTGACCCCCCATATATTTCAAGAGTCTGGTTGGAAGCTTGAGGTATTTGATGTGCACCAGATCAGACATACTCTATGGAGTTGGACTTTTCAGTAGGTACGTGGAGACTCCTAACCAGTCCCATTTGACTGCAGCGAAGAGGATACTCTGCTATGTCAAGGGTACCATCACCAATGGTACGTCCTATTCATCAAGAGGTGATTGCAAACTTATCGGCTATTCAGATAGTGATTGGGGAATAGATCTTGATGAAAGAAAAAATATGACTGGATTCACATTTTTCATGGGAGACACAGCGTTTACATGGTCATTGAAGAAGCAACTCATCATAACATTGTCATCATGTGAAGTTGAGTATGTTGCTGCCAGTTCAACTATTTGTCATGGTATATGGATCAAAAATGTATTGAAGTATCTGAGATTTCTTCAAGATAACCCCATAGAAGTCTACATTGACAACCGATCGGCGATTGCACTTGCGAAAAATCCAGTATTCCATGAAAGAAGCAAGCATATTGATACTCGGTATCATTTTATCAGGAAGCATGTCAAGAAGAAAAAAGTAGAGTTGATATCTTGCAGAACGTATGATCAGATTACTGACATTTTCACGAAACCACTCAAACATGTGTATTTAAGGCCTAATGATTTAAACTTTCAGCAACTTGATACTCAAATACCCATGTATATAAAACTTACATATAACTCTCCTACTACTTACAAGTTGTATCAAATCCAATGATTCGTGACTGGACAAGCTAACAATGATAACATAAATCGAAGTGTAACGGTTATTATCTTGAGATGCTAATAACAGTAGACAAAGTGTATAACTAAGATCAATGAAGATCAGATTAATTGGGTAAGAAAAAAAGAATAGTATCAAGACTTAAAAAGTATGATTGAATTAAAAGTACATGAACTTCTCGTGAGTAGAGAGATGAATAAATTCTGTTTATGGGAGAGTGCTAGGAAGAGATTTTTGGACAAAAAGAACACATATTAATGGGTTGGAGGTTATAGGAATTCGACACATATATCCACCAAAAAAGAAATTAAAGCCTTATTCATAGGAGAAATCAGGAGTCGTGGCCACCACTCTTATTGGGTAAGCAAGAAAATGTAATTAATGATTGCTAAATTGAAAAGTGTGTGATGCTGAGTCTGAGACACACAACTCTCCATCAGCATATTACAATATTAAACACAAGAAAATCCCCTTCTTCATCACCCGTTCTACACGTACATGATCGGGTTTGCTTTAATTAATGATTAATTCATGTGCAATGAGACAGCCATGACCACAATCCCAGAATTGAATCATTTGGTTTTTAACCAATACTCCCATCTCTCTCCTCCGTCAAGACACATGCCCACCCACTTTCTATAAGCTATTTGAAAGTTTAGATTTCGAAACATGAATTTAAATTTATTTAGAGTTTAAAAAAAACTTAATTAATATAATAAATTTGTCCAAATCTATATAAATTCAATTTCAAATTTCAAATTTCATGCTTCCAAACATAAGGTTACAAGTTTTCTTTTCTTTTCTTTTCTTTTCTTTTCTTTTTTCTCCCTCATTCCTGTCTCATTCAAAAGAATTATCCGCTTAAGTCCGTCAAGGTAGATGGCAAGATTTTTATTCAAAATACAACATTCTTATGTTGTTGTGTGAGTGTGTTAGGGAGAAAGTTTTCACATACAAGTTAATTATCTGCAAACATACTTGTAGTCAAAGGTTAAAATCCTAAAAAAAAGGGTTTCCCATGATCATAAGGCTCCCTGCTTCGCGAGGGTAAGGGGAGGGTTATCACAGTGTATGTAGCCTTACCCCTACTCTTATGCAAAGAGGAGAGGCTACTTTTTCAGACTCGAACTCATGGCCAACCGGTCACAAAGGAGTAACCTTACCATTGATCCAAGACCCACCCTCAAAATTTTCATTGATAATATAGTTAAAATTTTGATGAATATATATTGCTATGCATGTCTACATGCCTACATAATCCTAGGGCGTTTTTAATTAAATGAGAAGGAGGAATCAACTTTGTGGTGAATTAATTAAGCTATATCCTAGGACTTTTGTTTTCCCCCTTCCGGGAAAGGAATCAATACTTCTTTTACCTGGGGGTTGTCTTTAATGATCAAACCATGCAAACAGAAAATAATGTATTTGATCCAAAACCCTTCGGCCCCAATTACAAATAACCATGAACTAGCACTAGTCTCTGTGTGTATCTATATATATATATATATATATATATATATGCAAAAGTACTGTTTTCCACTTACGACACGTACAAGTATGGTATCAGAAATGAAAAAAAGAAAAAAAAAAACATTAAAACACAAAAATAAAAACAAAAAAACACAAAAGCAAAAACAAAAACAAAAAACAAAAGCAAAAAGGAAAAAAACAAAAACAAAAAAGCCTGAATTCTCGTGGATACAAACGCAAGCTATGATTGCAGTATATTGAGTAAGTCTCTCTTTTCTGGGACATGTTATGGAACCACCAAAAATACCAACGTGAATTAGTGAAAGCTAAAGATGCTACAAGATTCAAGATAACACCAAATGAGTTGTGTTTTATTTATTTTTGTTTTTCTCTATTTTTTATTTTATTATTATTTGGTTACCAATGATATGATGTGCTTTTGAGTACATCCAATTCCTGCACGGAGCTGAGTTTAAGGTGCTAAGAGAGAAAAATAATGCTAAAAGAACCCTAAAAAAAGGGGTATAGTAACAGTGTTCAACCTAAAAATTTGGCTTTAGGGTTTGAGAAGATTTTTGTCCCTAGCATTGTGAAAGAGACCTTTATCATTAATTAAAACCTCTAAATATCAATTTCAAAGGTGAAACTATTTGAAATGATAGATTGTTGGCTGCACTTTGTGATAAAACATAGATAATATAAACTTGGTCACCGTGCATACTTAATTAAATTTCACATTACGCATGCGAACGGTTGTTATCTACTTCAATAATTAGGACAGTCTATGACTACTCTGTGTCATCAGTTGGTACTTGTGGAATCCACTAGCTTACATTACTACCTCGGAATACTACGAGACCCACTAATTAATTATTAGAATAGACAAACACTCAAGCTAATAGTTGTAATTTGCCCTAGTAACTAGAATGGTCCACTATCATTAATAATCTAACATGATAATCCTAAGTACACATCCATACTAAACTAGAGTGCATATATGGATACCTATGCTAGGAGTTGAAATCTTTTCCACTATCACTTAGGGTTACCATCAGCATTTGTGGGATCAAGCAACATGTCATGCATCCCTAGAATGATAATATTAAACACTTAATTATTAGAAATAAAAATAAATAAATAAAGCATTTATTCGAATAGCTGGAATCTGCTCAAGCAACTAAAACGGTATATTGTCGTTAAAGAGCACTACAAAATTAATATATATTCATAAAACCCTAGCTTTGAACCTCAAAATAATACCATACTAGATCATACAGGAAAACTCATGTGATTGTATGTGTTTTTTTCTTTTTTTGCATTTTTTTCCTCAAAGGAGGGAGAAGAAGGAGTAAGATTTAATCAAATTGTGACTAACCACTTCTAATCAACTCTCCTATTAGGTAACTTTTCAGCTCCACTTAACCTTTTGCTTGTGAGCATAATTCTATGTCTCATACCCTAATTTTACATTGCATTTTATTCAAACCTATGACATAAACCAATTCAAAGTCCGACTCAAACTCCCGAGTTAGAACTTCTGATTTCAAATGAAAAAACATTTTGAGTACATGGATGCTATCCACAGAAGTTTCTTTATTTAACAAAAAAAAAATGAAGTCTTCAAGATGACAAACCAGGCATGCATGTGAATACTACATGCTTCACATTACATATATAGTCTTTATTTATTCATTTACGCATTTATTTTGTAACCAAAGTTGTCGTGTACTGCTTTGCATATATAGAAAACTGAGAAAAGTCCAAAAATGGCTTATGAAAACATAAATACTCATGCAACTGGTGCACAAGAACAAGACTCAAATAGACTTTAAAAAACCTATAAGGAAGAATTGGGTTATAACCTTTCTTAAAAATCAAAATAATTTGGTTGTGACCTCACGATGTATTGGCTAGCTTCTATGGCTCAAAAGGCATTGTTCTCATACATGCAATTAATGGAATCAAGTCGACTCGTCCTGGTGCTGGAATCTAGGAGTACTCCTGATAATATGGGCTAGCCTTTTGGCTCGACACTCTCATTTTGCTTTTCCTTTTTAGTGGTGTTGTGCATGGCAAAATGTCAATTTCAATTTGAAAATTGGAAAAGACACCCCAAGAAAAAAAAAAGTGCAAAGCCTTCTTGAGGATTTGACATGATCAATGTGCTCACTTCTTTATCATTTCCATACTCCAAAGATGAACTCCTAAATCCAATCTCATCTAGTGGTCTTCTATCAAGTATCTAAGAAATACATATTCCCATTTCAAGCTTTTTCCTTTAGTTTTTCTTTTTTCAAGGCACTAAGCTGAGCTTGAAATCTCTCCTAAAATTCTAGCTTGAAGATCCAAATTGAAATGCCAAATGACAATATCCCCACTTCTTTAATAAATGTTTATACCTCAAGGCTAAAAGAATCTAACTCAAGTGCAAGAGAATAGAAAGGTACCATTCAATATTATACCTAAAGAAATTAAAGTAAAAGGGTCTCTTCGGAGACATCTCGACAAAGAAGATAAGAGGATATACTATTTGAACGTAATAAAGTGATCAAGTCCTGGAAGTTATAAGGATCTGTCAAAAATATCATCTTTTATGTTATGTTTTCTTCTGTTGGAGATGAACTTAGTATCTTATTTTTCTCAATGGTAACAAGGCTTGGGATCATCGCTCTTTTTCACATACATCAGGAGAAAAGGCTTAGGAGGATGGCTAACCCCTTATTTTACCTTAAAGATCCCTACTATAGTAGGTGTACTTTTTAGACTTTTTAACAAACAAATTATAATCCCAGAGCATAAAGAAAATGAAATAATATCTCATTTGTCAAAACAAGAGACCAGAAGAGTTTATTCATTCTACTTGATTCTATTTCGTCAGATGGAAAATATTTTTCATAAAAAAGTATTCTTGTTACTAATTGGAAAAAAATTATTCCTGTTTTTCACAAAGATATTATCCTACTCTCAAATGAAAGATATATGTTCTATCAAAATTTTTTTCTTTTTTTTTAGATACAGTATAAAACATAAGAGAATAGAATATATATATTTCCAATCAACCCAATAGGCCTATATTGTGTGCGTGTGTTGTTTTTCTTAAAGGGACAGTAGGATTATCCTTGGTGTTGGCCCCACTCAAAAGAGATTATTGTCACAAAAGTGTTTAAACTACAAATAAACACATGTAACGAATAATATTCTGCCAGACTGAGCTTCCATATTTCATGTGCTTAACATGCATGAAGAAATAACATTCGTAGTGGCTTTATAAAATATTACTCCACAAAGGGTTTTCTGATGAGAAATATATGAATATCAAAATCTACCAAGCACAATCTTATCCATGCACCCAGTTAAAATTCCTCATATAGTGATAAGCTTACTTGAGATTTCATGCTTTCAAAGGTTGAGATTTGTTGAGCCAAGTGAGTTCATGCCCACCAACTTGTTTTAAATAGATGAGCATTACTCCAAGTTTAACAGATGTTTTGGATTTGTATTCCAAGTGTGTATTGAACTAATCTACTTCTCACTTCTTGATCCCATTCAAATTCATCTAATACCACAATGATTCTTATATTTACCTTTGTCATACACTTGCTCCTTCAACAATTATAACCAGTAGAATTAACTAGTCTTGTAGTTTAAATTACCTTATTTCCCACCCAATCGCAAATTGTCAACTCTAAATTTGGTATTAAGAGAACTGTATTCATGCTTCAGAACTTAATATATATAGATGATTACCACCTTAACTTAAAAAATAATTAAGTCACTAGATGTCCCCATCCATGTATATGAGTCACTCAGTCCTCAACTCTTTATTCTTAAAAAAATGACTTAAGAGGTGAAATTTTCAACGAAGAATGGAAGGCAAAATTTTTGTCAGCTTTTTGATCTCTTGCTTAGTAGGGATGACAAGTTTTAAGGACAGAATGAGTCAAATCCAATAGCATTATAAAATAAAATAAAATAAAATAAACACATCTAAACTCATGAAAAATGACTTACTAGCTTGGAAGCTAACTCCACCCTTCCCCTTGTCAAAGATTCTAAATGATAGGGATGCTGCACTTATTTATGTACTATTTTTTTTCTAAAAAGAGGGCAGACAAGCAATGGTGCATATACTAATATCTAAGTTTTTTAAATTTGCCATATTCCAAAGGAGTTGCTGAATTGAAATGGGGCGCCCCATCAGGTGCTAACAAAAGCAAATGGTGTAATAATGTTCGCTATAGTAGTTTGTTTGGCACAAAAAGTGATATAATATATAAATATTTATATTATAATTTAAAGGAAGAATCATTTCTGCCTGTCTCAGTGCTGGGATCTAAGACTCCAGGACCAATCTAATTTATAGGTTTGCCTTTTTTTAGTGTTTCCCTTATTCAAACTGTCATCCCCATGTCCACTTTCTCTCCTGCCTCAGCCTCTCTCCCTAACAAGGGCACCGAAGGCCCCCCTCTCTCATCCTCCTCCTCCTCCTCCTCCTCTCCCCAGGCCCCTACATACTCAACACCAGAGAGAGAGAGGGTACTATTGCTTACGAATGGATGCACAGATCATTCACACCTTTTGAGGTTAGATGGTGACACTTGTTACTGTACATAAACCCTAATTAGCAGTCTGCAGGCTAGTCTCAACCTCAAGTGATCACGCTGTCCGTACATTGTAAAAAACAATTAATGTTGATGTTGATAAAGCATGGATCAGACTTGCCGTGCATGCTCTCTGAAGTTTCAAAACGCAACAAACCCAGAACCACCGCAATCTGTTTTCAGATAATGTTAAGAACTTCTCACCTAACAATCATATGACACTTCCTTTTCCCTCCTAATCAAGCAAAAGAACAGAACCAAACCAAAATAAAATCACAACAAAGAATGAAGATAGAGATGCAAGCGGAGGAAAATAGAGAGGGAGAAGTCCATAATAAAGAAGCTTAAAGTTAGTATTGTTCAGGGGGTCAATTTCTTATGAAATGTGTTGTCACTCTGGACCTAACTTGATTGCATTAATATTAACTGATGAGGGCCTCAAGGACCCACTGCCATGCACCCTTAAATGTTCCATAAAACATAGCCTTGTGATCATCACGTGTCTAGTGGGATCACTAAGCTCATTCATCTCCTTGAGTTGGCTAGTCATTGAGATCTCTTGCTACATCATCATTACTAGGAAGAACAAGATTGGTCCAAGAACAAATTGCTCAATAAATTATTTATATTTGGTAGATATAATATAGAAAATATCTAGCATGAAAAAATGTCAAATAAAATTTTAGTTCCATTTTCATCCTCTAAAATCAATTACATAAGAAAAAATTAGTTAAGAAATCATAAAAACATAACCAGAAATTCTAGTAATCAATGACAAACTACATCAACTGATTTATGAGATTTTTGACATTTTTTTTTTTTGTGTTTTTTCAAAAGGATTGAAAATAAAATATGAATATTGTTTTCAACTACTAAACATCCTTGAAACGTTCTATAGATATTATGATAGCATGCAAAATTTATGGGAGTACAGAAAGCTATAACATGCGGCTAAAAGAAGAGGAACTAAACCCATCAAACATGCCCTTGTGAAGACCACCAGCCTGACAAGGTCCACAAATCTGACTCCTTTCTTGGCTAAACCACACTTATCCATAACAGCATGCAACTCAGTAGGGGCCAACCCATCAATCACTCCCCAATTGGAAAATAAAAACTCATTCTCCATTGAATGAGAAAAAAATTCTGCATATGTACAAAAATACAGTAGCAAAGTTACCATAGAGGATCCAACAACAATTCAAAAATACAAAAAATACTTCCATATTTACAAGATCATAGTTTACATGACTAACTATTCAAGTAAATTGCTAACAAGAGTTTATTATTGAAGTCTAAATTAATTATATGGGGTTACTTCAAGAGAGAGTGTAACAAAGTTGCAGCTATTAGGAAAATTCATATATAAAAAGCCCTTGCTTGAAGCAGCAAACAATGTTTGCAAGAGGATGCATGAAAAGAAGAAGGAAGGAATATGAATGCAACAGTGTCTAAGGAACTGAAGATTTTCCTTTTATTTAATTTTCACTTGCTTGTGACTTTTCACTTCCTCAAAAACTTTTTAACTCCAAAAAAGGAGAACCAAATGAAACTGGCACATACGCAGTAGTCAAAGCAAAGTGGTAAGGCAGTCTCCATACGGAGCCCCTCCACTAAACATGTGTTGACTTGCCGCCCAAACCTTCCCTTTAAATTCTCCTGCCTACCCGCTACATCAATTGCTCTTCTGCACCTCTCCATGTTCTAATTTGCTCCACAAAGAAACAATCAGCTGAAGACCTCTCTCTGTCCCTCCCTCTCTCTCTCTCTCTCTCTCTCTCTCTCTCTCTGCGTGAAAAGAAAAATAAAATAATGGGTTCACCACCTTATGGCTTTCTCAGGAAAAACATCAGGTTCTTCAAATTTTTCATGGTTCTGTTCTTGAGCTGTTTCTGCTATAAAACGAACCTTTGTTCTAAACTTCCGCCTGCCTCCCAAAGTTCTTTAAACCTGGAAACACCGGCAGGCTTCCTCTCACTGGAAAAGCTACACATAGATGGGTATTTCAGCTTTGTGGATGTAGATTTTGCAGCCAGTGACTTCGGCAACATGTCCCATAAACTTCCATTGGCAATTCTGTACCCACAATCAGTTCTTGACATTTCCACAACCATCAAGCTTATTTTTGGCCTAGGTACATACACAGAATTGACGGTTGCCGCCAGAGGCCATGGTCACTCCCTCCATGGTCAAGCACAAGCCTCTAGAGGCGTAGTCATCAACATGGAGTCACTCCGGGAACCAGAAATGAAAGTTTACACCGGGAAGCCGCCTTACGTCGACGTCTCCGGCGGTGAACTATGGATAAATGTTTTGAATGAGACTCTCAAATACGGGCTCGCCCCAAAATCCTGGACGGACTACCTTCATCTCACCATTGGAGGCACTCTATCGAATGCTGGTATCAGTGGACAGGCGTTTCGGCATGGACCTCAGATCAACAACGTCTACCAGCTAGAGGTCGTCACAGGTATGCATCAACAAATCATTGGAGTTCCATGCACCGGGTGCACAATTTTGTTTACTGTGCAGTACCCTTTTTCTTTTCAAAACGTTTATTGCACCATAATGGAGGAAAGGAATTGTAAACGGGCAAGGGCACTTTGGTCATTTCCAACTATTTCTAGTTTTGATGTAATGACAACAGAAACTACCATAGTCTCATGCCCAGTTTTGGGTTGCTATGATGGTGAAATGAACTGAACTGAACTGAACCCATCAAGATGACTTACCATAGAGGACAGATGCACCAGCAAAATGTACACCAATTCTGTTTTAACTTGTAGCTCAAATTGATAATACAAGCAAAGGGTAATGAAACATAAATACGTGCAGGTAAGGGAGACATAGTCACCTGTTCGGAGAAGCACCATGCTGACCTCTTTTATGCTGTTCTTGGAGGGCTTGGACAGTTTGGCATTATCACCCGAGCCAGAATTGCTCTTGAACCAGCACCCCAACTGGTAGAAAATAAACTCCCTCTTCAAAAAAATGATATGCAGAAATGCAGACAAGTTCTTCACTTCTCGCTGTGAGCCTGTTTTTTAATGATCCAATCTATGGATTCCAACAGGTCAAAGTGATTAGAGCTCTCTACCCAAATTTCTCCAGCTTTGCCAAGGACGAAGAAGAATTGATATCCCTCAAGGATGCATTTGACTATATCGAAGGATTTGCCTTGGTGAACAGAACTGACCTCCTCAAAGATACGTCCTTCAATCCCGATGAATTGCTTCAAGCCAGCCAATCCAGTTACGATGGAAGAACTCTCTACCGTCTGGAAGTGGCAGCATATTTCAACGCAGATGATAGGGATGCCACAGACGAGGTGAACTACTAAAATATTATGCCCCAGCACAATGTTCATTGGGTGAATTTTTCTCATGGCTAATCACTGTTCTGTAATGCAGAAAATAAACTCTTTGTTGCCTGGGTTGAATTATATTCCATCAACGCTTGACATTTCGGAAGTCTCATACTTAGAGTTCCTAGAGAGAGTGCATGATTCTGAGACGCAACTCCGGAAACAAGGTTTATGGGAAGTTCCTCACCCATGGCTATGCCTTCTCATTCCCAAAAGCAAAATTCACATATTCACAGAGGAGGTGTTCGGCAACATTCTTGAAAGCAACAACAATGGTCCCATTTTAATCTACCCAGTTAATAAATTCAAGTGCGAATCTATGGCGACGCATTAATTCTCCTAAGTTCTCAAACTTCCATTTTTCTCCTCATTTATTATTTGGTTTTTGTGTTGCAGATGGATCAAAAACACATCTCTGGTTACTCCAGATGAAGATGAGATCTACCTAGTATCATTGCTACCCTCAGCAGTGCCATCTCTTGCAGAAACAGATGGCTTAAACCGCATTTTAGCACAGAACAAAAGAATTCTAGAGTTCTGTGAAACAGCCCAGCTTGGGGTGAAGCAGTATCTGGGGCGCCACAGCAGCCAGCCAGACTGGCAAGCTCACTTTGGCAATGGCTGGGAAGTTTTTAAGACGAGGAAATTGACCTATGATCCTCTGGCAATCCTTGCCCCTGGCCATGGAATTTTCCAAAAGGGAATACCCATCTATTAATTAATAATGGACTCTGACATATGGTGTAATTTACTCTTACATAAGCCACATAATACACAAGGGCCATAAAGACATGCAGAAAACCACAATGCCAATTACAACTTGACCAATAATTTGTGGGATACCCCACAGCAATTAGTAAGCATCCAAGGAAGTCTATGGCTATGTTCACATCTCTGTACCTTAGTGGAGAACTTGCATGAAAGCTTCATGTATGTAGTTTACATGCCAGGTTGTAAGCAGAACTACAAACGGATTAAACAGAGAATTACAGAATGATTCCATAGACCATATGCAAAATCATTTTTTACTCTTATGAAGATAGCAAATAGCTGTTTTATAAAATAGTTCATAGCCATAAATTAATATTTTACAACAGAACTCAGAGTCTTGAGTGCTCTGACTGCAACAACTTCAAACGTAACAGTATCAAAGCATATTATTTTGAATCTGTAGCTTCAGTCCAGCCAAGACCTGGTCTATGTGTTGCAGCCTCTGGCTCTTCGTAGTCCCGCGCATTCCGAAGTGAAGCTTCGAAGTCTGTAAAATCACTTGCGACAGGAAGAAAACTACTTATATCATCTCTAGCCCCAAAGCCTCCAGCTTGAATAACATCATTGGATGCTATGGAGGCCTCCATGTTTACCTCCCCAGGGCTACCCGTATTTCCAAGAGTTGCACCATGTTGTACACTGGAACCATCTTTAGAAACATCTGTATTAACTAAACTGTTTTCTGAAGAACCCAGCTCCTGTTTAACTACATCTTTCCCCTCCATTTTGGGAGGATTGGGTTCAGCCAATTCGTCCTTTATGCTGTTTTCCTTCTTATCTGTGGCATTCAAAGCAATCCCAGTATGAATAATGCAATGTAAAAACCCTAACATACTTGTCTAATTATATATTTAATTGCTCTTGAATACATTAAAAAATAAAAAAAAATCAGAACCTCAACCTCAAAATGAAATGAGGAAGCAATACCTTCAACATCAACTGCATTCTTGGCATCTTTACAGTCATAATTTTTTATAGTAGAAATGAGGAACAGGGAAAAGCAACATGTTTGAAATTCATCTAAAATATTTGTAGCATGGTCTACTGCATATAACTTTTTACATACATTTAGAACATTAAGCTTCTTTAGCTTATTTGTCAAATTATGAAAGAAAAGAAAGTTCAAATTTGTATCAATGGTACATGATGCCCAAGCCCAAAGCAAAATGATTTCCACAACTCAATGAAATCCATCTCTTTGATCCTGTTCATCATTATTAAAGCTACTTGGTTTTCCTTGCATCAACTTGGTAAAATGTTGTAAGAGAATACTTCCACGTTCACTTCTCCTTTGCATTTACACATAGATGTGCACCACTACCGCTGTCACCACCACCACCACTAACAACAACAACAACAATGAGACATATGGTAGCACTTGTCTAACACAACTTTTTAAGTGTTAATATAGTTTTCTATACAATTTTACACTCACATGAAAATGTTGAAAGAGAATGCATAGTTGTTCACTGTACTCTGCATTTACACTAATAATAGTCTTGAACCACCAGTACCACCATCACCGTAAGGTCCACAATCAACAATAAAGATATGGTAGCATTTCTCTTACAAACACTTCAGACACTGATTTAAATTCCAACAGATTAGCTCTCCTGTCTAGGCACTCATTTTGGCATTTATGAGGAAAATCTATTTACTAGTAAAAATCAAATGTTGAGCTTTCCAAATGGTTTGTCTGACCATTCGTTTTCGAATCTTGGTAACTCACATAACTCTTAGAGATATCTTCTTTGGAATTTATATGTTTGTTCCTCCGCACTCAACTTTTTAAACTGACCCAAACACAAGGATCTTTATAAAAGATGTTAGTCATCCACGACTAAAACACCAAAAAGGAAAATAAATAAAGGACCCAAAAAAAATAGTGCGATCAACAGTAAAGCTAGTGAAGACCTGCTCCTATCAAAGACATTCCTCTAAAACTGTTCTGGGCACCAGAGTGAGGCCAAGAACACCAACCTACACCATAAAAGACCAACAAGGATACCCTTGAAATTTTAGGGTTATGCTCCACTATATGCACCAAATCACTGCAAACAATGCATTTCTCCACGAAGCTTTCCCACCCTACCCTTTTTCAGAGCCTCATTAAAAAAAAAAACACACATTCTGCAAAGATGACAAACCTAATGCTCCCCAAAAACACTGAACAATTTATCCCAGATCTCCAAAGAAAAGAAGCAATGCAAGAACAAATGAGAAATTGTCCCCCAACCCTGATAGTGGGCATGCACACATCAAGAAAATAAAGCCTTGTTTGGCCTTTTCCATTAAAGATCACCACTCTTAATTCTTTCAATAACTACAGTTCATAAAAACAGATCTCTGTAAAAGATATTGTGCTCATTGAGGTTGCAAAAAGAGAACACAAATAATATGGATATTAGATTTTTCACAAAATATGGAAGCTATCATAAGAAGGTTATTTTGTTAAAATTTATCACAGAAAAGGTAATCAACATCAAAGATAACATTTAATTTGGTCTGGATCCCAAACTTGTAAGAAAACTAAAACAGGGGCACTGAAAAGGCAATGTGATTGCGACTTTTGACAACATTGAGACCCTTAATGTGGTTTACTTAGTGGCTGGAGCATTCCATTACTCCATATATCACTGAATAAAGCCCCAGACTCCATTAAAATAATGTCCATTCATACACATTTCAGTATCTAAACTGATCAACATGGTGCAAAGTGAATTTATGAAGTAACTCACAAGCTAAGTGGTGAAAAAAATTTTCAAACAAAAACTCAAATCAAAATCAAGCACATAATTTAAGGCAACAGTTTTGCCCCATGAAAGGCAAATAATTGAGTTCTCAATGGCTTTAAACAAAATACTCTTATTTACCTATCGAGTTAAAATGCAGCTTTTGATTATAATCCAGTAAGAGTGAACCATCAAGATAATAACTCCAAAGAAGCTTAGAAAATTTAAAATCAATAAATAGTGAATAAAAAATTTGAATCTATCAAAAGAAATGGTCCATGATCACATAAATTGACGGAAAAGGATTCATATAGCCGACCCCACTTAGTGGGACTAAGGCTTGGTTTTGTTGTTGTTGTTGTAGTGAATAAAAAATTTACAGCAAAGGATGCAAATGAATCCATTAAAAGCTTTGTGACAGTGACATATAAGCTAGTGTAATGAAAAATTTTCACACTCACATTCCATGATGGATCAAACTGCTCAGTCGTTAAACAACACAATAATCCTTGCAATATTTTCTGTGGACAATAAGAACCTCTAGAAACTCCTTTTAACCTGATAAACCAATAATAAAATTTATTAAAATATAGTAATATGAAAAGTAAATAAATATGAGGAACTTGGTACAAAAATTTAATAAGAGACCGAAACAACAAAACTGTCCAAGTGACAACTAGTAGCCTCCAAATATCATACGTAATACTTTTTTGTAAAATGAACACAGTAGCCCTCATCCTCTTATATTAACAATTCCAAGACTTCCCTCAAGCCCAGGCCATCACGCAAGCTTTTTCTAAATTTTGTTAAACCAACTTTTTACTGAAGTTTTGGAGAAGGCATTGCAGTTGTGCTTATAATAAACTTGAAATAAGTACGGGTGCCCAATTTTCAGAAGACATTCTCACAAAGCTAAAAAAGAGAAGATTCCTACACCAAAACTCTCATTATAAAGTAGCAGTACAGTTGAACAACCACCCCCCACCCCCACCCCCAAAAAAACACAGGAAAAAAAATAAAAAACAACGACGACGACGACAACAACAACAACGAACAGAGTAGCCCTCATCTTCTTGTATTAACAGCTCCACAACTTCCCCTCAAGCCCAGGCCATCATGCCAAGATTTTTCTAAATTTTATAAAGCCAACTTTTTACTGCAGTTTTGGAAAAGACGGTGCAGTTGAGCTTGTGATATGCTTGAAATACGCATAGATGCCCGATTCTCAGAAGACACTCTCACAGAGCTAAGAAGATTCCTACACTAAAATTCTCATTATAAAGTAGCAGTACGGTTGAACAACCACCCCCCCTCCCCTCCAAAACACACTAAAAAAAACAGCTGGAACAACAACAATAACAACAACACCACATGATAATAATAATAATAATAATAATAATAATAACAATAACAATAACACGAATTCGCACTTGACAAGATTACAGGAGATCCCGACATTTGTAAACGTTATAAGTATCACTGTACATAAGCTAACATGCTAATGGGCCAAAAAGGGAGTTTACTCAAATGAGCACTTGCAAGACAGAGGGAGGAAAACAAAGAGGTAACAAAGGTCAAGTAGGAGGTACAAAACATGGAACTTGAGCATGATCAATATATGGTTGATTGTGATGGTAAGGAAACAGTCATAAGGAACCCCTGCCACTGGGGTCCAAGCCACTTTTAACAAGAGTGAAGTGTGGTGCAATTTTTATAGTAAAACAAACTGTATTAAGGAAGAAACGTATAAAGAGATGACAAACATAGAAAGAGAAAGGAAAAGAAATCCTCAAACTTCCAAAGAGAGCAAAAACAGCTAAAGAAAAATAAACACTCGGAAAATGGATAAAACTAACAGCAACTAAAAGCCCCTCTTTAAACCCCTGCCATAGTAATTCATAGAACACTGCAAGGTTGCTAATTCCTGCCAACCTTTTTTGACTTTCCTAGTCCAACCATCCAGATGAACTTACTTTCAACTAGAGAGCCACAATCCCATCTTATCCAAAAGTTGTTCGGCTTCTAAATCTTTCCATTAATCTCATCCACAGGAAGAAGTAAAATCCCATCTTTGATCTTTGCCTAGTTCCATCTTCCTCAAAAACAGGCACTCCCTTCAAACATTCCATTGGAGATGGTGGCACATACAATAAATCCCCAAGTCTAAAGATTCAGACAACCATATTATTCTCAAAAATATCCAATAACAAGCTGTCATCACAGGCAAAATCACTAGCAACATCACTCTCACCACCTGACATATCTCCCCATTGTTTTTTTCTGCTTTCCCTTCCGAACCTTTTCAACTTCCTCAAAAATAGGCACTCCCTTCAAACATTCCATTGGAGATGGTGGCACATACAAAAAATCCCCAAGTCTAAAGATTCAGACACAACCATATTATTCTCAAAAATCATCCAATTACAAGCCGTCATCACAGGCAAATTCACTAGCAACATCACTCTCACCACCCAACAACATATCTCCCCATTGTTTTTGTTTGCTTTCCTTATGAACCTTTTCATCCGCATCCCCTTTTGAACATCCAACGAGAGCAAACCTTGCCATCCCCTCCACAACATCAAGCTTAACCACAACATCAACCAGACAACCTCCCTATTTCTTCATAGTCCTTCCCCCATCAATGGAAATCCAAGGATGCTCATTGGCCAATCTCTCATTAAAACCATGGTTATCACCCACTGAGGAATCAGATACATCACCGGAACTGCCCAAGCTGCCTGAACCACTTTTGAATTTTACCAGAACCTGATCCCCAAGCCCCATGGACCAAATAGCCCTCGTTTGCAATGAAGATTTAGCCGACAACTTCTTCTCCTAATGCAGAACAACCCTTTTAGGGAGGCTGGAACTATCATTCATCTGTGACCCTTAAAAAACATGGCCTCCAATGATCACACGATCTTTTCAAAAGAGCTAAACTCTCTTTAAGTTTAGAGCTAACTTTGGGTCGCAACCCTTGAGTTACTAACTTAGGCAAATTATGGACCAAAATACTAGTGGAAGCAATGGAGTGTGTGTGCTCCAGAGTGTAAGTGGCTGGCTAACTAATTCCTGCCCATTTATATTCTGGATCCGAGTTATACCCACCCAAGAACTGGCCCAGATGCAGTGAAATATTAAGAGTGCCTAGCCTCACCAACTCCATGCCATCTCCATTCCTCTTCTGGATTCGCAGGCTCCATTCTTCACACAACCCAGCCCACTCTCCATCTTCTCCACACGGCCATCCTCAGATGAAGCCCTAGCTGCATCTGAACCAATTGCTGTCCCCCTCAAGCCCAAAGGATTGACTACTGACAGGCATCACAACCGCCCCCCCCCCCCCCCACCCCAAAAAAAACCAATTGCTGTCCCCCTCAAGCCCAAAGGATTGACTACTGACAGGCATCACAACCTCCCCCCCCCTCCCCCCCCAAAAAAAAAAAACACACCAAAGCAAATCAGGTTGATTCCCGCTGCTACAACCTTGTTCCATGAACAAGTATTGTTCCGTAGCCCCACACCCTTCAGAAAATACAATTCCTTCGCCATTGCACAAGATTCCCGCACAAATTCTCACCATCCATCTTCTTTTAGACAAAATCAGAAAAGACTTACCTGAAGTCTAAAAACTTGATATAGTATATGCTCCAGGGGGGAGTGTTACTGGTTCGTGTAGTGATTTAGTGTTGTTGTTGTGTGTTACAGCTGTGCTACTAAGCATGAGTGCCTTAGTAAGGGTAATATGATCGCCCTAATGTACTTGGCATATACGATAAATAAAGGGAGAGACCTATCATTGTAATTAGGTCTTCCATTTCACCCAATATTCTTAACAGCAAGTAAGAACTTTCAGTTCATAGCCTCTCACGATACCTTTCATAATCTCTTATATTGAAATTCATTCAACCTAATATATAATGCGATGGGTATTTAGAAAGCAATGTTCTTGGTATTAAATTAGTGTCTCCAATAAATTTGGAAGGTGAGTTTATATTTTGGATATGTCTAGAACATTATTTGGATTTTAAATTGATGGGATATGGTGTCATCAAATAGATCTTCCACTGAGCTTTGAATTTTTGGTAAATGAAGGTTGTATGCCAAACTTTTCAGCACATGCTCTTCTAACACATATATCTTGTCTTGCTTCGTATTGAATTGAATTTATGAAAAAAAATTGGGGAAGAAAATTGGAAGGAGCTTGATGTGAACCTCAAACGACACGCGTTGAGACCCAACAACCAATATTGGAATGCTTGCCCAAGAAAGCTAAAATTCAGATTTTTGGATAGATATGAATGGTAGACCTCGACCCGTTGTTTACGACAAACAAGAACTTTGGTATATACGACCTCAACCCATTGTTTAGAGCGAAACACAAACCTTGGTATAAGGAAGACGCCACAAACGGTGGTGGAAAGCCGTTTGATAAGTCATTGGTGAACGCCACGGGAAATCCTGATAAGTTCGAAAAGTTCTTCAAAAGAACCAAGAAGAAACAAAGCCTCAAAGCCTCTCATTTTTATTCCCATCTCTTCCTTCTTACAATGGTGAGATATATATAGCTAGTATAGGAGACAAGGACATTAAACACTTAACAATTCCCACACAAACATGGGAGACAAGAACATTAAATACTTAGCAATTCCCATACAAACATGGGAGATAAGGACATTAAATATACCAACTTACTAGACACATTAATGACTCTCACAACTTACTAAAATCCTATGCAAGCTAAGTTGCCTTGCAATACACCATTAAGTCAAATCCCATATTTGAATTAGCACACAATTATTAATAAGGAGATTAAAGTCATTAAGCAAGATTAGCTCCATCACAAACTTGAATTAAGTTTAGTAAGTCTTCATCTTTCTTTGGGCCATGCTTGGAGTGCCCCATTTTTGAATAAGCCCAAATATCTTGAATCAGCCCGCGAAGTATTTCTTTGATTTTCTTGGATCTCGCTCTAATGATAGGCCCAACTGAACACATGTAATGGAACCTTCCATGGTGCTTATTGATTCTCATCAGAGCTCAACATTTTTAATCACTCAAGGTGAACATTCAATTTAATTTATTCATTTATATAGTATAGATTAAAGCCTCCAAATCATCCATCATTGAGTGAGCAATTGAAATTTTGAGTTGTACGGGTGATGACTTGAGCTGCTATGAACCCAACGAACTTCTCTCTCTTGTTGTTGATAGAGTTCTCTCCAGTCATATTATGATTTCTTCTAGAGAGATGTGTTTGATGGTCAAGACACCAATAGGAGATCATGAGGGTTTGTGTTGGGAACCAAGCATTCCGTTGTGTGTACAATGCACCACTGTATAAATTCAAGTTGAAAGTGGGAATTTCAGGATGAATTCCTTGGGACTTGGGAGCGGACATAGGATGGTTGTGACCTACCCACTATCATCTTGTTTGTCACTCCCCATTCTCTCTTAAAGTTTGTCATTACATGTATTTGTGTGTTTAGTTTGCTGCACTTAGCTTTACAATTTTTAAACACCCAATTACCCCCTTTTGAGATTTTTGATTAAATGAATGACCTAACACAAAGATAGGTCTCTCCCTCTATTTATAATACATATCAAATGCATTTTAATAACAATAACAACCTTCCTAACTCTCACTAATTAACATCACACTAACTTAATAATACAAAAAGCTAAAATAACCATTAATACTCCCCCTCAAGTTGGATGCTCCTAGCTTGTTACAAATAAATTTAATAATGAGCACTCCCCAAAGCTATGGTAAACAAATCAACAAGCCACATATTGAACTTCACATAAGTAGTGGTAATGAACTTCTATAGAAGTTTCTCTTGAACAAAATGGCAATCGATTCCAATGTGTTTCGGTTGCTCAAGGAAGGCCAGGTTGGAGGCAATATGAAGAGCAGCTTGATTATCACACATCAACTCCATAAACTAAGAATGTGAAAAACCCAATTCTTCCAAAATGTTTTTCAACAAAACAAGCTCACATGTAGTGTGAGTCATGGCCCTATACTCTAACTCAGTACTTGACCTAGCCACTACAATTTATTTCTTAATCATCCAAGATACCAAATTATGAACAAAGATACAGTACCCATTTATCAACCTTCTGTTTAAAGATGATCCTTTGGCATCAATATATCCCTAAAAATATAAGTGTGACTCTAATCTTGATATAAGAGACATATCCCAAGTGCACCTTTGAGATATCTTAAGATGCAAATACAGCATCCCAACAACCTATCCTCGAAGAATCTAGGAATTGACTCACAACACTTGTTGCGAAAGATGTCTAGCCAAGAGACTATAAGACAATTCAAATCTCCAAAAAGTCTCATGTGTTGTCCAGGATTAAGAAACAAATCACCCATATCTGGCACTAACTTGCTGCTAGGATCCATGGGTGTATCAACAATTTGGATCCCAATAGCCCAGTCTCATCCAAAAAATCAAGAACATACTTTATAAAAAAACAGTTCTCATACAAGATCTAGATACTTCTACACCCACGTAGTATTTCAAAGGTCCCAAATCTTTGGTTTGAAACTTGCTCTTTAGAAAATGTATAAAACTTTGAATACCTTGATCAACATCACTTGTAATTACAATATCATCCACATACACAATGAGAAAGATCCTACATGACAAAGTATGATGATAAAACACAAAACGATCCATTGCACAACATCGAAGGCCAAACTCAAGTTACAGCACTAAATCAACCAAACTATGCTCTTGGAGAATGTTCTAAGCCATATAATGCCTTCTTGAGCTAACACACTAAGCTTGACTCCCCTTGAGGGATAATACTCAAGATTACCATGCAAGAAGGCATTCTTCACATCTAACTGATGCAAAGGCCAATGACAAGTGGTGGCCAAGGAGATGAACGACATACTAATGTAAGTTTGGCAACCAAGGAAGAAGTGTCGAAATCATCTAAACCATACACCTAAGTACACCCCTAACAACAACATATGCTTTTAGATGAGCCACAAATCCATCAGGGTTGACTTTCATTGGGTACACCCAATGACAACCAACAACAGATTTTTCAGGAGGAAGAGATACTAATTACCAAGTGTCAATGTCCTATAAAGCTTTCATCTCTTCAACCATGGCATTCCTCCACCTAGACTAGGCTAAGGCTTTCAAAACAAATTTAGGAAAGGCAGTACATGATAGAGTAATAAAAAAATAATAAAAGGGTGACAAGAAATCATAGCAAACAAAGTTGGATATGGTATGTTGTCTACATATGCATTTACCTTTCTAGACAGCAATGGGAGGATCAACATCATGGGGAATATGATCATCAAATGAAAAAACCAAAGGCATGGTAGTAGAAGCCAAAAGGGGACTCACTTCCTTGGAGTCGCCATCATGAATACACATGCAAATTAGGATGATCAAGACGATGAGAAGAACTCAAACTATATGGAGACACAAGTGGATGATTGGGTAAGGATAGCAAACTAGAACCTGGAAGATTAGGCAAAGGAAAAGACTCGTTGATATCAGAAGCATTTATCGAGTGTTTATGGTGTAGACTCAAAGAAGATAACATCTGCAGAAACAAAAAAGCGATGCAGAGTAGAACTATAACTATGATATTCCTTTTGAGCATATGAGTAGCCTAGAAAGACTTTATAGCAAGAGGATCCAACTTGTCCACCCTAGGAGTTTGCTAATGAACAAAGGACACACGCCCTCATATACGAAGAGGTAAAGAGAATAGAGGATGTCGTCCTGTTGATAATATAGCAAGCAATAAGTACAGCATCACTCCAAAACACTTTAGGTACATACATTTAATAAAGCACGGTATGAGTGATTTCAAGGATATGTTTATTTTTCCTCTCTACAACCCCATATTGTTGTGTGTGGGCACAAGATGATTGATGAACAATACCAAACTAAATCGTATAAGTAGTGAAGTACTGAAATACTCTTTTTACCATTATCGCTCCGCCATATTCGAACTAGCAAACCAAATTGAGTCTTTATTTCAAAATAAAAGGCACAAAATATATGATATAACTCAAAAAGATCTTTTATTAATAGTCAAGTCATCCTTGAATAATCATACACAAAGGTTACAAAATACCAAAAACCCAACTTGGACACAACTCTACTAGGACCCCAAACATCAAAATGGACTAACATGAAAGGGCTTGCAGACGTTTATTGACTCAAGAAGCAAAAGGGACATAATGGTGCCTTCCCAAGTCCCAACTAACAAGACTCACAATCAAGACTAGACACAAAACTCAAATCAGGAGCTAGACATTCCAACTTTTCCAATGAAGGATGACCAAGGCAATGATGAATTTGAAGAGGTGTGGTAGCAGCAATGTAGGCAATAGAAGGAGATAGCAGCTCAAAGTGCTAAAGTCCACCAGCTTCACGCCTTCCGCCAATCGTCTTCCTCATTTTCCTAAATGACCACAAAATCAGCAAGATTGTTACTGAACAATTCATGGATTTGGTAATCTTACCCACTCACATAAGATTGAAAGAAAACTTGGGAATATACAAAACCGAAGGGCGAGGAAAATAGAAGAAGTGGGGTTTACAGTCCCAATTCCCTTAGAGGTAGTGGTGGATCCATTGGCAAAAGTAACACATGGTAAGTTTTCAGGATACTAGAGAGTAGAGAAGAAATCAGGTATACATGTGCTTTGAGGCAACGAAGTCTATAACCCAATGAATAGGATGAGAAGTACTATATGATAGACATGTCAGGGGTTATGTGTTTGGGCAAGAGATGCAATGGCAAGAGAAGCTTGCAGTGACATTTGATACTACTAAACTTGGAATACTCTTCTTCTAACATAGATACAATATGTTGCCCCACACTTGGCCCAAAAGGTGTGGAGTCAATCGCAGTTGCATTGGCTGCCCCCAGAGGTATGGAGTCAGTGGTGGCTGCATAGGCAACACATGAAGGTTTACTGTGAAGATCCCAACACTGCTCAATAGTAAGATTATTTCGTCCGCAATGAGCGCACTTGCGAGGAGTGCCTCTACCTTATCCATATCTACCGCCAAGACTGCTCGAACCACCTCGATAGCTTCTACGACTACTTGGTTGAAAACTAGAATCACCATCCATGGCAAAGGTTGTCCTCTCAAAGCCAGATGCAAGAATAGGAGAATGTGTGCTGAAGGAAGCATGAAGGACGCGAAAATAAACATCGGCAAATAATGGCAACTCTGCACTACTAAATATCTAGGACCAAAGTCATAGAACTACCTCAAATTCTGGTTTCAAACCCGCAAGAACCCGAAGAACAGTCATCTATTCCCTCCACTTCTGCATCTCACGAATATCAGCAATTATAGGTTGCAGTGTTGCACGATGTTAAGCTCCTCATGAATACGCTTCATCTCTCCAAAATACTTTGGAACGTTCCTATCTCCCTATTGTAACTAAAAGTACTCGTGGGATAAATTATACATATGTGTAATGTTTCTAAAATATAGAAGCTTGGCATATAATTTGAAATCTCCCTCTGTACAATCTAGGGCTCCATTGAGTTCCACAAGAGGTAAACGATCAAGGAATCTTCATGAATCCACATTTCTTTTCTCTTCATATCAAAAGGACCATATTGGAACAAGTGATCAAATTTCCTTAATCTTGCTAAATAAACCCTAGCAACCTTGGACCACTGAACATAATTTTTTCCATCCAACTTTTAGGTTGTTATCTGTGGCAGCAATAAAGGAAATATGTTTTTGGCCATCCCAACACTCAAAAAAACAAGAGGGACAATCAAAACTAATTGAGACAACCACAGACAAGGTGAACCAACAAATAACCACAAACAAGGTGAACCACCAACAAACAGATATAACACTGCCACAGCCTGACAAATCAACTCATGAACACTACCACTGCTCCAAGAGACTCACAAATAGCCTTTAAAAAAACCAAACAACAACTAACAGATTACCATGAGTGCAAGGTCGAAAAAGGTCGGACCTTTGAGCAAAACACATGCCCAATAGCTTGCTAATATGGTTTACGGAAGGAATCAGAACATGCTGGCGGAAAAATCAGAAAAAGACAGCCCAAAACACTCTCATGCACCACCGTATGGAAGTCGGGACTGTAGGCAGTTTGCTGGCGCATAGCGCAACGGATGGGGAGGGGTTTGGCAATCGGATTTTTCAGGGCTCTAGTTCAGAGGGTTCTATTTATACTATATGATTGTGAAATATTGAAAGGTTTAGGTTGGATCTTGCTCGAATACTATGCTGAGGTTTTTTATTAAAAGAATTACCTAACACAAAGATAGGTCTCTCCCTCTATTTATACTACATATCAAATATATTCTAATAACTATAATACCCTTACTAACTCTCACTAATTAACATAAGACTAACACAATTAATAATACTAAAAGACTAAAATAACCATTAACGCCCCCTCACTTACTTCAATGCCTTCTTTTTTTTTCCTGACAATAAAGAAAAAGGTACCCACTAGTTTCACTAAATACAAAACATATAATCTGAATATCCAAACCAATTACCTTATATGGCCTCCTACCTGCAAGAAATCATTACTATTAATACTATTTAGAGCCAAAGACCACACAAAAAACATGAACTTGAAAGAAGCAGAGAACTAAAATATTTCAACAAATTAGAGGAAAAAAAGATTTCATAGTAAAAGATCTAGAAGCATTTTCAACCCAAATGCTTGGATCATTCCTCATTTGAGGAACAAAGAATCCAAAGTTATCAACAAAATAGTAAGCTCATCAATTTCTCTTTGAAATCCAAGAATGACAACTACTCTCTAATGAATTAAAGGAACTAATCAAGTCATTATGAACAAAAGACCATCTAAGAATATGGGAATCAATAACTCTAATGAAACCTCACCCACCCAAATATTCTCCCAAAACCAAATGAGATTCCCTTTACCAAATAAACTTCCAAGGGCTCGCATGAGAAACACTACTACTTCCTCTAGTATCACAACCATTCCAATGCAAAACATACAAACCATACTTACTCTGATAATCTTGTGTCATAAAGATTTATCCTCCAAGGGGAACCTCTCCAACTGTTAGAGGCTATTTATGTCTTTTAGTATTATTATTATTATTATTAAGCGTGTTAGTATGCAAATTGGTGAGAGTTAATAAGGGTATTATTGTCATTAGAATGTATTTAATTTGAATTATAAATAGAGGGAGAGACCTATCTTCAAGTTAGGTCATTCATTCTAATCAAAATCTCAACATGGTATCAAAGTGTGATCCAACCTACACACAATTCTTCTCAGCCATTGCCAAAAAATCCATTCCCACAACTGTCCTTCTCAGATCCACCTCCACCCCTCATTATTTCACAAAACCAACCATATACCCAAACATAGAACCCACCAAAGCCTAAGCCCACAAAACCCCAAACACATAACCCTTTTGAGTATTTCAATGCACAATTCACTACTTATATGACTCAGTTTGGTATTGTCCATCAATCATCTTGTGCCCACACTCCTCAGCAAAATGAGGTTGCAGAAAAGAAAAATAGACATATTCTTGAAATCACTCACACTTTACTTTATGAAATACATGTATCTAAAATGTTTTGAAGTGATGATGTACTTATTGCTTGTTATCTGATCAATAGGATGTCATCCTTTGTTCTTCGTGGTAAAATTCCCTACTCCATTCTCTTTCCTAATTCACCTTTATTCTCTCTCCCTCCTTATATATTTGAGTGTGTGTCCTTTGTTCATCAACTAGCTCCTAGGGTAGATAAGTTAGATCCTCAAGCTTTAAAATGTGTCTTTCTGGGCTACTCATGTACTCAAAAAGGGTATCATTGTTATAGTCCTGTGCTACATCACGTCTTTGTTCCTGCTGATGTTACCTTCTTTGAGTATACACCTTACTACACCTAGTCCCTGAGTGCTTTTGAGCTCAATTAGTCTCTTCCTTTACCTAATCTTCTAGAATCAACTTTGCTGTCCTCGCCTAACCAACCATCTGAGTCTCTATGTAGTTCAAGTCCTCCTTATCATCTTGATCATCCTAATTTGCAGGTGTACTCATGACAGCGGCTCCAAGGAAGAGTCCCCTCTAGTTTCTACTACCATGCCTTTGGTTTCCTGGAATGATGATCATACTCCCCATGATGTTGATCCTCCTATAGTTGTTCACAAAGGTAAATGCACATGTACTCAACATCTCATTTCCAACTGTGTTTGTTTGACTCCTTATCACCCTCCTATTATTGTTTTGTTACTACTCTATCATCTACTACCCTTCCTAAATTTGTTTTGGAAGCCTTAGCCCATTCTAGGTGGAGGAATACTATGGTTGAAAATATGAATGCTTTGCATGACAATGGCACTTGGGACTTAGTACCTCTTCCTCCTGACAAGCCTATGGTTGGTTGTCACTAGGTTTACATTGTGAAAGTCAACCTTGATGGTTATGTAGCTCATCTAAAGGCCCGTCTTGTTGCTAAGGGATATAGTCAGGTGTATGGTCTCTAAGTGCTTCTGAGCTCAATTAGTCTCTTCCTTTGCATAATCTTCCAAATTTTGCTTTGTTATCCTTGCCCAACCAACCATCTAAGTGTCCATGTAATTCAAGTCCTCCTCATCATCTTGATCATCCTAATTTGCAGATGTATTCATGATGGCGACTCCAAGGAAGAGAGTCCCCTCTAGCTTCTAATACCACACCTTTGGTTTCCCCATCTGATGATCATACTCCCCATGAAGTTGATCCTCCTATAGCTGTTCAGAAAGGTAAACGCACATGTACTCAACATCCCCTTTCCAACTATGTTTGTTATGACTCTTTATCACCCTCCGATTATTGTTCTGTTACTACTCTATCATCAACTACCCTTCCTAAATCTATTTCGAAAGCCTTAGCCCATTATGGGTGGAGGAATGCTATGGCTGAAAAGATGAATGCTTTGCATGACACTGGCACTTGGGGCTTGGTACCTCTTCCTCCTGACAAGTCTGTGGTTGGTTGTTGCTAGGTTTACATTGTGAAAGTCAACCCTAATGGTTATGTGGCTCATCTAAAGGCCCGTATTGTTTCTAATATACTCAAATATATGGTCTGAATTATTTTGACACTTTTTCTCTGGTTGCCGAACTTACGCCAATACGTTTGTTCATCTCCTTAGCTACTACTTGTCACTAGCCTCTACATCAATTAGATGTGAAGAATGTCCTCTTACATGGTGACCTTGAGGAGGAGGTTTATATGGAGCAACCACCTGGGTTTGCTGCTCAGGGGGAGTCAAGCATAGTGAGTCCCCCTAGAGCATAGTTTGGTCGTTTCAGTGCTATAGTACTTGAGTTCGATCTTCGACGGTATGCAATGGATCATTCCGTGTTTTATCATCATACTTCATCAGGTAGGATCCTTCTTATTGTTTATGTGGATGATATTGTTATTACAAATGATGAAAATAAAGGTATTCAGAGTCTTAGACTCTTTCTACAGACTAAGTTTCAAACCAAAGATTTGGGACAGTTGAAATACTTCTTGGATATAGAAGTATCTAGATCTCGTATGAGAACTATTTTGTCACAAAGGAAGTATGTTCTTGATCTATTAGATGAAACTGAATTGTTGGGATCTAAACTAATTGATACACCCATGGATCCTAATAGCAAATTAGTGTTAGATATGGGTGATTTGCCACTTTATCTTGGGCAATACTGGAGACTTGTTGGAAAATTGAATTATCTCACTCACTCGACCGGATATATCTTTTGCAACAAGTGTTGTGAGTCAATTTCTAGATTCTCCGAGGACAAGTCATTGGGACATAGTAATTCGCATCTTGAAATTTCTTAAAGGTGCACCTGAAAGAGGTCTTTTATATCTTGATCAAGGTCACACTTATATCCATGAATATACAGATGCAGATTAGGCTGGGGTTGCCTTCCAACCGAAGATCCACGACTAGGTACTATATCTTGGTTGGGGGTAATTAGGTTTCTGGGAAGAGTAAGAAACAAACTGCGGTGGTCAGGTCAAATGTTAAATCAAAATATAGAGCTATGGCTCACACTACTTATCAACTTGTCTGGTTGAGGAACATGTTGGAAGAATTGGGCATTTCTCATTCTCAACTTGTGAAGTTGATGTGGAACAATCAAGCTGCTCTCCATATTGCCTCAAACCCGGTCTTTCATAAGCGGACAAAGCACATTGACGTTAATTTCCACTTTGTTCGAGAGAAACTTGTGCAAAATCTCATTACTACCACTTATGTGAAGTCTAATATGCAGCTTGTTGATTTGTTTGCCAAAGTGTTGGGGGCTGTTCATGTTAAATTTATTTGTAACAAGCCAGGAGCATATAACATTTATGCTCCAGGTTGAGGGGGAGTGTTAGAGGTCATTTATGTCTTTTAGTATTATTATTATTAAGTGTGATAGTATGTTAATTAGTGAGAGTTAATAATGGTATTATTGTCATTAGAATATATTTAATTTGTAATATAAATAGAGGGAGAGACCTATCTTCAAGTTAGGTAATTCATTTTAATCAAAATCTCAACACCAACAATTTCCCATATGTTGTTAGGCAACAAATTATCGGCGCCCAAACCTAGACAGGGACTTAAATTTCCCATAGGGTGTTTTGGAGTGATGCTGTACTTACAGGCTAGACTCCAAATAATCAGAACATGTCCACTTCCCTTAATCTAGATTCATGATGGAATAAATATTAAGAGAAACTCTATTAATTAAGTCTTTCACTAGTCACCACTTTATGATTTCTATCACCACTATTATTACCCAAACTCCTACCTCCCTACCATAATTAAAAGAGGCAAGAAATCTAACTAAGCCTCTATTAAGCCTTGAAGCATTTTTAATCTGGCCAATAGCCCTTTTGCCAATGCTAACAACTTCCTCGCTAGTTGCTAGGGTTCGCAATACCGAGGACTAATTCATCAAGAAAAGTAAGCATCCTAATTGTCCCTCTCATCACCTAGAAGTCCCAAAGTATGGAATTCTATTCATTGATTAATCCCTTTTGGCACAAGAAAGATTTGAAACTAGTATTAGGATGCATCGAAGTGTAAATAATACCTTCAGAAATTGCAACACTATTAAATAGAGGCCAATGTTGTTCTTCACCAAGATCGCAAGCCACATCATTTAGAAAGGAATCAAGAATTGAACTTGGAATCACAAAAGGAAAAACATATGGACAAAACCCAACTTTATTTAGCTAGGCCCATCCAAGATCTAAAACACATTTGAAATTTTAACTCCTTGTTAGTGATAACACAATGCTTATCTAGCAAAGAGGCCTCAAAGTTCAATCCCTCCCCTCCCTCATATATTCCTTGGAACTCAAAAGATTTCATCTTGCTAGTTCTTAGTCACTATGAAGGTCCAAACTTTCCTTACCTTGCAGCTACTCCAATAACAATCCGTCTTCCTTGACATTACATAACTCAAGGGATGGATCCTCCTTAATCTCTTCTCCATCGCAACCCCATACCTTTGTCTACAATGTTGCAGCCTTCGCAGATTTCCTTCAAATATCCTCCTTGCCTCACAAAATCATCAAATTTTGATTGCATCAAATTGTGTTAAATAGCCTTTTTGTTGTGAGCTAACAATCAAGGGAGATGAAGAAAGCCTAGCATTGTCATTGTGAACCCATATGAACCAAGCCTAGGTTCTCTAGTTCATTTACGGTAGACTCGTTAGGTTTTGATAAATAATGGCTCCTTATCAAGTGCATTAGATGCATGGTTGGGCCTATATTACCAAGCCCGAGACCTATGAAGTGTAATCCAATAATTTCCGTTTCCAACATTATAATGTCAGAAAAGACTATTCCAAAAGAGGAATTTTGTGAGGCACATGCCTCATCCAAAAGGCACAAAAGGCATACATCTTCAACATGAGGCATATGCCACAAAAAGTGTTTGCCTTTCAGGAATTAGGCATTTTTGACTAAGCCTTAACCCATTTTTGGTACGCCTTGCCCTAAGGTGAACCTTGATCATGCCTTTGAAAACATCACATCAAAGTAAAGCCAATATACATAAAAAACTATACTAAATGTGTGATAACCATACCCTTTAGTCATGGTAATTTTAAATTCATTTCATAAGGTGCTCCACTTTTGTGTTGATTGAATTTGCGCTGAGCATCTTATGCATTACTTAAGAAGAGACTAGTATGTATTCTTTAAGCTAATATATGTAGGAATTTTAATAAAATTGTTAGTGGTAGGAAGCGCTTGGATAAAATGAAACTATGACAGTACATGTTAAAATATAAATAACATGGGAATTTGGAGCAAAAATTATTGAGTGAGAAGACATTGCTGAAGCAGGAAGAGACACCTGGAAAAACACCAGGCAGCACACTTTAGAGCCCCCTGGCAGTGAGCTGCTTCTTGTGTTGCTACTTCAAGCTAAAGCAATGCCAGCAAAAACATAGTACGCGTTGTACACCCTATTTAGAGAGAGAGAGAGAAATGGGGGAAGGAGGAGAGAGAAAATTCTGCAGAAAATCAAGGAAACAATCAAGAAAAATTCATAGAAACATCAAAATATATTGGAGAGGCTAATAATCAAGGTAGGCATCCTTAATCTTTAGTTATTCATCTAGGTATTTCGAGTAAAAATTGAATTTCTCAAGGAAAAGTGTAGACACATGTATGTAATTATATCCTAATATGAAAGAGTTTCTAAGTTGTTTATGTGTTAATTAGGGTGTGCGTGTGTGTACATACATATGTACGCACATGTTGTTCTCTTTGATTTTTGTTAGGACCAGGGGAATCCTTATACAGGCTTGATATATATGGGTAAGCACCAATTTGGTCAAAAAGCTTAATCCATTAGGTCTTTGGCCCAATTATGTATATAAGAATCCATCCTCCACTATATTTTTTTTCCAGTGTGGAACAAATTCACAAGTGGAGTTCTCAACAATCTCCCCCTCACTTGTGAATTTAAACCACTCTCTCTTGAACAGAAGTCATTCTTGATCATTCCATGCCATGCAAATAAATCGGAAACATTACTCAACCCCCCTTAATTGTGCACCGTCTCCCTTGTGGGAGCCAGCCCAATTCCCCAATAGCTGCTCAAGTGAGCAATACCCTGCGCCTTACGTGCCTCAGATTTGCATTCTACATTCCTTCGAATCAATCCTACTTCTCACGTCCTGAACCTATTTGGATCCATCTACCTAGAGCTTAGACAATCCTTATTGGCCTTGGTGTCACGGGCCAAACACTCCACGCCTTATGAAGAGTCATACTGCACTAGCTAAAGCACTCTTCCTTAACTAGTTTGCCAAAAGTATACCATTGTTCACCACAAAAACATATTCACAACCAATGAATGCAAAGTAAACAGAAGCAATAAGCAAAACATGTAAGCAAATGAAAATCACATGGTAAACATTACACCTTTTGGGGATGTGGATCATTTTCTGAGTGGAACACATGTACCAAGGAAAGCATCATGAAGCAAGGGATCTAAAGAGAGTTGCAGGGTGCAGCCATTGAAGGCAAACCATCAACGGTTTGGGGTGTAACTGTCAACGATTTCAAGTAGTAGCTGCAAGGTGTTTCTTTCACTCCAAACCGTCGATGGTATCAGTAGACGCAGTTACAGATTTTTGAATCCGAGATCAATGGATTGAGCTAATCAGAGGGATTTCCTCTGGGGATTGCTATAGAAGTGTTTTAGATCAACCACAGGTCTTCTCTACGCATTAGATTGTTATATAATTAATTATTATATAACCCTAGAAGAGATTAAGCTTCAGCTTTAGAGCTTGTAAGCTTCATTGTTCATAGTGAAAACAGTCACTGCTCTCATGGACCTAGGCAAATTGCCGAACTACGTAAATTCTTGTGTTTTGATTGTTGCTTTCATTGATTCACATTGTTAAGTAATTGTTAGGTTCGTATAGTTCATCATCGAGTACTTGCTTGCTTGTTCATTGATTGTTCGTGAGCTTGTGTGAAGTCTTCCTCTGCGCACATTCGGCGCCGACAATTGGTTTCTGAGGGCTGATTGTTGAGAACAACAATCGGTATCAAACCCGGGTGATTGTTGGTGTGGTGAACAACAATTGGTATCAAAGCTATTAGTTCTCAATGGCTAGGATTTCTTCTGCAAGGTTCAAGATTGGTAAGTTCGATGGAACGGGGAACTTCAGGCTGTGGCAGAGGAGGGTGAAGAACTTGCTGGTGCAGCAAGGGATGGTGAAGGGTCTACACGGAAAGAAGCTGAAAAGCATGGACAACGCAAGTTGGAAGGAGCTAGAAGCGAAAACTATGTCCACTATTAGATTATGTCTGGTCGATTACATGTTGTATCACGTCATGGATGAGGACTCACCGGCAACGGTTTGGCTGAAACTAGAGCGCTAGTACATGTCCAAGTCATTGACGAACAAGTTGTATCTTAAGCAAAAACTTTATTGGCTTATGATGGCGGAGGGTTCGGACTTGGATCGGCACTTCAACACATTTAATCAGATCATTAGTGATCTAGGGCGAGTTGATGTCAAGTTCGAGGAGGAGGATTAAGCGTTGATGCTGTTGAATTCCCTACCTACATCGCCTACATACAAGAATTTGGTTACGACACTGACTTGGGGGAAAGAGACCCTGGAGTTGGAGGACATCACGAGTGCATTTCCGGGGTTCCATCAAAGGAAGAAGGCTAGCGATGAGGATTCACATGGTGAAAGGCTCGTGGCGAAGGGTAATCACGATTATGGGAGAGGCAAATCCTGGAATGGATCGAGTGATAATAAAACTTAGTCCAAGATGAGGAAGGACATTCGTTGTTTTAAGTGTGGGAAACTAAGGCACATAAAACAAGAATGTCCTGAGTGGGAGAATGGGAAGGCAAAAGCTCAAGAGGGTTCGTCAAAATCTACAAATGTAGTGGAAGAAGGGGACTCAGGGAGCAGTGATTGTGAGATGTTTTTTGTTTCATCGGGTTCAGAACGCCTCACGAGTTCTTGGATCCTAGACTCGGGATGTTCTTGTCAAATGACGTCCAACAAAGCCTAGTTCACCACTTACAGATTGATGAGTCCTAGTTCCGTTCTGATGAGAAACAGTGCGGCCTACAAAGTTGTTATAATGGGGGATATCAGGATCAAGATGTACGATGGTGTGGTAAGGACGTTGTGTGGGGTAAGGCATATACCCAATCTACGGAAGAACGTGATATCAATGGGTGCTTTGGATTGTAACGGGTATACTTATAAGTCTGAAAGCGGGACAATGATAGTGTGTGATGGCGTATTGATGGTGATGAAGGAGCAGAGGATAGCAGGGAATCTCTATACACTACAAGGTAATACAGTTGTAGGTGGAGCTGCAGCAGCGAGTTTTGAGTCAGGTAATACTGTTTTGTGTAACATAACCACACGCAAAACAGTGGGTATTCTGAACTACATTGTTGTGGATGTTTAGGGACTGGTGAGGGCAGCATCATGGGTTGAACATGGGTATTTCGTGAGGTTATCACGAAAGGTCTGGGGGTATCTCATGCGGCACAAGTTGGAGATTTTTACCAGGTGTAACTTGTGACTAAGATGGAGTACCAAACCGAGAGAGAGTTCCTCAAGTCAGATATTGGTTTTGAGTACGTTGGTATTCAATAATTTTTGTGAGCAAGACATGGCGTATACAGAGCTTGCAAGGGACTTCTTGGTGAAGTCGGCGAGTATGACGTGTTTCTCAGTTAATCGATCACCAAAGGTATCACTAGATGGGAGAATTGCAGGAGAGGCTTGGACTGGTTATGCGGTAGACTTTGGAGGTCCAGCTACGCACGTTTCTAGTGAGGTGGAATCTAGGCTTGGTGTGATGTCTAGACAGTGCATCTTTCTGGTATATAAGAAATATGGGTTCAAGCTGGGTGATCCAATGGCAAACAGGATGATGATTGATGGAGACATAATTTTAGGTGTTAAAATCATGGGACAACATACTCAGGTAGATGAAGAGAAACGAGTGCTAGAAAGCTACAGTAGCAGCAATGAGCATGTTGTGCAGGTGGAGTTGGAGACTCAGGGCAAAAGTGTAAGGAGTTCTAACTCAGGAGACTTACAGTATCACAAGATAAACTGGTGCAGAAAGGAGATTGTGATGCAGGTTGAGTTTCAGACTCAAGACAGAGATGACATTGGTCATAATGCAAGGAGTTCAAGCTCGAGAGACCAGTGGGATCACAATGGGCTCAAAGGCACTATCAGGCCACCGCCTAGGTGTGATCTAATGCCTAATGCAACCACTGGAACCAGAAAGGATCCTACTACCTTTCGAGAGGCAATGCACGGTCAAGAGAAGGGTAGGTGGACAGGTGTCATGGTGGAGGAGATGGAGGTATTGTATAAGAATCAAATAGGGGGGGTGGTGGTGCTCCCAAAAGGGAAGAGGGAGATAGGCTGCAAGTGGGCAAGTATTCTGTTGTTTTATGTAACTGACATGCCGATTGCTGGGAAGGTTCTGATTGAGGTAAATCAGTCGGGGACTTTGTCGGGAAAAGAAGTTGACATGAAGGTGTTGAGTGCTGCCAAGAGTGTACTTGGGTTGGAAATTCACACGAATAAAGTTACAAGGAGATTGAGATCATCTCAAAGTGACTTTCTAGTCATAGCCGCAAGGAGATTGGTGCTATCTCAGGGCGACTATATAGACAAAGCTACATGGAAATTGTGGTTATCTCGGGCGGTTTTGGAGATCAGGTTTTGAAGACGTTTAGTTTGGTTAATGTTAAATTGGTCACCGATACACCGTTGGCGAATCTAAGTAAACAGTCTACCGCTTATACTCGAGGACAAATGATGATGTTCGGGTCGTGTCAAAGGTTTCCTACACCAGTGCAGTTGGATACTTTGGCGGGCAACAGAGGATTTCATCAGTTGTGAGATTCGTATGTGGAGACTACATAGGGGGCTTGGATGACAAGAGGCTTACAACAGGGTACGTTGTGGGAAGGCCTAATTGTTGAAAGTCCGAGGTACAATCTCAGGGTGCACTAATTACAGCTGAATCGAAGTTCTTGGCAGAGAGGCTGCCAAGGTAACATTGTGGTTCAGAGGATTGTTCAAGGAGTTAGGTGTTCAGCTAGGTGGAGTTCCTGTTACCACGGTCAAGTTCAAGCGTGGCTTTGACTTGATTTACGTCTCCAGGTGTTAGACGGGAGGCAAGTCCTAATCTACTGGCTCAGATGGAGCAGCAGGGGGATTATGCTTTTAAATTTCTCCTAAGTGGTGAATATTTGCCAAGGTGGAGATTGTTAGGGATGTGGCTCATATTCTAAGTGGAACGCATGTACCAGGGAAAGCACCATGAAGCGAGGACCAAAAGGGAGTTGCAAGGTGCAGCCATTAAAGGCAAATCGTCAACAATTTGGTCTATAACCGTCAACAGTTTCAGGCAGTAGCTGCGAGGTGTTTCTTTTTGTTCCAAACCGTCGACAGTTTCAGTCGGCTCAAGTTACGGATTTTCAAATCCGAGATCAATAGATTGGGCTAATCGGAGGGATTTCCTTCGGGGGATTGCTACAGAAGTGTTTTAGATCAACTATAGGTCTTCTATATGCATTAAATTGTTTTATAATGATTATTATATAACCCTAAAAGAGATTAAGCTTCAAGTAAGCTTCAGAGTTTGTAAGCTTCATTGTTCATAGTAAAAACAATCACTGCTCCCGTGGACGCAGGCAATTTGCCGAACCACGTAAATTCTTGTGTTTTGATTGTTGCTTTCATTGATTCACATTTTTGAGTGATTGCTAGGTTCATATAGTTCATCATCGTGTGCTTGCTTGCTTGCTTGTTCCATTGATTGTTCGTGAGAGTTTGTGTGAGGTCTTCCGCTACACACGTTCGGCGCCAACAATTGGTTTTTGAGGGATGATTGTTGAGAACAACAATTGGTATCAGACCCACGTAATTGTTGGTGTGGTAAAAAACAAAAGCAACGTAATTCATCAATACCGCCTCCCTAGGCAACGTGTGTTTAGCAAGGAAGGCAAGTAGATTAAATGCGTTTATAAATGCTAGGGAGTTTTACAATGATAGATGAATACTCACCCTCTCCTAAAGAGTTTTATATGCAATTCTAGCTCTGACACTAGGAAGCATCAAACTAACTGAGGAGTCATACTCCAATTTTACACAAAGGCATAAACATAATGAATAAAACCTATGCTACTTTTACATGATGGCTATCCATTCCTTATGCACAAGGCAATTGGTCACAGGCAAGCATAATACCCTGAACAAGGTTGGCTCATGACACCATGCCCCCCAACTTTGGACCAGAACACTCTACTCCTTGGAGCTTAACCAAGGAAATTTTCATTCTCCTCTGCTTGGAACTCTATTAGGAACGTAAACAACCTATAAATTGGTCTGGAGTCATTTGGTTCAAATACTGCATTCCTTCACATCAATTCATGAATTGCTTTCATATTGCACACATGAACTAGAAATCTTTAAGAATTCAATGATCTTCATTAATCTAGCCTCAAACTTACGACTTGATTCACTTTTAAATTTCTACAAAATAGAACGACCAAAAGATTAAAATGAGATAGACTTGTAATACATTCTTGTTTCTAATTGTTTTATTAAAAGATACAGCCTAATAATTGCAAGCAAGGATTTATATAATAACAATAATAATAATAATAATTGCACACAAGATCAATTATATTGGACTCTTAAGGATCAATATAAAGAATTAATAAAAATTAATTCTAGCAAGAAAATCATGGTGGATCTTAGTAGCGATTGGTTTCAATTAAAACTCTTGTTTACTCCACATAATTTAGTAAAGTCATACTCCAACAACTAATAGGAGGTCAGCCACATATCTTGTTCATCCCACAATCTAGGGCTGCAGCTGCTGCTGGGTTACTAAAGCATCATCTCTTTATTGCCACACCTTGACCCACCTCATGCTCAGCTTTCTCGTCCTTGTAGTGCCTTGGTCTAGAATCAATTTGACCCCATCACCGACCAACGCAATAATTGTTTTTTGCCCATGCCTCAATCATCTTAACCAACTCCTTTATATCTTGTTCTTGCATAGTGCTGCTTCCAACTTACTATATATTTAAAAAACAAACAAACAAAAAAAACAAAAAAATTATTATTTATATAAAAAACTCACTATGAATGTTATTATTTCCCATTATTTCATCATTCCTTGCACATTGTATGGAAATTTTCTTATCTTGACAGTCCAGTAATACAATGTAAAATTACTGACAATAGTCACAGAATGCAACATCCATTCTTCTCCACAAAAGCTTCCTGTGTGTTCATCAACATAGTCTTTTGTTAGGTGTGAGACTCCACCCCGACAACTTAATTGGATAGAGGGAATACCCCAATTGATGATCAAGCCTCTATTAGTTGGTTGATGAGAATATAACTGTATTGTTGCCACAGCATTATCAATTAACACCCACCTTTAAAAATTCATAAGCTTATCCTAAATTTCCTGTTCACATATAAAGATGAATGACTCAACCCCTCTCCTTAATCAAACCCTGACTTGGTTTCACTGAAAATTGAGCAATGCCCATCCGTATAAAGACTTAAAGAGTCTTATATTTTACAGTAAAACATAGTATATCCATCCGTACACATGCCAAACAACTACCGACTGCTCATCGGAAACCCAAGATTCTAAAATTAAAGGATGCCCATTTTATAAGGAAAAATACAGAAAACAAGCAATATAGAAACGTGCTGAGTTGAACCGAGATAAAGATAGAACAATAATCATCTTCCTAAACCAAATGGATATACATGCCTTATCTGAAGACTCAAATTCTCAGAAAAAATTACAACATCAGAAATTAATGATCAATACAGACTTGTTTACCATGTTAAAAGAAACAGCCTATGAATCTTCCAGAGATTTCTACATTGAAAAACTACTGCAAGAATTTCAACACTATATCTTGCATACTGAAAAGAAAAAAGTAGAGAGAGAATGGGAGTTGTACCTGAGAGAAGTGGAGCTGGGAGTGAAAGCACTACCCTTTGCTACCGGCACTCCGCCGAGCGGGAGTGTTTGGAAAGTAACTGTACTATTTATAGTGAGTGTTCAAACATGTATACACGCGGACGCCAGAGCAATGGCCACGAGTCCCCGCCAAGGAAGAATCCTTATTGGTCGACCTGGGACGAGCCGGGCCGGGCCGCGCGGTGGGGCCGATTAACGAAACTGGGGACAATCTGATGGACCGTCAAGTTGAACCCATAATTTGAGGGCCAACCTTAAGGGCCATTTTGGTATCAGACTGAAAAATTAACAAACTATGAAATAGAAATTAAAATTAAAAAATAATAATCTTTGCTTAATTAATAGTTTTAAAATTTAAAAAAAAAGGATTGTGTCTAATGAGGGATATAATATTTACAAAAAAGAGATGAATGAGTTTTGAATTTCATAACTATGTACCTTACACTTTGGATTCCATTATGGAGTTTTAATAATCTACAAAGTTCCAAAGAGATACAATTGTTTTCTTCCCTTCCTTGATGTGTGACTTTGATGGGGTATGTAACTAAGGGTGAAGGCAAGATCTCTCCTCGTTGTTTATATATTGGCACTGGGAAAGCCCTACCCATCACAAGCTCCTTGTGCAAACAAGGCCCAATCACAATATTGTACTATAGATTGGTGTTTAAGAACCATAACAATAATATTGTGATCACTTACCATAAAGCCTTTTAATTTGTGCCCCCTTAATGTCCAATATTCAATTTTAATCTAGGTTTTTTAATAGAAAGAAAAAGCTTTATAAGTCCATAAAGAATTCTAGTAAACTCCCACTTGGATGACATTGTTAAGTTTTATAAAGGTAAAACAAAATAAAGTTCTCTGGATTAAAATACACAACATATGGCTAGAGCAAACACCATCCAATATAACGATCCATAATGAGATTATGTATACCCAAAAGTGCAGAGAATCATATATGTGATACCCCGTGAAAGAAAGGTTTAAAAAGGATTGATGTTACTACCCATATCAACGAGGTATACATTTCTTTTCGAGAGCCTTTCCATAAGAACTCTACGATTAAGCATGCTTGGCTTTGAGTAATTTAGGGATGGGTGACCTTTTAGGAAATTTTCTTAGGAAGTGTGTAAGTGAGAACAAAAACACATTGAAAAGGACACGTGTTAGTCTGTGGGACCAGTCATTAGTCTGATAAGGTCCGCTCCCTATTGTTTGGTCTAGGTGGAGGAGGAGAGACGCAGTGCTCCCTTACAGACCCAGGTTGGGGTGTTACAAAATGGTATTAGAGCAATTACCCAACTGGAAGTGTGATAAAATTCACATCGCCCGGGTTTGGAAATGTGGGTTCACAATGAGGATGTTGCGTTGTGTAAGTGGGGGAGAATGTTATACCCCGCGAAACAAAGGCTTAAAAAGAATTGATGTTACTACCCATATCAACAAGGTGCACCTTTCTTTTCAGGAGTCTTTCCATAAGAACTCCACGGTTAAGTGTGCTTCGCTTAGAGTAATTTTGGGATGCATAATCTTCTAGGAAGTTTTCTCAAGAAGTGTGTGAGTGGGGACAAAAACACAGTGAAAATGACACATATTTGTCTGTGGGGCCAGTTATTAGTCCGATAAGGCCCGCCCCCTATTGTTTGATCCAGGTGGAGGAGGAGAGACGCAGTGCTTCCTAGTAGATCTAGGTTGGGGCGTTACAATATCTAATAAGGTGCTAACGTTATATATGTCAAAATACGCATAATATTGTGAAGGTCCATGATGAAATCATGCACGCCCAACAAGGCAAGTATAGATACTTTAAAAAAAATAAAAAATAAAGGCATTAACTATACATTGTCAAAACATAAGCAATCTTGTGACCATCCATGCAACATGGGAGTATAGTCAAAACAAGTATAGCAAAATGTGATCAACATGCCTGTTTTGTAAATAGTCCAAGCATTTACCCAAGATGTTCTAACTTCAAAGAAGCTCATTGAGACTAAACTAAAATAATGTCTTGATGCATCACATAATGAGACTAGTAAATAATGTCTCCCATAGCCTTAACATCCTTCACGATGTATATGCTTGTTATAGAAGTATATCGAAACCATATCAAACATATCTTTAAAACATATTATGATGAGACTAAACCATAATGTCTCTATATTTCACAAATAAGGCAACAATCTCAATCTCAACATATATATATATATATATATATATATATATATATATAAAATTTCGTAATATGGTCATATCAAAATTTATATAAGTGTACACATGTCATAACAAGTAATCATTAAATTGATCAATTTTACTATTCTCGAGAATAGTACAATCACGGAGACATAATTGGAATCTATCATTATAATGCGCTCCCACTCTAAGGCTATGTGCTTTAATATGAGTCTGTTTATCCCTGATTTTCTATCTAACAAACAAATATTTGATGTTTATATGTTCCAACCACAAAGAACTCATGTTATTCAAAGAGAAACTAACAGCAGCAATATAATCACAATATATTAATAGTAGTCTCATGATATAATTAATCACACGAAGTCTTGTAATGAAATTCTACGACCACAAAATTTGACAAGCCGCCTCATAACAAGCAATAAAATTTGCCTTCATAGTCGAAGTGGCTGTAAGAGTTTGTTTAACACTCTTCCATGATACAATTCCTCATATAATCATGAAAATATAACCAAATGTGGACTTCCTATCATCCAAACATCCAGCATAGTCAGCATAAGAATAGCCAATCACCTCAAGGTAATCTAATTGCCTATAAGTAAGCATGTAATCCTTAGTGCCCTGCAAATATCTCATAACTCTCTTTGCAACCCTCCAATCAGTCACTCCTGGATCATTCAAATATCTTACAAGCACACCAATCGCATAAGCAATATCAAGACATGTGCATACTTGAGCATACATAAGACTGCTAACAACTGAAGAATAAGGGACCTCTTTCATTTATTTCTCTATCATCATTATTTTGAGGAGACTATTTTCTTGATAGTTTCTCACCCTTTGTAAGAACCCGACCCGAGATAGTGTATTAAATAAATGAGTAAAAGAGAAGGAAAATTTAAAAGGTAAAAATCTGTAGGGCTAATCGATGAGGCTTCTTTGCTCATCGACGAAGCCTCTTGTTTTGTTCAGCGACAAGATTTAGTAGCTCGTCGATGAGGAGACGCCAAGAGATTTTGGGAAATCTTGAAATCTTAGGCTCGTTGATGAGGCCACCTTGGAGTCAACGAACTTCCTTCCGTGGCTCGTCGACGAGGACGCCGTCTTGTCGACGAGTCTGATCGAGTCAACTTGTTTATAAATATCCTTAGCTTTGCTTAATGGTTAAGAAACCAAATCTCTCTCTCTCTCTCTCTCTCTCTCTCTCTCTCTCTCTCTCTCTCTCTCTCTCTCTCTCTCTCTCTCTCTCTCTGTAACTTGGATACTCTCTCTCTCTCTCTCTCTCTCTAGGATTTCAGGTCGTATGTTGCCGGAATCAATGATCTAACATTACCACGTGGATCAGGAGGAGAAGCTCTATGTTTATAGCAAATCGAAATTTTGTTTCGGGGATTTTCGGATTTTGACCCAAAATTGAGGTAAGGGTCTGATTTCATTTTCGTTTCGGTAGATCTATAGAGCATAGTATTGTAAGGAAATATTGTTCTTCGTCGTTTAGGTTATGGGAACCCGGTTGGTAGTTTTAGTGCTGTAGAGTTTGTGTTTTGGTATTTGGGTTAAGGTAAGGGGATTTTGTTTAAATCAGTTATTTTTGAAATTGGAATCGGTAAACATGTACTTTACGATTATATGTATGTCTTGGCTACTTATTTGAGAAAATCTATCGAGTGAAAATGTAGGATTTTCGGTTTACAGTTTTAGGAAAAATTTGGGGGTTTCGGGTATCATTTTATTTTTGTTGGAAAACCGTATGTTGTATAAAACTGTAGTAATAAGATAACCATACATGTATTTGTATTAAATTGTATTCCCGAATTGAAAACGATATGATTTGTTGTATACTCAAATAAGTGTGGAATGAATTGTTGTATGTAAAATGTTTCAGGTTTTGTAAAATAGCTGTGACGGCTAATTACCGTAAGCTGGTGGGTATAGGAACATGAGTTCCAAAATTGTTCGAGATTTTATGAAATTTTCTACGTCTAGGCTAATTACCGTGGGCCAACGCCATGTATCAGCAAAATACCGTGGGCGAGAGTGTCTGGCTCTATATCCGAGGGTGTGAAATATCGTTTGTTTGTTCCAATTGGTCACCGATGGGTGTGAGTGGACACCATATTAGCAATGATATCGCTATAAGGCTTCGATTATTGCAGGGTATTGGGTGCTTGAGTGTGACGACACTGACCTTATGTTTGGTATCGTATGTACTGGAACTGGATTGTGAAAAATACTAAAACTGTATTGTGTTATGTTTTACGTTGAAATAACACTTGTATGCCACATACTGATATCACCTTTTTCTTCTTTACTGAGAGGTGTCTCACCCCGAATATACAAATATTTTTCACGTCCTTTGAGTAGCCGAAACTAGCATCCTAGCATTCAGGAGCATGGGTGTCAGTTAGCTATGTATAGTACTTGAGTAAGTACCAATTTTTGTAATCGGGTTGTCATTGTTGGGTTTTGTAGACACCCAGGATATGTACTGTATTTTGGAGCATAGACTCTAGTCATGTATAGACTCTGGTATGGTATGTTATATGTATTAGAAAGAATATTTTCGTTATGTATTTGAGGTGTATGTATGTGTATGTGATTGTGTATAGGGTTTACGTGTACCCGACGGGGTTAGACCCTCATTCAGCTTAGTATCATGTATGTTTTAAATAATACAGAGACATGTTAGGTTACTCAAATCACACCTGGGGCCCATCCGTAGGTTCGAGGCGTGACACCTTTCACCACGAGCGTTGTGTACAATGAACAGGATTGCATGTTAAATATACTTTGAACTCTTGCAATATATGTTTTTTCATATAATCCAAGAACACCCCTTGATCTATCATGATGTATTTGTCTTCCTAGAACAAAAGAGGCATCACCAAAAATCTTTCATATTAAACTGTCATGACAACATCCTTTTTGTATCATTCAAAAGACCTACATTTATTCAACTTGCACAACAGGTGTTTGTGTTGGGTGGTCCAAGACCTTCTCAACCCCAAAAGCTAGCTCATGGGGTGAGGATTTCCTTCACACTTAATAACTGACAACCAGCCCCTTTTGTAACGTCCCCATTTCGGGCGTTGTCACTTTCCTTATGGGTCTTGCACCGGTGGCAACAACGGGTACCTATCAGAGCACTCATTGGGATTGAGGCATTATGTATTGCCATCCCTCAATTCAACAAACTTCCAAGCGGAGAGTCTTACTTTGCCACAATCATTCATAAGTGAGAGTTCGCGGGGATTGGGGTAACTAGCCCTTTGCTCTGATACCAAACTATAATGACCTGCTATTAATTCAACATTTTTTTTCTATCTATAAATCTTAATACCGTCTGTCTGAAATACTGATAATAATATCCCAGGCCCAAAAGAGCACTAAGGAATTTCTATAAATCATACATATCTAAGCAACGGTACACAAAGCTGGGAACTGCTATATACAATACCAAAAAACTATAAAGTTCTGAAATATAATTACAACACAAAACACCCAGTGACAACATCCAAAACAATCTACCCCAACCCACTAGCATCAAAAATACACCTACCCTTCCAACTAGGGCAGCTCAAGACAATCTCTAACCACGAGCCTGATCTGCTCATCTAGTGGGATCTCCTGAAAAATAATAAGTCACTAGGATGAGACAACGCTAAGTAAGTGGAAATATGCTATTACTAGTGTGTGGCGGCTGAGTTAATCATTTAAAATACTAAAATAATACTAATACTGTAATCTAAGAAACTTGATAAACTGTACAGAGTATATATCTATCATGTAATCTTTAAAATATAACTATGTATCTGAGTTTGCTATCTGAAGGTACTGCTAATATAATAATATAAATTGCTGTTGTGTGATATATTTGTACATAGGAACTTCTGTTATACCCTAGGATCTGTATATCATGATATATCCCCTCATGATAGGGTTGTGCAACCCGTAGGCTAGACTTACTCTGGTCGGCCCTCCAGGTAGGTCAACCTCTATCATCCGCCAATCTGTAATGATCTATGTAGATCTTAGCCCACTGCAATCACTCCGGGCTATCTCAAACCTCTGTCATCGTCTAATTGGCTACCTCAACCCAGCATGCTGGGGAGACTGCAAATCTCTCCTAACACGGTTAGACGGAATCCACATACTATTTGAGTCATGTGGTTACACATGTCTGAAACTAGCAACGGTACCGTGCTCTTTTGTATATATATATATGTCTATAATTTACACAGGGATATGATATCGTGTAATACTGTATATACATATATAAATATATAATCATCTTGTTGCTTTTAACATGATTTCAAAAACAACCATAACACTATAATTCTGAGCTATATTATCTGAGATATCTAACTAAATATATATATATATATATTATCTGTCTGTAACATCTCTATTTTCTGTCTGTACTATCTGTAATATCTGTATAAAATATCTTTATATAATATATGTATACTCTGTGTATAATATCTGTATACTTTGTATATCATATCTGTAATCTCTGAATAATCTGTTGTAGCATGTTGATGCTATAACTGTATTATCTGTCTGAATAAACTGTATGAGTGTTATGGTTTAGAAATCATGTTTTTATCTAGGAAATACTGTAAGTCTCATTCATTGGTAATAATCTGAAATATCTGAATATCTGCATATCTGTAATACTGTAAAATTTATATATGTTGTACTGTAATAAACTCATGCCACACATTTGAGTAAACACAATCTCATGCTCAATTCTATAATTCTGCTATAAAGATAGTATTTATAATTCTCTGGAATAATAATCTAATCTACATGCTTGTAAATACACATTTATAATATTTTGTATACATATTAGAAATTGCTAGCATAGCATATTTCCCTTACCTTAAATCTGAAAAACCCCTACTAAATTCTGGCCCTATATCCGCAAGGTTCCTAACTCAACATCCTGAAAATAATATCCCCCAAAACAAAATATCCGTATTTTCTTACCTATAACACTTCTTATAACTACAAGGAAGGCATAATCTGAATAAAATACCTTACCCTGGATTTGGGATGAATTTCAAACCAACTTTCCCCATGATCTACTCTGGCATACTTGCAGAGAATTTCGCCAGGAGCATCGTGGTAGCCTCAAATCGTCAATCCGGCGAGAAATGGGGCCAAGATCAAAGAGAGAAGGGGAGGGGGTCGTGAGAGAGAGAGAAAGAAGGGTTTCTGCGCTGAAGATTTTGATTAAAAATCTGAGTTTTCGCTATTTATAGGGCGGGATTCGTCGACGAGACACATCACCTCATCGACGAGTCCTATAGAAAGTTCGTCGACAAACCTGCACCCTCGTCGACCAGTTTCAATCTACTTTAAACTCTCTCTCGGTATCTTCTTGTTGACGAGACGGGACCTTGTCAACGAGATCCTGAAGAGCGTTCGTCGACGAAACCCCTGTGTTCGTCGACGAGTCCTCAAATAATTTCTTGGGTTATTACACCTTTCACAACCGATGTGGGATGACCCCAAAAATCTCCCCCTCACACATTGGGCTCCAAATCAACGACACCACATACCCAACATCATAGGGAAAATGTTGTGCCATGGCTCTGATACCAGTGTTGGGTGGTCCAGGGCCTTCTTAACACCAAAAGCTAGCTCATGGGGTGAGACTTTTCCTCACACTTAATAACTGACCACCAGCCCCTTCCACAATCGATGTGGGATAACCCCAACAGTTCTTTCCTAGGTGCCTCAAAACCATCTAGTTGTTTCATATACACATCCTTAACCATATCTTCATTAAGAAAAGTTGTTTTAACATCCATTTGGTGAAGCTCTAGATCAAAATGAGCCACTAGAGCCATTAGAACATGAAATGAACCCTTCTTAGATAATGGAAAGAAGGTTTCTTTGTGATCAATGCCCTTTTGTTGGTTATAGCCTTTAGCTATCAATGTAGCATTGAATCTTACTATCTCGCCTCTAGAGTCATGTTTGGTTTTGAAAACCCATTTACAACCAACTTCTTTACACCCACTAGGTAGCTCTACCAAATCCCATACTTGGTTATGATCCACTAATGCTAGTTCATCTTTCATATCCATCCACTAAAAAGCTTGAGGACTATTACCAGCTTCTTGGAAATTAATCAAATCATCACAAATTATGATATCTATTCATGTTCCCGCAAATACAATATGAAGTCATTTGAAATTGCAAGCCCTCTAAATCTCTATGATCTCCCCAATGGAGGATCAAGGCCCTTTGAACCTTGACCTGCATCATTAACAAATATAGGATCATAAACTACCTCTGGTGGAATAACAACATCCTTAATTTGTGGCAACTCAACATTTGAATGAGGAACTATTGTTATAGGGACTATGACATGTTCCTCTCCAAAAATGATGTTGTGTGGCTATGAATTATCTCTAAAAATTTCATTCGTAATGAAACTAACTCAATCTGACTCAATTACTATAGTAGTGTTAGAAGGACAATAAGATCTAGAGTCCCTTGAGCCAATGCAGTAATCAATGAAATAGCCATTAACAAATTTAAGATCAAGTTTCTTCAACTATGAATTATAAGGTCTAACCTCAACTTTACAGCCCCAAACATGAAAATGCCTCTGGTTAGGTTTCTTGCTCATCCAAAGCTCTTTGAGAGTTTAAGGAACAGAGTTGCGAGGCACCTAATTAAAATGTATAAAGTTTTTTTAAAACATCTCCCTATAAAAATTTAGGTAATGTAGAATGACTGATGGTATATCTAACCATATCCGTATGGGTTCAATTCCTACTTCCTATGCTTAGCTACTCCATTTTGCTGAGGGGTTCCAAGCATGGTATATTGGGCTTCTATACCACATTCCTGAAAAAACGTAGCGAAAGGTCCAAGATTTAACTCTATCTCATCATACCTCTCATAATATTCACTTCCTCTATCTGACCTTATTGATTTAATTGTCTTTCCCATTTTAAGCTCAATTGAGGCTTTGAATGCTTTGAATGCATCCAATGATTCTTTTCATGAAGAAGTTCAATAAAACCATAAAGAGAGTAATCAGTATTGAATGTAATGAAACCTTTGTAACCACCAATAACAATAGGGGTAAAAGGACCACAAATGTAGAGACTCGAACCATAAAAATAAGAAAAGGATAAAAAGAGGATTTTGCAGGATTCGTTGACGAAGCCAATGTTCTCGTCAACGAAGGCAATTTAGTGCCCCGTCACCAAAATTTAGAATCTCGTCGACGAAGAGATCCCAAATGACAAGGAAAATATCATACTTGAGTTCGTCGATGAGGGAGGAGGTTGAGTGACAACAACCTTCTATGGCTCATCGACGAGGGACCAATTCATCGACGAATTTGACCAGGTGAAAAGGCCTATAAATAGGAATTTTCGTTGCTTAAGGGCTAAGAAATCCCAAAAGCTTTTTCTCTCTCTCTCTCTAAAACAAGCAAGTTCTCTCTCTCTCTCTCTCTCTCTCTCTCTCTCTCTCTCTACAGTTTGTCATCATTCGTCACCCATTTCGATGATCAAAAGTTACTGCGAGGATCAGGGAGATAGGATCTATAGTTCTAGCTGATTAGATTTTCAGTTTGGTGATAAAGGTCGGGATTTGGTTTTTAAGTGTTTTGGTTTCTGTTTCGAAATCAGGTAAGGGGATTATGTTTAATGCAGTGTTTTATCATATTTAACTGGTGGAAATGTTTATGGTGTGAGTATGTTTATGTTTTCAGTTGTCCTTCTGAAAACCAACCGTTCAAAAAGCTTGTTTCTAGACATAGAATATACGATATGATATTTTGAGTAGAAAAGAACAGTGGAAAGTTTAGCTTGATTCTACAAACCATTTATTCAGTGTGGCATGTGAATACGAGTTTTAGAGTGATGGAAATACCAGGATGGATATATTTGTGTAATACTGAACTGTTTGCGAAAATACTAGAATTGTTTTGAGAAATGTAGGAACTTATGAGAGGGTCGAGGTCGAGTTTGTATTAAATGACCGAGTTCAGGTTTTATAAATAATAGAGTTTATTTTGAGGCTGGGGTTTGTATTAAACGGCCGAATTGTAACAGAGGGACCGAGGCTTGAAATTTGGACTTTATGAGAGGGTAGAGACCCAAGTGGTGTTAAACGACAAGTGGCCAGGCTTTATGAAATGAGTTTTAAAGTTCAATTTTATTTACTTAAATTGCATGATATGCTTTAGGATACTTGTGAACCTAGTGTTTTTAGTGCGGTACCATTGCTAGAGAGAAAATTTCACCATTTGACCACGTGTGCCCACATCTATGAGCATGTGGTGTTGGGTGGTCCTAACTGATTGACCTCGGTAAATGTAGTACTCTTCTCGGAAGTGGTAAGGCAATCAGACCCACAAGCGGGCATGTGGAAGCCTAACGATGGAGTGTGCAGGGAGTTGACTTGGCTTGGGTTGATCACCCCGAGTTTTGGTCCAACCTTCAGGCCGCACAACTCTGACCACGGGGGTTTATACATGGCGAGTAGTTCCAGGGTGTATCTTTTGTACATATCTGTATATTTATGTAATGATGTAATTGTTTTCCAGTATTGATTTATGTTATGAAAAATGAGAAATGAGTATACATACTATGTTTAGTAAAAGAGAGAGGCATGATTCTAGTATACACTAAAAAACATGCTGTCATACACTGTCATTAACTTAATCTTCCTTGCTGAGAGGTGTCTCACCCCGTTGTACAACATATCTTTTTAGGGAATCCCAGAGATCGAGTTTAGCGGGATCTAGGGGGTGGAGACTAGTTTAGTTACTTTTTGTGAATGTCTTCAAGAACTTGGATGTGAGTAGTTATTGTAGTATGCCTTCGGGCTTGTATCGCTGGTCATGTGGACCAAGTATGTGAACTCGTTTTTGGGATGTTATATGTATAAGGACAGAACCTCGATATATATGTTTATTTACACTCTGGTAATAGAATGTTGGGATTGTTTCATTTTTCCGCTGCATATTGTGTATGATATAATGGTATTAGGTACTCAGACGTCACTAAAGTAGCACCCCAGGCCCACGTGTCAGGTCGGGGCGTTACAACAAATGTTTGTATGGATCAATTCAAGAACACTCTGACTTCTGTTAGTCCCTTTGGTTCTAACTTTAGCTATCATTTTTTATTTTATGCAATCAACACAAGTCCCCAAATCAGAAAATTCTAAGTTATGTAGAATATTCCCCTTAATCAATCTCTCTATCCTCTTTGTTGAAATGTGCCCCAGATGCCTAAGTCATAGAATGGAAGAACTATCATTTGTTCTACCATGCTTATATCCAATAATTGCATTTACCATAAATAAAAATGTAGTATTAACAAAAACAATAATCCAATAATCAAAAAACCATAACCAACAACATAGGAATTTAAACTCAAAATTGTATTTCCAGTACTAAAATTAAAAGAGTAACCACATTTGTCCAAAAGTGAAATAGAAATCAATTTTCCCCTTATGGAGGGTACATAAGCAACATTTTTCAATTCTAGTATGTGAATAAAACAACTCAAGTCTAAATTGTTCCCAAATGTTCCACTTTAACTTTCACTTCATTCCCCATGTTCACTTTCAATTCGCCCTTATTTGGTGTTTGTTGAGTATCTAGCCACCAAGAATCTGAAGTGTTAACTTTTTGAGTCTGATCCCTGTTTTTGATGCTAACAAAGCACATGTTTCTTATGTGTGTATTTAGCATGTGAACAGAACCATTTATTTAACACACACATAAGGAAATAGTGATGGAAGCTTGCAGAACTTAAAGACTATACGATCAAGCTTTCCATGAAGTCAGAAAACCAAAAGAAGAAAGAAGAAGACGAAGACATTTGTATTTTATATGTAATTGCATTTAATTTTATTTCCTTGATCTGTAATAATGCATGTATTTGCATGATGTGTTTGAATGCTCAGAACGACCGTAGATAGACCCTAGGGACTAGCACATCTCACCAAAAACCTTTTTCTAAAAAATTCTAAAATCATACAAAGTTTTTGGAATAGCTTTAGGGTCAAAATCGGGGCTAAAACGAAGTTTATGTAGGTCGACCAACACCAAATTTTTTCGGTGTCTTTAAAACGACCAAAAAAATGACCCTAGTACACTCACCCATACACTTATTTATGTTAGTCATTTGAATAGGGTGTTTATTGTCTGAAATAGGACTGAAATGCACAAAGTGTACACACTCAATCGATCGACTGTTCACGTTCAAGAGTCCCCAATTGACCGAACCCAGACCAGGTCAACAGTTTGACCATAGTCAGGTCGACTGAGCTTATGTAGTTCATTTGACTCCGGTCGACCGAACCTCCTAGGGAGTCAACTTTTTGACTACCTGGTTGATCGAGCCCAAAATGTACTCTAACGCTTTAGTTGACCAAGGGTCCTCAAGAGATGCCCCAACAACCTGGTCGACCGAACTTCTCAGTTCAAAATGTCTCGGTGGACTGAATCGCGCTAAATTGGAAAATCGCCTTCGAAGTTAGATATCCGGTTGACCAAACCTTTAGTTCATTTCATGTCTAGTCAATCGAACCTTAAGAACTTTAGTCGACCAAAAGTGTTTTGGTCGACCGGTGCTCTCGAGTTGGAATATTTTTTAAGTGTTTAAAATGTCATTAAAACTTAATTAAACTTTTCCAAAATACCGAACGTGTCCCCAATGGTCATATTTTTCACAAACTCTATAAATACCCCCTCATTACTCCAAATTAGCAACTTTGATTAACTCTAAGTTTCTCTCTAATCATTTGTTAATCAAAGTTCCCCCAACCCATTTTTATTGCAAAAAATTCTTCTTTGGGGTAAAAGTTTTCAAACTAAACTCTCCAACTCTCTTTCCGTCTACTTATTTCAAAATCATTTTGGAAGAGAGCATATTCAATTTAGGCATTCATTTTTATATATACATGCTTACACTCTCACATATTATTCGTCTTTTAAAATCACTTTCTTGAGAGTATAGCTTTGGTTTTCTCCCAGATTATTTCTTTGATAAATATTCTTTTGGGAGAAAATAATTTATTGCATAAACACTTCCTTGCACATAAACTACTAGATTCTCCAAGTAGTTTTCATTTGCATAAATCTTTGTTGGAGAACATAATACACATTTTTCATATAAATTCTATTTGTGCAAAAATCATTGAAAGAGCAAAACCCTAGGTTCTCCTATGTTATAGTTGAAATGTCTTTTTGGAGAAAACTTTTTATTAGGATTTAAATATAGTGAAGCACCCTTACTTCCCTGAGCATTATTTCATATCATTGGAGTGCAAATTTTTATTGAGCTTATTGTGTACATTTCTGCTTGTATTTTTCAAAAGCACTTTTACATACAAAAATGGTTTTAATGTAACGGTTGGGTTCAGCCCGTTAATTGAACTAAGGAGTCTCAACCTCGTAAGTGAGACCGGTTCAGTTCAGCCCGAAATTGAACTAGGGAGTCTCAGCCCCGTAAGTGAGACTAGTTTAGCTCAGCCTAGTAATTAAGCTGGGGGTTTCCTTGCCCCGTAAGGAGAGGATGCAAAAGGCTTTTGTTCGGCCCGATTAAGTGAGTAGGTACAGTGGAATCTTTGGGGGGAATGCCCAAGGCAGGGATGAAGGCTGGTTTGGCCAAACCTCGATAAAAAATTTGGTGTCGCTCTCTCCATCTTGTTTAAATTCTTGCACTTAAATTTTAGCATGTGTATGAATGTTTGTTTAATGTATTAATTATTTGCATGCACGTATTTAATTTAAATAAGATATACTGCGCATGTGTATATTTGCTTTCAGCGTTAAAATCATTTTACACACACGTGTATATGTTGAATGGGATATGATACATGGTGAATCGGCGTAATTGTTTAAATTAGTGAAAAATGTTTTAAAATCCAATTCACCCCACCTCTTGGGATCACACCAATTCCAACATTAAGGTATATCAACAATATTCGATTCAAAACATACTAAAGCTAGAGGGTTACCTTTATGTTCATTCCAATTTTTAAACTTCCAACAATTTATCTTCTTATATCCAAGTTAGTGGGAGAAATTGCATTTTCCTTTGAAATTATTAGGCTTAAATTCAACTGATTACTAAGGTTTCCCATAGTCTTCTTCTTCTTCTTCTTCTTCCTAGATCGATAATTGTTCTTGTCATTTCTCCCAAATTTCTTCTTCCCACAAAAAGAAGATGAACCATGACTGACAACTTGAAGTTGAGTTCATCTTACCCCTTCTTAACATATATTTCTCTTGAACCATAATTGTAGTCATCTCATTCAAACTTCATTACTCTTTTTGTGCATTGTAAGAGGTTTTCATTGCATCGACATGAGAAGACAAGGATTCTACAACTTTCTAAACTAGGAAACTTCTTCCTAGGGACACTTTCATCTCATTTAGTTTATCATAAATAATAAGCAAGCTTCATGATATGCTTAAGCTGCAACGCCCAAACCTGGGTCTGTTAGGGAGAACTACGTCTCTCCTCGTCTACCTGGACTAGACAATAAGGGGGCGGGCCTACTCGGACTAATGACTGGCCCCATAGACCAACACGTGTCCTTTTCAGTGTGTTTTGTCCTCACTCACACGCTTTTTGAGAAAACTTCTCAAAAAGTCACTCATCCCAAGACTACTCCAAGCCAAACATGCTTAACCGTGGAATTCTTATGGGAAGACTTCCAAAAAGAAAGGCGCGCCTTGTTGATATGAGTAGTAACATCAAATCTTTTTAAGTCTTTCTTCCACGGCGTATCACATTCTCCCCCACTTACAGAACGTAATGTCATCGTTGCGAACCCACATTTTCAAACCCAATTGATGTGAATCTCATTACACTTCCAGCTGGGTAATTGCTCTAATACCATTTTGTAACACCCCAACATGGGTCTGCTAGGGAGCACTGCGTCTTTCCTCCTCCACCTGGACCAGACAACAGGGGGCGGGCCTACTCAGACTAATGACTGGCCCCATAGACCAACATATGTCCTTTTTAGTGTGTTTTGTCCTCATTCACATGCTTCCTGAGAAAACTTCCCAAAAGGTCATCCATCCCAAGACTACTCCAAGGCAAGCACGCTTAACCATGGAGTTCTTATGGGAAGGCTCCCGAAAAGAAAGATGCACCTTTTTGATATAGGTAGTAACATCAAATCCTTTTAAGTCTTTATTCCACAGGGTATCACATTCTCCCCCACTTATAGAATGTAACGTCCTCATTGCCAACCCACATTTCCAAACCCAGGCGATGTAAGTCTTATCACACTTTCGGCTGAGTAATTTCTTTGATAAAAATTTTGTAACATCCCAATATGGGTCTACTAGGGAGCACTGCATCTCTCCTCCTCCACTTGGACTAGACAACAAGAGGACGGGCATACTCGGACTAATGACTGACCCCACAGACCAACATGCGTCCTTTTCAGTGTGTTTTATCCTCACTTACACACTTCTTGAGAAAACTTCCCAGAAGGTCACCCATCCCAAGACTACTTCAATCCAAGCACGCTTAACCGTGAAGTTCTTATGTGAAGGCTCCCAGAAAGAAAGGTGCATCTTGTTGATATGGGTAGTAACATCAAATCCTTTTCAAGCCTTTCTTCCACGGGGTATCACAAGGTGCACCTTTCTTTTCGAGAGCCTTCCCATAAAAATTTCATAGTTAAGCGTGCTTGACTTGGAGTAATATTGGGATGGGTGACCTTATGAGAAGTTTTCTTAAGAAGTGTGTGAGTGAGAACAAAACACACTGAAAAGGGCACATGTTGGTCTGTGAGGCCAGTCATTAGTTCGATAAGGCCCGCCCCCTGTTGTCTGGTCTAGGTGGAGGAGGAGAGATGCAATGCTCCCTGGCAAACCCAGGTTGGGGCGTTACAAAATGGTATCAAAGTAATTACCCAGCCGGAAGTGTGATGAGATTCACATCGCCTGAGTTTGGAAATTTGGATTCGCAACGAGGACGTTGCGTTCTGTAAATGGAGGAGAATGTGATACCCTATGGAAGAAAGGTTTGAAAAGGATTTCATGTTACTACTCATATCAATAAGGTGCATCTTTCTTTTTGGTAGTCTTCTCATAAGAACTCCACGGTTAAGCGTGCTTGGCTTGGATTAATATTGGGATGGGTGACCTTCTGGGAAGTTTTCTCAGAAAGTGTGTGAGTGAGGACAAAACACACTGAAAATGACATGTGTTGGTCTATGGGGCCAGTCATTAGTTCGATAAGGACCACCCCCTATTGTCTGGTTCAGGTGGAGGAGGAGAGACGCAGTGCTCCTTGACAAACCCAGGTTGGGGCGCTACAAACCCAATTGTATAACTTGAAATAATTGAATTTTTTACCATAATAACATTTCTTCTTCCCTTTTTTTTTTTTTTTATTATTTTTGACTTATACAAATTTTACCAATCATTAATAATAAAAATTCTAGTCATTTTAACATTGTATTCATAATAGTTTGAATCTCATTATAGATCATTAACCTAATTTTATCAAATAAAATGAATTAAGCCAATTTTTAATTTGACTTGGATAGTAAATGTTATATTTCTATACTAACAAAAGAGATTAGACCTAAAAAACCATTGTTAATTCTCTTCTAGGTCTAATTTATGCATTATTGAATTAGTTTTATGACATAAATTTTTAGAGTGAAGGAAAATGAAACTAAAATTGTTACAAATAAAACAGGAGCAAAGCGCGCGTATGCCATATAGACACCCTAATTTTTATCAGACCTTTCTGAAAAGACTTGGTCGAGTAGGATTGACTTTAAGTTTGATTGGAGTCCGGTTGTTTCAATTTTGAGTCATTTTCAAAATTAGAGTCCCAATTTGAAATCCCAGTAATCTCAAGATAGTCTTGCAATTTCAAGTCGAGTCTCGGTATTATAGGAAAAAAAATTTAGTCCTTTTTACTATAGTTTTAAATTGAGTTCTCATAAGATTTATTTAGTTGCAAAATTAATCTCCTTAACTGAGGGCCCCAGATTTCAAATTCGTCCTTGCCGCCCTTTTGAAAAAAAATAATAAGTCCTAAATATTTTGAGTTGAGTCTTGGTATTTTAGGAAAATTTTCATTCTTTTAATTTTAAAACTAGTTTCTTCTAAAAGGGTTTAGTTAGAGTCTTTTTTTAATCTGAATTTCAATTTTTCTAAAGCATGAGTCAAATTTCAAAATTAAGCATTGCTTTGTTGAAAGTTGAGCTCTAAAGGTTTAATTTGTGAAAATGGTTCATTCAAACTTTTTAATTAAGTGGGTCCTTTAATTTTAAAACCAGGGCTTTGTTTTGATGTTAAGTTCATGCTTTAATCACCAGGTTCTTTTAAGTCAAAATTGGTCAACCCTAAAGTCAAAATTAAAATACATCACAAGTTGTATTCAGTGACAAGCACGCGCACAGGGAGGTGCATGCTGAGGAATGTTGCACGTAAGAGGGTGCATACACACATGAGAAATAAAAAACAAGGAAGGTACTGAGGATATACAGATGGTACAAACAGTGGTCACAGGGAAAATTACTTGGGGGTACATACATGTGCACAAGGAATATGCAAATACAACAAAAAAAAAATACAAAATATAATAAGAATTCCCTGCCCGCCATTCTTGTGCTGCCACCTGGATCTTCCAAGGACCTGCGCACAAAATGAACAACAGAAAGGGGGTGTTTAGGTGAAAGTTCAAAGAATAAAATAAAAATGGAAAATCACATGCACAGGAAAAAATTGGTTATTGTAACATTCCCTGCCAGTGCTGGGAATAAAGGCATTCTATTAGTAAATTTGGCGCCAAGAGGCCACCTAGACTCCCTATAAATAGGGAATTGGCGCACACTGCAAAGGGACCCCTCAGATAGGATAGAAACCCTGTTGAAATTGAGAGAAGTGAGGAACAATTCAGAAGAGAGGGGAGGTTCTACCAGTTTAAAAGGAAAGAGAGAGATTAGGAAGGGGACCAGATAGCAAGGTGCTGCAGAAGTAGAAGAAGAGCAGAGAGCATAAGATTTTCTTTTAATTTGAGAAAGACACATTCAAAGAGCTGAGAGCAGAGGAAAAATTATGAATCACCGAGATTCAGGGACTCAGAAGCAGAACCAGGGAGCCAAACATTCAAGTCAGATCCACCTAGAGCCTAGGAAAAGAAGAAAGGAGTAGAGAAGAGAAAAGGTAACACTTCACTAGCTTAATTCCATTTAATCCATATTGTGGTTGTTTGTGATTGCAGGTGCTCATTCCCTAAGCTTCAGGTTCAAATTAACAGAGATTCGGATCCTCTGATCCGAACCCAAATCCGAACTCATACTCGGGTCTGAACTCGTAACCACGTGACCAGAACCACTCAACCCGAACTGGAATTCGGGTTCAAGGCTTATCTCGGTTTTAAATAAAAAACCATCCCATTTTTTTTAAATGAAGCCCAAACCTATTTTTTAAAATGATCCAGGCCAATCTTATTGGTAAAAACCCAGCCCGCCAGTAGCTTTTTTAAAACTGAGCCCATTGAGCCCATTAACCTAAGCACACCAATAGCTCTTTTAAAATTGGGCCCATTGACCCAAGCCCACCAACTATTTTTAAAACCAAGCCCATACCCAATCTTTTTTTTTTTTTTTTACAAAGCCCACTTACTTTGCTTTCAAATTGAGCCCACATCCAGTTTTTTTTTTAAAGGCCCACTTAAACTAAAAACCAAACTAAGGCCCACATTTAAATAAGCCCACTTGAACTAAAACACACCCGAGGCTCGGGTCCAGTACATGCTGAGCCCGTCACGTCACAGAGCCTGCGTGATTAGATTTATTTCGAACTTTTCTAATCAATAGGTGTGCATATTTTCTCGTAATGTTATTGTTAAGTATGTCCCTTTGAAATTTTTTTTTTTGTTTTCAACGTAAATCGTAGGGTTTCATCTTTACTGGCCAATGCCTCCACGAACGAAGCCTCTGGTTGCCTCAAAGCATGGCTACTCTATAACGACATACTATTTAAATAGGTTTTTTTTTTAATATTTTATAGTATGACATTTAACATGCTCTGATACAACACTAAATCAAACCCAATCATCAACCTAAGTAGTGAGAAGCGGAAATCAAATAAACATATCCATATATAACTATATACAATACTAGAGTGCTAACAGGTTTCCCAAAATATACATATATGACTGTTCCCCAAATATCCTCAACTGGTGAGGGCTATACAAAATACTCCCAAAAATACACTCACTCTCTCTGATAGGGTAGTACTGTGGCCTCTCTATCTGTGAGCCTGGTCTGCTCGCCCAACTGGATCACTTGAAAAATAATTCAACATTGGGATGAGCCAAAACTCAGTAAGAAGAAATATGTTATTGCTAGTGTGTGGCAAATGAGTTACAATACTGTGAAAATCTATTATTATATAGTCATGTATCACTGAATCTGTAAAGTACGATACCAATGATATAAATCTTCATCTTTTACCCTTTGCTTAACATTTCTATACTTTAGGTTTCTACTCAAAATATTGCTAATATATATATATATATATATATATATTTTTTCTGTTTCGGTAAACCTGCATAAACATAGTAATAACTGTAAACTTCCCTGTGGATAACTGTGTGTCATGATTTAACCTCTCATGACAGGGTTGTGCGGGATTTACCTTGGCTGGCCAACTAGGAATAAATCACTATACTTCATAGTCTGATCAGCCCTCCTCAACCCATATCTGATGGGGAGCCTGTCCACTCGTGGGCTCCATGCAATCGACCTTTATACCACGTATTATCTGAATAGGTGGTTACACTCTATAAACTGTATGTAGCTACGGTACCGTGCTCTGTAACTGTATGGTCCAACATGGTCTGATACTACATAATATATCTCTATATACAACTATCTGTTTTACCGTGACTCTGTAATAACTGTATAAACCATGACGCTGTAGAAAACTATATCTATATCAACTGTGTTTCTATAATTAACTGTAAATCTATAAGTCATGGTACTATAAATTTGTATAATCATGATATTTTTGTAATTGCTGTAAAATATATTCATTGTCTGTATATTTTGTAAAACATAACTCAGGAAAATACTGTAAAATATATTTTTGTACTGTATCTATATTCTTAAGACACACCGTAATTCTAAAACATATTAATCACACTTGATAAACTGTATCAATCTTTACTGTGAATAATACTCTAGTAGAATATTTATAATTTTATACTGAAATAACCTAGCATAGCATATTTCTCTTACCTGATTCCTGCTAAAAATCCCCTACTATAACGGGTCCAACACCCGCAGGGTTCTCCACTCAACACCCTAAAAACCATAAATCTCAGAACAAAACATTACTATTTCTACGTCTATTACATTCCTCACAACTTCCAGAAATCCAAATTTCGAATAAAATACCTTACCTTGGATTTGGGATGAATTCCAACTTCATCCCATCGACGATCCACTCTGGTAGACTTGCAGAGAACTCCGCCGCGAGCATCGTGGTGAGCTCAGATTGTCGATCCGACAACTGACGGGGTCGAAATTCGAAGGAAGAAGAAGGAGGAATGTAGGGGTAGAGAGAGAGAGCGACTGCGGCAAATTTTGGCGATTAAAATCAGTTTAGGGTTATTTATACTGCGGGATTTGTCGACGAGTGACGTCATCTCATTGACGAGCCACGTCATCTCGTTGACAAGTCCTTAAGGAAATTCATCGACGAACCTTACCCTTCTACGACGAAATTCAGGGTAGCCCAAATTATTCTCTCGATATTTTCTCGTCGACGAAGCTAGCCCTCGTCGACGATGTCCTGTTGTACCCTCGTCGACGAATCCCCTGTATTCTTTGATGAGGCCCTAGTAAATTCCTCGAAATTATCATTATCTCCAAAGTGCAATGTTGTCGACGAAGTCTACTGCCTCCTTTTGATCCTGTTTCCATTTTCCTCCCCCTTTATTATTAAAATTAATATTATTCTTTGGGTCACTACACACTCGCCACGATGCGCTGCCAAGCGGTAGAGGGTTCAGGACCCGCTAAGAGGAGAGTCTTCTTTCAGGAGTTGAGTTGTACTGAGTGAGCACGAAAGGTTTTCGGATGAAACGAGAGCACCAAGTGTGACTCTTGAGGATGTGCAGTTGCCCCCGGCATGTTCTACTGCGCCACCCATTAGAGAGCAATCCTCGAATGTTACCCTAGGGCCTACAGAGGACATGCTGGCTTATCCGGTGTTGTTCCGTACGATTAGACCAACCATGTCATATGATTGTGAGGCTCTGCCTCCGGTGGACATTCCTACCGAGTTGCTGCCTCCGATCCTCATGCCACGCAAACCACCACCCCTCCCCTCTTACCCCTAAATTGCGTCGTCTTTTGGAGGAAATGGCACGGGATCAAGACGCTGCTAGAGCAACAGCTACCTCGCCTTGCTCGTGCAGTATTGATTCTAATTCTAACTCTGATTAGGATAGATTAGATGCTTGGGATTTTTTATATGCTTTCTCTTTTGCTTATGTACTGTGCTCATGCACCCTTTGCTTTTATTTTATTTCTTTTTCTTTTATTTGTTCTTTCCTGTATTCTATTTTGCCATGCTTTTGAATGGTTGTACGCATGCTTCGATGTGTCTATCTACATGGTATTGCCTTTGAAATTAATGAAAATACATAGTGCTTTTGGTTTCTACCTATATTTTGTGCTTCACTATATCATTACGTTTTTCTATTTATTTATGGAATTTATGTGGATGTTACTTACACAGATAAGGTAGACAGATAAGTGTTCACTTTTTTTTTTATCCTTATTGTGCATTAATTTGAGATTGTGCACGATTAGAAAATCTTTGGAACAAAAAAATATAAAATACAACGCTTAGGAAAAGCCAACAAAATTCCATATGAATTAACTGCCAAATTAATTACTGTCATTTATTGTGTTCATTAAAGCTTAGACCCATTCAAGAATGGTTACTATACATTCATGCCTCATCGTACATGTGAGACAAAACAATTACTGAAATTCAATTGATTATTAGTCATACTATGTTGACTAATAATAAATTAAACATGTTAATTATTTGTTTCACTTACGATTAGTAATGTTTGTAGTTCAACCATTCTTGGATTGTCCAATGTGGACAGCTAAGGAAGTTGTATTTACATTGTTGTCATCATTCACGCTTTGTCAATTGTCATTACATATTTCGAGCGCGTCTCTACTTGTGTTCTCTGGGTGCATAGTGAGGTGTCGTGACAATTTGGTAGTGATGAAAAACTAGCAACGTATTCACTTCCCCCATCTTGTGTACTTGGAGAGCCATGGGGAGACGCTGTCGAAATTTATAATGACTACGACAAAGGAGTTTGAGCGATTGATCACAACGTAAATGCAACATTCCTGAATGGGATAGGATTCGTACCCTTTAGACGGAAGGTGGTCAATTATAGGATTCACAATGCATGCATCATAAACATTATGAGAATATAATCAACATCATATACTTCCACATGTTATAGGGTAATTAATGAACATGGATAAGAGTTAGATGAACGCTCGGGGTAGGTTTTTGCCAGAATACATGAAAGGGATACATGATTTCATAGAATTCGTGCATCCTCGTGCAGATAAAGCTAGTAAAATAAGGTGTCCTTACAAGAAATGTCAAAACATAACATTCAAACACATTGATTTGGTTCATGCACATTTATTAGACTTTGGAATGTAGAAAAATTACACAACATAGGTGTTCCACAATGAAGATTACGTAGTTCAGAACGATGATGATGACGATGCAGATGAGGGGGCAAATATAGTAGGTAGTGATACACGTTTGGAAGGGTTATGTGACATGTTAGGTGACTTGCAAAGGGGGATTGCAGTGGACACGAATGATGTCAGTGTGTCACGTACTGGTGATGAATCTACTTTAGCAGGTACCATACTTTATGATCCTAGCACGTTGAATTGACTCGGTAAACCATTTGCTAATCTCGTGAGGGATGCATGGGTGCCCCTATATCCAAACTGTAAGAATTTCTCAAAATTAGAGTTTCCAATAAAGTTGCTTCATGCAAGGACAATGCATAGGCTATCTCAGAGTGCATTCAACATGCATTTAAGCCTCATTAAGGCGGCACTGCCTGATGGTGAAACACTTCTGAAGTCGTTTTATGAGGCGAAGACATACATGCGTGAATTGGGTCTCGATTATACTCTAATACATGCGTGTAGGTATGATTGTGCACTTTTTTATGGTGAACATGAAAATGCGAACGAGTGCCCAGAATGTGGTGAACCAAGGTATACAACTAATCAAAAGAAGAGTAAAAAGGTCTCTTGATTACGCGCTTAAACTGCGTAATTAGGTGCTTTAATTCATGCATTGAGACTTATATTTTTAATTAAATTCCTAATTACTCTCAATATTTTAACACTGTGTCATATTCATAATATTTTGGTTTTATTGAGTAATTCATGGATTTTTGGTATTTTTTTATCGCAAGAAAATTATTGCAAGCTAAAACCGGTACCACTTCGTAATTTGTGCATAATTTTCTCGTCTGAGTTTTGATCAAGACGATTCAAAATTTTAGAGAATGTTAAGAAAGTGCCCTATGACTTTCGTGTTTTAATGTTTGAGCGATACAGGCTCTAAGATGGTCAAAGTTAGCCTTGATTGCTGGGAAACAAAAAAAGAAAAAAAGGAGAAACAAGAAAAAGAAAAAAAAAATAACAAACCTAATTTGACCCAGTCATGCAGTCGGGTCCTTGAAGGCATGAGTTATGCGCTAGGGCGGGCCTCCCCCTCTCCTTTTATATTTTCTTTTTTCTCCTTTTAGCTTCGGGGGCAGCTGCCTCTCATTTCCCTTCTCCCCCTCTCCTTTCCCTTCTCTCCCTCCTCCTTCTCTTCCCTCTTCCCTCTTCTCTCCCTTTCTCTTCCTCTTCCTTGCTACTGTGAACTAGTAAGTCGACTCCTTCAACCCGAACTACCATCGTCCCTATTACAACCTGCCTCTGCTACTGCTGCCAAAGACCACTCGAGCCCAACCTCCCTTTCTTCCTCCTAGATCCCTCTCCTTTCCTTTTCTCTTCTATCCCTCTCAGTCTTCTTCTTCTTACTGTCTCCACCCTGCTGTTTTACTCCCCAAACCCGTGTCCCTGCCTTACATATGCTGCTGCTCCTGGCCACCACTGTTGCCATGCTAGAGAAGGTCAGCCCGACTCTGCTCCCTTATTACTCCTCCACGGCTGCTCTTGTTGCAGTCGTGTACTGCTGTTGCTGAACCTCCCTAACCCGACAGCCACCTCTTCTCGCAGCTATTGTAGCTGCTGTGCTGCTTCAACCTCTTCCCCCCTGCCAGTTGCTGCTGTTGCACGCAACCCGAGAAGCCAGCCACTTCTCTCTCTCCCTCTCTCTCTCTCTTTCCCTTTCTTTCTTTGCTATTATTTTTAAATACTTCAATGGTTCTATTAATTTTTCAGTAAAATTTTTATTCAAGTTCTGAACTCTTGAATCTCTATTGGATGATTATTGTTTAAGTTATTTAATTTCTTTCTCTTATTAATTGATATTAGCATTAGATTTAAATTTTTTTACTTGCATTAATTTTTAATTGATTAGAGTTCAGTTTAGTTTCTTGAAATAAAAAAATATAAAAGAAATAAAATAAAAAAAGAAAAAGAAATTCTTCTTTAGGATTTAATTTTGTTGACTTCCGTTTATTTTAACTTCAGTTTAATTAGAGTGGAAATTTTATCGTGTTTCTTTTATTATTTAGTTGTTAAAGTTTTAAATTTGGTTAAGTTCTTGATTGCAAAAATTTGTTTTTCCTTGTTTGAGTTTCTGTTCAATTAAGTTTTTTAATTTCATACTTTAGTTGTGTTTAAAGTTATTGTTTTTATTCTTTTTTCGAAATTCAACGCGTGTTTCGATTTTTTATTAACTATTAAACATAGGATTTCCGTTTCTCATTGTCAATTTAGTGCGCGTTAGAATTTAGAATTTAGAATTTAATTTGCATGTTCTTTTAATTCGTAAAAGGAAATATCAAACAATCTAGAAAACCTGAATCTGAATTATGTTCAGTACCCTTTTGTTTCTTATTTTCTAATTGGAATTACGCAAAATTTGGGATTAAACTGCATTCCTCGAGGAGACGATCTGACCCTTGGGTTAAATATTACATGACAGAAATCCTATACATGGGAATGCTTCCGAGCTGCTCATTTTTTGAGTGAATCAAGTTTTTGGCACCGTTGCCAAGGAATGTCAGTCTTAGTTTCAAATTAGTGTTTTTCTCGTCATTTTAATTTTTCTCATGAAAAAAAAAAACAATTGAGTTTTGAAAAAAAAATATGGATGCACTTGCACCACGCACGCTTACGGATTTTTTGCAGCCTACATACACCACTGCACCATCTTACACTATTTTACCTAATGACAAACTTAACTTCATAATGTAGCGCGAGAGTACATCATTAATACCTCAGTTCTATGGGACGAAATCTAAGTGTCCTTATTGGCACCTGGTGGAGTTTGAGTTGACTTGCAATATTTTGTTTCTCTCGTGCTACAACTGATGAATTTACTAGGCTTTGTTTATTTCTTACCTCTTTAAAGGATAGAGCGAAGATGTGGTTCAATTCTTTGAGACCTCACTCTATCTCTTATTGGGCTGATATGGAGCATGAATTTATGCATAAGTTTTGTCCCTTGCAAAGAACTCAATTTTTACAAGAATAGAACATTCAGTTTATCAAGAAGGGTGACGAGACTTTTCGGGCTTGCTGGGAGAGGTTCAAGGATCTGCAAAGTACTTGTCCACATCAAAGGTTTGAATCATGGAGGTTAGTTAATTATTTCTATACAGCTTTTACTCCTGATTGTAAATACTTTTTCCAGATCATGTGCAATGGAGAACACTTCAGTAAGGAACCGAATCAGGCACTATCATTCTTTGATTACTTAGCTAAAAGTGTCCAACAATGGACTACACGATACGATCAGGCACCCATGGCAATACAACCTATTAGTGCAATCAGTGGTGGAGATAAATATGAGCGAACATATTATCCAGACACTCTTCTGCCTCAGAATCAACTACAACAGATCCCTCAGAGCCGTGCGCAGCCAGGATTTCAATCTAATGCAGCACCTGCTCCACTAGAGAAGTTTCTTGAGGATGCTTTTCAGTAGTTCATGCAGATTCAAATCACAATTAACAATTAGTACACTCAGGCCATAAATGAATTGTGGGACTCCATTATTGTGATGAGGACGCAGTTGGATATCTTAGAAAAAAGGGAATTTCCGGTAGAACCTTAGCCTAGTCCTCAAGAATACCAGCAGCAACAGCAACAAATACATAATGTTTCTCTTGAAACGGTAGAGGCCATTATTAATTTAAGAAGTGGGAAAGATGTTTCCTAACCTGAGATGCTCATTGACAGATAACCAGTTGTCCCGACACTTGAAGTTACGGCTGAGATAGATGAAGTCAAAGAAAAATCAGAGGAAGCAAGCCTAGAAGTGAAGAAGTCAGTTAATGAGGAGGTTGAGACTAATGAGGAGTACCAACCTGTGGTACCTTATCCTCAGAGCTTGGCAGTCGTGGAACCATCACTCCCGACTAAAACAAATGTCAAGGAGTCCAATGCTAAAGCAAATCCCCGCAGTAGTAAGATGATTGGTACACCCGATAAAGAGGGTGAGCAGAATGGTGAGAATTTAACTTTTAAAGAACCATATAAAATTTTTAATGTTAATGCTTCTTGAAGAACCAAAGATAACTGTTCTGACATCTGTGCCTCAAAGACTGGTTCTTAAAGAAGTGAAATCCCTGGAAAATATACTAAATAACGATCCCTTCTTGTTAAAACAAGGAAGGCAATCTGCACATGTTTTGTCTGGTACCTTAGAACATATTGATTTATTTGAGGCTTACTTTCGTGTAAGTAACAAGATAGATTCATTGTGGCGACTCAAATTTGGAGAGTCGCCAGTTCAATATATAGACCTGCACCCACCAGATGAAATCCCTCCAAAGCCTCCGCCAGACAACTATGATATTTTTCTTTCCCTTCTTTTCATTTTATTTTACCTTATTTTATTTTCAGTTATATTTCAGGTCCATTTTTCTGTAGTTTCAGTTTTTCTTTTCCATTACTTCTCCACCCAGGTACGCTCTACTTCTCCCGTGCACATCTTCTCTTATGCTTTCACATTAAGGACAATGTTCCACTTTAGTTGGGGGTGATAATTTGCATTTGGCATTGTGCACGTCTACTTGATGGGTTTTATATTATTTAAAGAGAGAGAGAGAGAGAGAGAGAGAGAGAGAGAGAGAGAGAGAGAGAAAGAGAAAGAGAGAGAGAAAGAAAGAATACTGAGGAATTAGACTGACTTATGTCATGATTAACACTGACTTATACCCTTCATGTACTTGCATATAACCTAAGAATTACACACTTGAATCATTTATGTGTAGTTTCTTTTTATATGATTTTGTAATTCCATGAAGAATTGATGGATAGTACACTCGTGTTAATTTGGCTATATAAACTCTTGTATTTACATGGTATCTCATGAGATTGAAAATACACGTTCACGTGACTTGTAGTACTTATGATTCTTTGTGAGCACTGAGAGAAAGCCCATGATGACTATGACACTCTTGGGGTATTGTTAAGCCATTTATCGTTCTTTTAAGCTTTTGGCGTCAGCTCAGAGTTCATGAAACTCAACTTTCCTTCTTTTTTTTTTCTGGATACTCTTTGTACACTAATCTCTGTTTTTTACTTGCTAGCCTAGAGGTGACATCTAGTGGCGAGATAGAAACCTAGGTCTTGTAGCCTACTCAAGATGTGAAGGCTGAACCACCCCCAAAAAATAGAATTAGTTCATAGACTACTATTCAAGCTTAATTCCTATTGGTGGTATGAAGATAACAAAAGAAGTGTAATGATTGTCCTAATTGACCGAGAAAAGACAAAAAATTGAAGAAGAGTAGAAGAAAGAATAAGAAAATTAGAAATGCACATGAAATTAAAGATTAATACCTGCTCCATAGAAATGCATAAAAAGTCATGGACACGATACATGTTCTCCACATGTGAAGACTCTTCAACCGCTTAATGCCTCAGATGCATTCATGTCAGGTGTCTGAATAAGTTAATCTAGGGTGGTCTTGATTGGATATGACGAGTAGGTGAGATGATACTAGGGTGAAGGACCCGACACTTCACAAATAGGTTAGATCCTTTTTAGACTAGTCCACTCCATACATTTAGCGTTTGTTCCTTGCAATATGTAGGATGTTTGATCACGACACTCCTTCTCACATATGATGAGTGAACCTATCCTTTTTGAGTGTTTTTTAGGGTATACCAGTTAGGCCGAGTCAAAACGACCGTTCTGCAGGTGTACATTGGTATCCTAGGTGTAACGAGTCACACACATCACACATTCCTCGAGATTTCACATGTTTATACTCGAATTAAATGACCGCATTAACTCTAAATTGTACTGCTGGTTAACTTCATATGAGTATACTATTCTTAATTGCTATATAATGATGAAACTTGCATGAGTGACGTGCTTCAGAGTTGTGTGCATTGAATATGAATGAGTTGGTGTGAAATTTGGTTATATTCTTATATGTGAAATGATATGGTTGTGTCACATGTGCATTCATTTCATGTTTGTTAGAGTTAGTATTTGTGGATACTGTCCTAGAATTCATTCACGTTATTTACTAGAGACTAGCAAAACATTAGTTGGAGGTATGATTACGCGCTTAATTCGCATAATTAGGTGCTTTAATTCATGCATTGAGGCTTATAGCTTTAATTAAATACCTAATTACTCTTAATATTTTAACACTGTGTCATATTCATAATATTTTGGTTTTATTGAGTAATTTATGGATTTTTAGTTTTTTTTTATCGCGGGAAAATTATTGGAAGCTAAAACCGGCACCGCTTCGTAAAACGGTCAAAGTGCCCTACAACTTTTGTGCTTTAAGATTTGAGTGATATGGGCTCTAAGACAGTCAAAGTCGGGTTTGATTGCTGGGAAACAGAAAAAGAAAAAAAAAAAGGAGAAACAAGAAAAAGAAAAAAAAATAACAAACCTGATTCGACCTGGCCATGCAGTTGGGTCCTTGAAGGCATAAGCTGCGCGCTAGGGCTAGCCTCTCCCTCTCCCTTTATATTTTCTTTCTTCTCCTTTCAGCTTTCTTCTTCTTCTTTTTGTTGCCTCCACCATATTGTTCTGCTCCCCAAACTCGTGTCCCTGCCTTACCTATACTTCTGCTTCTAGTCGCCGCCACCACTGTGTTAGAGAAGGCCAGCCCGAGTCTACTCCACTGTTGCTCCTCCACGACTGTTGTTTTTCCAGTCGTGTACTTCTGCTACTGGACCTCCCTAACCCGAGAGTCGCCTCTTCCTGTAGCTGTTGTAGCTGCTGTGCTGCTTCAACCTCTTCCCCCTGCTAGCTGCTGCTATTACAAGCAACCCGAGAAGCCAACCACTTCTCTCTCCCTCTCTCTCTTTCCCTTTCTTTCTTTACTCTTATTTTTAAATACTTGAATGGTTTTGTTAATTTTTCAGAAAAAATTTTATTCAAGTTTTGAACTATTGAATCTCTGTTGAATGATTATTGTTTAAGTTATTTAATTTCTTTCTCTTATTAATTGATATTAGTATTAGATTTAATTTTTTTTACTTGCGTTAATTTTTGATTGATTAGAGTTCGGTTTAGTTTCTTGAAAGAAAATAAAATAAAATAAAATAAATAGAAAAATAAAAAAAATTCTTCTTTAGGATTTAATTTTATTGACTTCCTTTTATTTTAACTTCGGTTTAATTAGAGTGGAATTTTTATCGTGTTTCTTTTATTATTTAGTTGTTAAAGTTTTAAATTTGGTTAAGTTCTTGATTGCAAAAATTTGTTTTTCCTTGTTTGAGTTTCTGTACGATTAAGTTTTTAATTGCATACTTCAGTTGTGTTTAAAGTTACTGTTTTTATTTTTTTTTCAAAATTCAACGCGTGTTTCGATTTTACTTAGCTATTAAACGTAGGATTTCCGTTTCTCACTGTCAATTTAGTGCATGTTAGGATTTAGAATTTAATTTGTGTGTTCTTTTAATTCGTAAAAGGAAATCTCAAACAATCTAGAAAACCTAAATCTGAACTGTGTTCAGTGCCCTTTTGTTTCTTATTTTCTGATTGGAATTACGCAAAACTTGGGATTAAACTGCATTCCTTGAGGAAACAATCTGGGTTTTGGGCTAAATATTACACGACATAACTCCTATACTTGGGATAGCTTCTGAACTACTCATTTTTTGAGTGTGTCATCCCTCAAAAAGTTTTGCGATATTGTCCATTAATCCCATGACTGCAACGATTGTATATATGCAGAAAGACTACTGCTGATATGAGATGGCATCAAGAGAAACGTCTTCAAGATGGAAACACCCTTAGCCATCCAGCGGACTCCGAAGCTTGAGCTGATTTTGATAAAATGCACCCGTGGTTTGCTAGTGATCCTCGCAACATCAGACTTGGCCTTACTTCAGATGGGTTCAATCCCTTCAGTAACATGAACAACCCGTATAGCATGTGGCCAGTTATGATGATGTCATATAATATGCCACCATGGCGATGTATGAAAGACCCTTTCATTTATATGTCTCTGCTTATTCCCGGACCGAGGGCACCTGGTAATGATATTGATGTGTACCTGCGTCCGTTAATTGACGAGTTGAAAGAACTATGGGAAAAAGGAGTGGGACATTCGATGTGGAAACCAAGACAAAATTTCAGATGCATGTTGTAGTGTTGTGGACAATTAACGATTTCCCCTCTTACGGCAACCTATCGGGTTGGAGCACAAAAGGTTACTTAGCATGCCTAGTCTGTAATAAGGATGTTGGGTTCTTATCCTTGAAGCATGGATGCAAGTTATGCTTTATGTGTCATCGTCATTTTCTATGACCTGGACATCCTTGGAGGACTCATGGCGTCCAAAGCTTTAATGGAAAACCTGAACGAAGATTGTAGCCAAAGTGACTAAGTGGATATGAGATATTAAACCAACTCAGGTTAATCGGAGATATGAAATTTGGGAAACCACCAACTAGTAGAAAAAGAAAACGTGCTGAGTGGGAGTTGAATTGGACAAAGAGAAGAGTCTTCTTCAAGTTGCCATACTGGAAAAATCTTCCATTATGCCACAACTTAGATGTCATCCACATCGAAAAGAATATTTGTGAGAATGTCATTTGTACATTGTTGGATATGCGTAGGAAGACAAAGGACACCTCAAATGCTTGCCGAGATATGGAAGAAATAGGAATACGGCCTAAGTTGCACCTATTTCTTGATGGCGGCAAACTTCTCATGTCATCCGCTTGTTACATATTTTCGAAAGATGAGAAGAATGAATTCTTCAAATGGTTGAAATAAGTGAAGTTCCCTTATGGATATGCATCGAACGTAGCTTGATGCATAAACACGAAGGAAGGGAAGATGTTAGGAATGAAAAGTCATGACTGTAACGTCCTTCTTCAACGGGTTCTACCTGTTTTCCTTCGTGGACACTTGACAAAAGATATTCGCTCAGTGTTGATTAAGCTGGGGATCTTTTTTCGACATTTGTGCTCCAAAAAATTGAGCATAAATGTACTTGAAGGGTTAGAGGATGATATTGTGATCATACTATGCAAGCTGGAGAAAAATATTTTCGCCAGCGTTCTTTGATGTGATGGTTCACCTAACCGTCCATATACCAGAGGAGGCCATAATTGGAGGACCGGTCCAATATCGTTGGATGTATCCTATTAAGAGGTAAATTATAAAGTCCTTCTATAATGGTCGTGTGATTTCCTCGTTTTTTTTTTTTTTTCCTTTTTGTATCTACAAGTCAATAATGCTATGTAAAATGCACAAGTTCTTGTCCACTTTGAAGGGGTATGTGCGCAATAAGGCATGACCGGAAGGTTCAATCATTTAGGCATACATTGACAGTGAATGTCTTGCATTTTGCTCAATGTATCTACAAGATATTGACACAAGTTTCACTCGTGAGGAGCGAAATGCAGACGTTCATGCTATTAATGCCGAAGATGAAGAACCGAGAGCTGTATATTTCAAGAAAATGTTCGGCCCTTCAGTGCACGGGTTTACGATTTCATGGATATGACCGACCTACAAAAGACCCATTTTTACGTCCTCAATAATTGTGATGAAACTGTTCCATATATCAAGTATGTGGTTCGAAACTCTTTACTATTATCGCATTGTATTTACATATGCATATTTATATACTTACTTGACATTAACACGTACTATTGTTGCATATAGCAAACATAAAGCTCAACTTCTGGCCCAAAATGAAAGGAATATCGACAAAAGACATAAGAAAGAATTTGTTAATTGGTTTGGGAGGCGTGTAAGTAAAAATTACTGTTCGAGTATGAAGCAATGTACATTGTCAATGTTGACAGTTTACTCATCTAAACTCCTGTTTATTTAATAGATGAAAGTCATGTATTACAATAAAAAACCAACGACAAGAAAATATTTGTACGCATTGGCATGTGGCCCCGATCAACGAGTTAACCGCTATAGCGGTTGCATTGTCAACGGGTTATGATTTTATACAAAGTCCCTCGAACTGAATAGAAGAACCCAAAATTGTGGGGTTGCAGTACTAGGCACAGAAGGAGATGAAGAAATTGACTACTTTGGTGTATTGTATGACATTATAGAGCTTAACTATGGAGACAACAGACTTGTCCACTTGTTTAAGTGTACTTGGTGAGACATTGGCAATAAAAAAACTGGGATAAACATGGATGCCCACTTTACCAGTGTCAATTTTAGAAAGACGTGGTATCAAAATGACCCTTTTGTGCTAGCGATGCAAGCAGAACAAGTGTTTTACCTTAAAGACACAAAATTGAATGGTGAATGGCATATGGCCCAAAAGATTCCTCCTCGAAGTTTGTATGCTATTATAGAAGTTGCAGATGAGGAGAAGAGTGCCAGTGACGCCACATTCCAAGAAGATGAGTCATCTGTCAGTGCAGCAGGGCAATCTGCTTTCAATGTTGTCAAAGAAGGAGCCAATCATATACCATAGAATGGGGTTGGTGCCACGGCAGAACATGTAGGGACTGTTGGCTTTACAATTGAACCTTTTGTAGATGATCACTTCATCGACGATGAGAAAACTGATGGGGAAGATGAAACATGGGTCAAGTACTATAGTGAAGAGGAAGACACTTTAGAAAGTGAGGATGATACTGATATTGAGGACGTATAGGGGGTAAGCATGTTATGTTCGTCACTATGTATCTGACATGTGTAAATAACTAAAAATATTTTATTATGCATCCATCTAATATTTGTACTTCTTATATTTACTTATCTAATATTTTGCAAACATGGCACCAAGAGGTCAACGTGGCCGACTTCCTTCTAGGCACTCGACTACATTGCATGAGTATGATCCAACATCCTCGAGACCGGTGGAGCCTGTCGGTCTTGATGCAGCGGCACCATTGTCTGAGCCATCGGCACCTCGGCCAGATGTGGATGCCTTAGCTTGAGATGACACGCAGGGTGTGTTGCCCACCATGATCAGCAGCGTTGGTAAAGTTTTCTTTTATTTATTTCGATGTAAACTATTGATTTTTATTCACGTGTATGATTAAAATATTGTTCTTAATTTAACTCTTCTTTTAGCATCGACATCCACGGCCAGGCTAGGCCGTGGTGTCACGAAGAACACGAAACTGAAGAAGCTCCTGCAGAGGACGGGGCAGTGCATTAGGATCGACATTCCTCTAGGCTTCACCGCCCCGCGTGACGATTGGTGTCCAGCATGCACGCGAGAGCTCGGCATTATATGCCGACAGTATACTCCAGTCACCGCCTTCAGCTAGCCGCAGGTGACTGAGGCGCAGCGCATGGTTCTTTACATGCTCATCTTGTTAAAAGATCTCAAACCTTCTTCTTTTTTTTTTTTTTTTACTTTTAATATACTAGCTAAACAACTATCTAACATTCTAAATGTATTACCTACGCAGGAGGAGTTCGATATGGACATTCTCGATGCGGACCATGTGAAGAGGGCGGTGGACGTCCAACTTTGCAATAAATTTAAGTCCTATCGTGCCAAAATGCATGAACATTTTCGTGCGATGGGAGATGAAGCAGAAACCCACCCATACGATAAGATATCCTAAGAGGATTGAGAGGTGGTGTGTCTCCATTTTCGCTATCCACACTATCAGGTGATGTGTTTGTATTATATTATCTACTTTAAGCTTTGTTATGACTAATAAGAAGTCATTACATCTTTTTTGTAGGCTATATGTGTAAAAAATGCTGCGAATTGTAGCAAACTCCCTACGACACATAGCGGCGGGTCAAGGTTATTCGTAAATCATCGATGGGTAATTGCTATATATAACACTATCTGACGATTACCTGAATTAATATTAATGATATTTTATATGATAATGTAGTGTGATCATACGACTGGCGCCGAGGAGTCGTTGCCAGATCTTTATCAGAGAACGCACCAAAGGCGATCGAGGGAGTGGTGTGACGGTGCGCAGAGTAAACATGTAAGTCAAATTAAATATGTAGTTTATAATTTGATTCAAAACATCGAAGTTGTATTCTTATTTCTTCTTTTTTATCATTTTCATGACTAAAAATAGGCCCGGATGGTTGAGCTGAGAGATGCACCTGTTGAAGTGGGAAGCCAGCAAATGACGGATTACCAAGAAAACCGCGCAGGTGCTTGGAGAACGAGCGGGGGCTGGGTGAATACATCACCCCAACAACATCATCTTCGATGGGTGCGGTGGCTCGTGCTGAGATAGAACGAGCGCATCAGAGGCCGAGGCTTGGGCAAACGAGATGGTTCAGTGGATGCAAATGGTGGAGCTGGAGAACTAGGAATTGAGACACATGATATCTAACGTCACGGTGGAGAACCAAAGTTTGAAAGAAAAAGTGTCTACTGTTGAAGCCACGCTCGCAGTAGTTCTAAACAGGCAAGCACAGTTCGAAGAAATGATGCGCAAATGTTGATCAAATGATACAGGTGGCTCCTCTCATTAGAAGGTATGTCATTATTCTATTCTTGTGCATTGAAAAATCAGCATCTATACCTCATAGAGTAGGAATTTTTAGAGAATTCCGGAAAATATGGATGCTTGAACTGATAGGTAAATTTGTCCAAAAGCATGTTTTGCTATTATTTTTTTATTTTAACCAAAGTTTCAAAAAGTGAAGGCCTAAGGCAAGATGTTTTAAGAGGCAAGGTGTAAGCCTTAAGGCATTGGGACATAAGTCTTTTGAGAATTTTGTTTTAGATAAAAATATGCAAGTAAATTACATATTTTTACAAGTGAATAAAATTTAAAAAAACACAAATATATTAAAAAATCAAATATAATTTCTAAACTACTTGTTGCAACTCAAAAATTGTTAACTTGAATTCTTTGTATACATCATGATGAGATAGCTATAGCATTACAAAGCTCAAATTATTTTCAAGATCTAAGATATAACCTTCAATTATTTTGAAAAAGTTGAGGAACAAAAGTTATACAACTCAACTCATGGACATTCCTTTTATATAATCATGGAGTTAAATTTTCTAGTCAAATCTAACTTGAGAGTCACATACCCAAAAAGCATATGTGTAATGCCCCGAACCCTTAAACCCGGTCCAGTGCATTATACCTAATTAAATCCTGATAATTCATAAATCAATACATACGCAGCAGAAAACATAAACATAATATCCGTAATTATAATACCGGAGTTTACTATTCCTATATATAATCCATATAAACCATCTATCACCGACATTTCCATATATGTGTATATCTCCAAAACCTTTCAGTATTCACAATCATTCATTTCTCAGCAAACTTAAAACATAAAAACATAAACTTAAACTTTATACAACCCAACAGTACTATAAAAAATATACCCTTTCTCTTTATAATACTAAAAAAAAAAGCTATAAACCCCCGAGCTCTCTATGCCCGACCTTGAGGATGTCCTGAAAAGGAAATAATCATATTCGGGTGAGACACATTTTAGTAAGGGAAGAAACAATATATTAAAATAGCGTGTGACTAACATGAGATTTATAAATATCATTTTAATAACATTTACAAAACATTATCATAAACACTGAAATCATTCTCTGAACCTAATCAATCACATGTAAAAGATTTAACCCACAAGATTACCTAAGGATATGGGTGATTACCCACCCATATAAGTAGCACCCCTCTGCTCTGATACTTAGGCAACCCTAGGGTCACTGTTGAAGCATACCAGGGCACTCACCTTACTTAGTAAGCCCTCAAGTATTAAATTGATCTTGTACTCACACAGTTCAAACAAAGGTTTACCAGTGAAGGCCCCAAAGATAGGGAAATCTACCCACCCATACAAATAGGTTCCCTATGCCCTAGTGCATTATGCAGCTACTGCCACATCTGAAGTTACTAGCGCACTTACCTTTCTCAGCAAGCCCTCAGGTGAAGAGTACGCCCCACCCAATCGTAACATGTTCTACGATTATAGATACTTCTAATATCATAATACATTATGTTTTCTGTCGTTATTCAACCATTTACATCTGTTCATATTCATAACTTAAACATTGCATTGCATTTCACTTTAAGTGACTTTTTCCCATTTGCATAATTCACATTTCACATTTCATTCTATTGTCATTTCATTGTCATTTCATTCCATTTTCATTTCATTCATTCGTACTACACCTAGTCTTTAGATGTCACCAGTTAGTCCACATAGAAATGCGCTAGAATCTGCTAATACAGCTCTTTTTAATTGTCATCAGTTAGTCCACATAGAAATGCGCTAGAATCTGCTAACACGACTCTTTTCAACTGTCTTACATTTATATGGTTGCATTAACATACACAAGCAGCATGGTTCATATCATATTTCATTCTTATGCATTACTTACTTAGCCTGCATCTTATACATTTAACATATATTTGTACAAAACTTACATGTACTCATGCCACACAATTTAATAGTAAAATTCATATATATTTCTTGTAAAATAAGTCAACCCACATTAGCATTTAAATACTGAAAATAAAATTTCCATTTCTTACATAATTTCCCGAAAAATACCTTTCACTTTCATCAGTTCATTTTCACATATACATAGCTATATAAATGGTCCTAGGCTCAGAAAACATAGTTTACATGGTTGGCATTTTAATAATTCACACCAAAACATAAACATAAATATAACATAATTTATTTCCTTTAATTTCATAAAATATGATTTAATATACAATTTCCCCTTACCTAACTTCTGAACTACGCCGACAGGATCCCTGAACTAATACCCACGACGTTCACTTGGACCCTAAATCAAAAACCCTAGTTTAATTAAAATAAACCCCAATTGACTCAAATCTTAAGAAAAAAACTTATTTAATACTTCCTAGATTCCAAATAACAATATTCGTTAAAAAATTCCCAAAATAACTCACTTACCCTGATTTTGGGATGTTTCTCAAACCTCTCAAACCAACGATTAGCTCCTACAATTTTGTAGAGAACGATCCTACGAACTTCATGGTGGTTCCAGATCGTCAAACCGGGTCAAATCCAGCCTGAAATCGAAGAGAGAAGGCTGGGAGTACATTTTTTATAGAGAGAGACAGAAGAATCCCAAATTTTCTCGCTGAAATGAAGGAAAACTCTATTTATAGGCAGGGCTTCGTCGATGAGACACGTGGGTTCATTGACAAACCATTGAAGAGACTTCGTTGACGAGAAGATATATTCGTCGACAAAATTCAGAGTTTCAATTTTACTCTCTCGGGATTCCTTCGTCAACGAGGAACGAAATACGTTGATGATCTATAGAAGGACACTCGCCAACGAAGACAGAGCATTCATCGACGAGGCCTACTATTCTTCCTCTTATTTCTTTCCTTTTCCCCCCTATTATCCATTAATCCATTTCATTTATTATATTTCCTAATTATTTTATATTTTTAATTTTTGGGTCATTACATTATGCCTCAATTAAAGACACACAAAAGGCGCACCTTCTGTATAAATGCATAAGCCTCATCTTCTAATGCATTAGTCTTGGGAGTTGGGATTTGGTATTTTAGGTTGAATTTGGAGGTGTTGTACACATGCCCTGCCATAAGGTAATATACATTCTAAAAATATGCACGTGTGTGCTTGTTTGATTCTATTCATATATATGTTGAATTTTGTTAAAACTTTCCCAAAAATGAAATCAGAATGATTTTGGTAAAACTGTTTTTGAATGGATGAGTGAAAATCCTTTATAGAGTGTTGCATGCTTGAAAGGGAATACTTGCTTGTTTGATTCTATTCATATATATGCTGAATTGTGTCAAGTTGTGAATATACTAGATTGACTTGACATTGGTAGTATAAATGTCATCTACATAGCTGATGCAGATTTGTGTATTGCATGCTGGTAGTGAATCTAGGATTCTCACATGCCCTTCTATATATATATATATGAACTCCTTTTCAGGTCAAATATTTTTGGGAAATTGTTCAAATTACAGTTGGCATGCTGCCGAAATTTTGTTAAAACTTTCTAAAAAATGAAATTAGAAATGGTTTTGCTAAACTTGTTTTTGAAAGGATGAGTGAAAATCCTTTATAGAATGTTGCATGCTTGAAAGGGAATACTTGCTTGTTTGATTCTATTCATATATATGCTGAATTGTGTCGGGTTGTGAATATACTAGATTGACTTGACATTAGTAGTATAAATGTCATCTGCATGACTCATGCAGATTTTGCGTATTGCATGCTGGTAGTGAATTTAGGATTCTCGCATGCCCTTCTATATATATATATATATGAACTCCTTTTCAGGTCAATTTTTTTTGGGAAATTATGCAAATTACAGTCGATATGATGCCGATATTTTGTTAAAACTTTCTCAAAAATGAAATCAGAAATAATTTTGCCAATATAGTTTTTGAAAGGATGAGTGAAAATCCTTATGGAATGTTGCATGCTTGAAAGAGAATACTTTCTTGTTTGATTCTATTCATATATATGCTGAATTGTGTCGATTTATGAATATAAGAGATTGACTTGACACTAGTAGTATAAATGTCATTTGCATGACTGATGTAGATTTGTGTATTGCATGCTGATAGTGAATCTAGGATTCTCGCATGCCCTTCTATATATATATATACGAACTCCTTTTCAGGTCAATTTCTTTTCGAAAATTGTTCAAATTACAGTCAGCATGCTGCCAAAATTTTGTTAAAGCTTTCTCAAAAATGAAATCAGAAATAATTTTGCCAATATAGTTTTTGAAAGGATGAGTGAAAATCCTTATGGAATGTTGCATGCTTGAAAGAGAATACTTTCTTGTTTGATTCTATTCATATATATGCTGAATTGTGTCGATTTATGAATATAAGAGATTGACTTGACACTAGTAGTATAAATGTCATTTGCATGACTGATGTAGATTTGTGTATTGCATGCTGATAGTGAATCTAGGATTCTCGCATGCCCTTCTATATATATATATACGAACTCCTTTTCACGTCAATTTCTTTTCGAAAATTGTTCAAATTACAGTCAGCATGCTGCCAAAATTTTGTTAAAACTTTCTCAAAAATGAAATCAGAAATAATTTTGCCAATATAGTTTTTGAAAGGATGAGTGAAAATCCTTATGGAATGTTGCATGCTTGAAAGAGAATACTTGCTTGTTTGATTCTATTCATATATATGCTGAATTGTGTCGATTTATGAATATAAGAGATTGACTTGACACTAGTAGTATAAATGTCATTTGCATGACTGATGTAGATTTGTGTATTGCATGCTGATAGTGAATCTAGGATTCTCGCATGCCCTTCTATATATATATATATATATACAAACTCCTTTTCAGGTCAATTTCTTTTCGGAAATTGTTCAAATTACAGTCAGCATGCTGCCAAAATTTTGTTAAAACTTTCTCAAAAATGAAATCAGAAATAATTTTGCCAATATAGTTTTTGAAAGGATGAGTGAAAATCCTTTATAAAATGTTGCATCCTTGAAAGGAAATACTTGTTTGTTTGATTCTATTCATATATATGCTGAATTGTGTTGGGTTGTGAATATATTAGATTGACTTGACACTGGTAGTATAAATGTCATCTGCATGGCTCATGCAGATTTGTGTATTGCATGCTGGTAGTGAATTTAGGATTCTTGCATGCCCTTATATATATAAACTCCTTTTTAGGTCAAATTTCTGAATGGGAAAATTATTAAAATTACAGTCGGCATGCTACCGAAATTTTGTTAAAACTTTCTCAAAAATGAAATCAGAAATGATTTTGTTAAAACTGTTTTTGAAAGGATGAGTGAAAATCCTTTATAGAATGTTGCATGCTTGAAAGGAAATACTTGCTTGTTTGATTCTATTCATATATATGTTGAATTGTGTCGGGTTGTGAATATACTTGATTGACTTGACACTCGTAATATAAATGTCATCTGCATGACTCATGCAGATTTGTGTATTGCATGCTAGTAGTGAATCTAGGATTCTTGCACGCCCTTCTATATATATATAGGAACTTCTTTTCAGGTCAAATTTTTGAATTGTGAATTGTTGGGAGATATTAGAACTTTATTGCTTGTACTGTTAGGACTTGATTTAACTTTTCTGCAATTTCATACATGCATAGACATAGACAAACCCTAGGTTGTGTACTACTACTACTGGATTAGCTAAAATTAGGAAGAACTTTTGTGACTTGCAGGTTTGGGAAATGTTCTATTTACAGACGGCAGGCTGCCGAAAATTTGTTAAATTCCAATGCTTTCTTAACCTCCTCCCAAATAAATCTTTTAAAAACTAGACTACAAGTAATACAGGAGCCTCCCAACTCCTTAACTGAAGATCTAACAACATTAAAGTCCTAACTTAAGACCCAATTAGGGAAACGAAAATCAAAATCAAATCCTATGGACTTGCATGCATATCATTGTCTTTATTTTTGAGTCATTAGGTTTTCTTAAGCACATTGAGCATCTATATGATGCAAAAATCTTTTGAATTGCATGCTTTTGTGATTTGCAGGTTTAGGAAATGTTCTATTTACAGATGGCATGCTGCCAAAAATTTGTTAAATTTCTCCCAAAATAATCAAAGCCATATATCATAGAACTATAGTCTGATATAGATTGTTTGTGGGATACATAAACACATTACATTATTTAATGCTGATTATATGAAGATCTTGTGCACTCATAAAATTCATTAATTACTGGTTGGATTATTGTGAACTGTTTGTGTAAACACCTAGATTTTAAACATACCTCTATGGAAAATATCCTATTTACAGGGGAAATGCTGTCAAAACTTCTCAAAACTGATAAAACTTAGCAATTTAAAATAGTATCATTTTTTTTTTTAACTTTGTCCGAATGTCCGATTATTTTTCTATCAAATCATTGATACTTATAGTAAGCATATGGTCAAAAATTGTATACTAATTTTTTTTTTTATAATTCTTAATTTGTAGGGTTTGCAGTTGTCACACCATTAACACCATCCCATGCTACAGAAGGATGCAGCTTTTGACTTTTTTTTTTGTATTTTTTTTTTTTTGTAATCTGAACATATGAGATTCATGTATAAAACATTCGAAATTTGTATAATGTCATATTTGATTTTGAATTATAATTTTTAATAATTTATGAATCTTTTTAATATTTATGGTTTAATGTTATCTATGCAAAAATGTAATTACAGATTTTCACAGAAATTAATGATTTAAAAAAATATTAAGTTTCAATTAATTAGTAACAATTTCTATAACTACTAGTAAAGGATCAAAACCGTCACTAATACTATACTGTTAATGACGAATATTAATCCTTCACTAAAGGCCAAGTATTAGTGACAATTTTGATCCTTCACTAAAGCCAACTATTAGTGACGAATTATGATCCTTCACTAAAGGCTAATAAGTATTAGTGACGATTTTGATCCTTCACTAATACTCCACTATTAGTGACGAATTATGATCCTTCACTAAAGGTCAATAAGTATTAGTGACGGTTTTGATCCTTCACTAATACTGCACTATTAGTGACGGTTTTAAATTCGTCACTAATACCTAACTATTAGTTACAGTTTTGATCATTCACTAAAACTACACTATTCGTGACAATTTTGAAATTCGTTACTAATACCCTACTATTAGTGACGAATTTATGTGGAGCCTCTATAAAATTTATAGTGACGAGATTGAGGTTTTAGTACGGTTATAATTCGTCACTAATACTCTATTATTAGTGACAGTTTCAAAATTAGTCACTAATAATTAGTAGTAACGACATATATAACAACTAATTTAAAACCGTTATTAATACTTATGACGAATTTATAAGTATTAGTGACGATTTTGATCCTTTACTAATAACCTTATTTTTTGTATTGATTCTCTCAAGTAATGATCAAACAAGATTAGAGAGCGAGAGAGAAATTAAACACTTGATATGATAAACTAAATGCAAAGTGCTTAAGATTAATATTTGAAAGATGTTATTCACTAAGAACTTGTAAGATCATTAAAACCATGTTTAATCAAGTATATGGACTTGTATTTATAAGTAAAATGGAGTACTAACCATTTTATGGTCGTTGGGTATGTAAAATAATTATTTTCTTTGAAAACTGTCATTGGGGACTAAATCCCGATGCAAATCGAAGACTGTTTGACCCAATTCGTTGACTAATTACCCCAATTAGTCAACTGTTTCAACTGGGCTACATTCTACCTAAAATCGTTGATGAATCACCTCAAATCATTGACGATTACCCTAAATTAAAAAAAGTCATCAACATGAAAGTTGTGAGATTTTTTTATTAGTTTTTCATAGATACCAAGATCGTCTTTTTTTGGACTTTTCTAACTAAAGTTATGCTCCAAATACCAAAAGGTGTTCAAGAAATTTGATAGGTACATAACTGAGATTTTAAAACTAACCAAGACCAAGTTTGTAAAAGATTATGACACTAATATGATTTAAAACTTGTCCTTATGAATATATACTTGATTTCTTTGAATCTTTAGAACGTAAGAATAGTTTTGACTAAATCGAGACCAAGTATGTAAATGTTCATAATACTAATATGTTAAAAACTTGTCAACTTATTTGAGTATAGGATATTTTTGCCAAACTTTTTGTTTGATCTTTGAAAACCATGAGTGTTAAGTATGTGACTTAGTGAAATCTTAAATACTCTTGTGTCCTAATATGCATGCGCATTTTGCTAAACTCTTGCTCAAAAATCATGCGTAAAGCAAAACCGTAAGAGTTATAACGAAAACTACCTCAAACACTTCCCATTACATATGATTCTACATTAGCTTCCTTGGATATGCTTGAGTTCTTCCGTGTGAGTGTCCTTTTGATCTTTCCTATTCGATCGTCTATTCGGTTCGATCTTTGCCTTTGATCCAGTACTTCATGTATTTGTCATTTGTACCTGTACTGACTTGATCTGCAAGATAGGATACACTTGGAACAACAAATAGGTTAATATCATCAAAACACATTAAATATAATTATGTAACCACTAAGGCTAACAATGTATATATATACTAAACATTATAATATCATTTCAATTTTGATTTTGTATCAAATAAAACATGAGAGGAATTTGATATTTCGTTTTTTATTTCAGTGAATTTTAATTTGGATTTAAACTGAATCAAATGCCATCCTTAAGTTGTATTTAACAACAACAACAATAACAACAACAAAACCAGGCCTTAGTCCCATTAGGTGGGCTATATGAATCCTTTTCCACCAATTTATGCGATCATGGACCATTTCTTTTGATAGATTCAAGGATATTAAATCCTTACTCACAATCTCCTCCCAAGTTATTTTAGGTCTACCCTTATACCTTCTACTGCTAAGTCACTCTTCCTCATAGGTGCACTACGTGGCCTATGTTGCAAGTATCCATACCATCTGAGTCGTCCCTCCATTATCTTATCTTCTCTAAGAGTTACACCTAACTTAGCACGAATATGTTCATTTCTTAATTTATCTTTCAATGTTATACCACTCATCCATCCAAGCTTTCTCATCTCGACAACTTTTACTTTTTGGTTATTATGTTTCTTCGTTGCCCAACATTCCCATCCATATAGCATAGCTAGTCTCATAGCTATCCTATAAAACTCCCCTTTCAATTTTAAGGGTATTCTACGATCACATGACACACTTGAAGCACTTCTCCATTTTACCCAACCCGCTTTAACTCTATGCATTACATCATCTTCAATTTCTTCTTCTGCTTGCATAATAGATCCAAGATATCAAAATCTACAAGTGCTATTTATTTCTTCATCATCAAGTTTAACATTGTCTCCAATATTCCTCCTATTATTACTGAAATTAAATTTCATATATTCTATCTTATTTCTACTTATCCTAAAGCCTCTAGATTCCAAAGCTTCTCTCCATAAGTCTAACTCAGTCTCTACTCTGTCTCTAGTTTCATCAATTAATACAATATCATTTGCAAACAACATACACCATAAAACCTCCTTTTGAATACTCTTAGTTAATTGGTCCATCACTAAAGCAAAAAGATAAGGACTCAAAGCATATCCTTAATGTACACCTATGGTAATTGGAAATTCTCTAGTTTATCCATCTATAGTCCTTACACTAGTCACTACTCCATCGTACATATCCTTAATGACATCGGTATGCCTACTACATACACCCTTTTTTTCTAAAACCCACTGTTGACCTTATTGGTCACGCCCGGTTTTGATTATGACAAATACTCATTGTATCTAATGAGTGTTTGAGGTTTTGTGCAAGAACTAAGAGTGATAAGATCAAGATGTGCACAAAGCAAGAAAAGCTTGAAGAGCAATTTATAATTCAGCATTGTAATATACTTATATTGGTCTGTAATAGTAAGTATGTATTTGGTTTGTAATAAGCTCACACACATCATATGTATGATTTACTACGTAAGCTTAAACAAACCATGAATGAGAAAGCACCTTAGAAAGACCTTAGGGTGTACCCTTTGGTCGACCGACACCGGACTCTTTCTGTGTCTTCAAATTGGACCTCAAGTGACCCTAGGACACACACATTTTCACATATACTTGTTAGGCACTTGAATAGGGTTTGTATGATTAGAAACGGGACCAAAAATGCACACTTGGTGCATTTTCGGTCGACCGAACCAGGCAGTTCATTCTGCCTTAGTCGATCGAAACCGGGCTTGGGTCAACTGTTGACCAAGGCCCTGGTCGACCGAACCAAGTAGTTAAAAAGACCCTGGTCGACCGAAACCCCCAAAGGTCAAAAGTTTGACCATCTAGTCGACCGACCACTTTTGTACTCCAACTACCTGGTCGACCGGAGGGTCCTCGGGAGAATTCCCAACAAGTTTGGTCGACCGAACCAGGTAGTTCAAAATGTCCTGGTCGAACGAACCTCAAAAATTTGGGAAATCGCCCTCTCCTAGTCGACCGAGCCCTTAGTTCAAAATTCTCCTGGTCGACCGAAGCATATGAGACTTGGTCGACCGGACCTCTCGGGGTGCCCTGATTTTTTATCGCAGTTAATATTTTTTAAATAGGGTTAAAATGCTTTAAACATCATTAAATTTTCCTAATAATACCCAATAGGTCCCCAACGGTCATATTTTCTCCCATACCTATATATATGAGTTCATTTGAGAAAATTAAGGGTGATTAGCCACTTTGATTAGGGAAGAATTCTCTGAAAAATAAAAACCCTATACTACTCATTTTCTTACTCAAATCACTTATACTTGTCTTCTATCATTGCCTACATCATTTGTAAGTGGATTGAGTGTATTTGGAAAGGTTTGCTCTCCTTGTTCTATTTTGCTTGGCACGATTTTATTTGAGAGCAAAACCTAAGGATTCTTAGGGGACTTTGTTGATAAGTCTATCCTAAGAAGACTTTGTTAGATCTTCTAAGCTTGCACCTTCATTGCAATATCTTGATAAGATCGTATAGTATTTTGTTTGCAAAATCTTTTCAAAATCATCTTCAAATATCTAGTGTGCTTTATATTGATAAATACATTTGAAGAGATATTTGTTTGTGTGATAGTGGTCTTTGTAGCAATATTTATTCACTCATATATTATTTGCTGAATACAAAGATTACACATATTTTGCAAACCAAGCATATACATCATTTAATACTTACATGCTTGAGTTATCTTGCTAACTAAAATACTGGGGACTTGACATCTTTGTGTGAACTTATTTGTCGAATATCGTGTGATACAAAGATTGCTTGTTTGCCACTCTCACGTATACATTACACATATAGAAAATACTTTTGAGAGTTGAACCATTTAGACCACATTAAGCTTACATATTGAATTATATTGTGGTGTATGTTATTAAGCGCATTTGGGTACATATCTGCTTTACACGAAAGCACAATCACTGTATCATCTGATTATATACACATTTGTTGTATATTCCAGGCACGAGCCTGAAGAGGGAGACTAGCCCTGGAATAGTCCCGGATTGGCTTAGATCCAGTTAGGAAAGCTAGGTGCGTCGTCTTGTTAAGGCGTGTAGGTTGAGGTCAGCCCCGCTAATTGACCTGGTTAAGGTTGAGGTCAGCCCTGTGTTAATTTGATTTGATTGTAAATAGTGTCGCTCTACCCTTAAGTGAGCTATTAGTGGAATCTTCCGGCTTACGAGCTAGAGGCGAGGACGTAGGCACAGTTGGCCGAACCCCGATAACATATCGTGTGTTTGTTTATATTTCTATACTTTATACTTACCACACATGTATGTTATGGGTGAATGATGTGAATGAAGTCCTAGACTGACCCTAGGTTGTGTATATACTGTTATTGGATAAATTAACCTAGGTGAAAAAGTTTTAAATTCCAATTCACCCCCCCTCTTAGGAATACACCAATTCTAACACCCATCATAGGACTTCCCTAGGTATCCTATCATATGTTTTCTCAAGGTCAATAAATATCATATGTAAGTCCTTCTTCTTTTTCCTAAATTTTTCCATTAATTTTCTTAAAATATATGTAGCTTATGTGGTAGATCTCCCAGGCATAAAACCAAATTAATTTTTGAGACCTTCATTTCTAACCTTAATCTTTGTTCAACTACCCTTACCTATAGTTTCACCGTATGACTCACAAGTTTAATTCCACGATAGTTATTACAATTTTGAATATCTCCTTTATTTTTGTATATATGTATTAAAGTATTTTTCCTCCATTCATCTGACATTTTCTTAGTTTTTACAATTGTATTAAATAAATTAGTTAACCATATAATTCTGTTATCATTTAAGCATTTCCAAACTTCAATTGGGATGTTATTTGGTCCAATAGCTTTCCCATTTTTCATCTTTTTTAGTGCATACTTAACTTCATTAACTCTAATTTTGAAAATAAATCTCATATTTTTAGTTTTTTCCTCATTTGACAATTCTAAGTTTAAGTCTTCTATTTGGTTTTCATTAAATAACTTACTAAAGTAACTTCACCATCTTTCTTTAATGTCTTCGTCCTTAACCAAGACAATATCATCCTCACTTTTTATACATTTTACATTTTCTAAGTCTTTACTCTTCCTTTCTCTAACTTTAACAAGTTTAAATATATCTATTTCCCCTTCTTTTGTACCTAATCTATCATACATACTATTAAATGATATATATTTAGCTTTACTAATGACCTTTTTTGCATTTTTCTTGCATCCTTATATTTTTCAAAGTTATCTCTGTTTCTACATTTTTGCCACAATTTATACTAAATTCTTTTTGTCTTCATGATTTTTTGTACATCTTTATCCCACCACCAACTCTTTTTGCTATTCGAGAATCTTCCCCTAGATTCACCTAAAATATCTTTTGCTATCTTTTTAATTGAACTACCTAATCTATTCTAAAGAGTATTTGTATCTATCCCATCCTCTATGGTTCAATCCTCATCTTTGATCATTTTATCTTTAAATTTTATTATATTTTCTCCTTTTAGGTTCCAAGTTCTCTTACACTGGTTTATTTTATCATTTTTCTTCCATTTTTTAATACATATATCTAACACTAAGACTCTATGTTGTGTGGTTAGGCTTTCACCTGGAATAACTTTATAATCCTTGCATGATAAACGATCTACCCTCCTAGTTAAAAAAAAATCTATTTGACTTCTATTTTGTCCACTTTTAAAGGTTATTAAGCGTTCTTCTCTCTTCTTAAAGCAAGTATTCATTATACTATAATCATATGACGTAGCGAAGTCTAAAATCATCTTCCCAGACTCATTTTTGTGTCCATATCCATATCCTCTATGTATCCGCTCATAATTTTTATTATCTCTTCCAACGTGTCCATTCAGGTCTCCTCCTATAAATATTTTCTCAGTCCCTGGTATGCCTTATATAATACTATCCATATCTTCCCAAAATTGTCTCTTAAGATTTTCTGCTAAGCCAATGCCTACTCTATTCTTGTGTTTTTCATTTCCAGTGTACCAAAGCTTAAATCCTGATTTATCAATTTCTCTAAGTTTCTCCCCCACCAACTTAGTTTCTTGAAGGAAAATTATATTAATTCTTATTCTGATCATTGTATCCACAATTTCCATGCTTTACCCATAAGTGTCTCTACATTTCAAGTTACTAATCTAATCCTAGTTTCTTAAACTACCATCTTTACCTACCCACATCTAGAATGATGTAGGAACCCTCACTTATTTGACACCGCACCTAGGCGCCGACATAGCGCGTCACTTCGGGGCGACAACCTAGCCCACCCTCGCCCACTTTTCACTACACCTGGGTGGTTCAAGTGCAATGCGTGGCTCATAGGTTAGTGGTGTCCAACCCTACCACCCTTAGCCACCGATCTAGATGCCTCTAAGGGTGGCCTCTAAGGGTGGCAAAATGGGTTAACAAGCCGGGTTTGGATGGGTCGTAAACGGGTAGGAATTAATCGGGTTCAGGTTCAGGTTGACCCGTTTATTAATGGGTGACTAATATATAAACCCAAACTCGTTCGTTTAATACACATGTCATAAATGGGTTACCCGTTTAAAACATAATTTATTTATTTTTAAATTTTTTAAACAATTCCCATATAAAATGACATAATTTTATTTTTTATTTTTTTTATATAAAAAAACACTCATTCAATAGTTTAACCCTTGCTGCCCTTTCGGACGACCTTTGCTCCTTCAGAGACCAAGAGAGGATTCAGTAGGGGTGGCAAAATAAGTCAAAACCCGACGAGTGACCAATGACCCACTTGTTTAAACTAGGTTTGGGTTTAGTACAAGTTGACCCGTTTATAACCCATACCCAACCCATTTATCAAACGGGTTAGGCAGGTTCGGGTCGGGCCACCTAATAAGTGACCCATTTATCTTTATATATATAATATTAATATAACTTAACAGCCCATTTCCATTCCATTTGACCATTTGCAGATTGTAGATCGTAGAGCTAGCTGTGAAAGTTATATAACTACGGAGCTATGGAAGATCATAGATCCATTCGTAGATCAGCCTTTTACTGTCAAGGGCGCCGGAGCTATGGCCTACATAAGTTATGTTCTTCTTCGCAGATCACAGATTCATAGTTCCGCTAGTCTTCATCTTCCATTACGATGATTAGGGTTCTTCAACAATTAATGACAACAACTTTGTTCCTCCCCCTCCTCCCTCTCTCTAAGGTCTTCCCATGGCACCAAAGGTGGAGAAGAAGTCAGCCAAGAAGAAGTCGACATTAGAAAACTTGGTAGAGGAGAAGAAAGGTCATAGAAGAGAAATCTCCGGTGGAGAAGAAGCCGAAAGCCTAGAAGAAGCTATAGAAAGAGGGTGCCTCTGGCGATCGATAAGAAGAAAAAGAGGATGAAGAAGAGTGGCCGAAGTGCGATCAACCTCAATCCTCTCTCAATCTCTGAAGGAGCAGAGGTCGTCCGAAGGGCTGAACTACTAAAGGAGTGTTTTTTTTTAATAAAAAAATTATGTCATTTTCTATGTGAATTGTTTAAAATTTTTCTAAATAAATAAATTATTTTTTAAACGGGTTACCTGTTTATTAAATGGGTAGGTTTGGGTTTATATATTAGTCACCTGTTAATAAACGGGTCAACCCGAACCCGAACCCGTTTAACTCCTACTTGTTTAGACGCGCCCAAACTTGTCTTGTTAACCCATTTTGCCACCCCTATGATTCAAGTTGATCGCACTCCGACCGCTCTTCTTCATCCTCTTCTTCTTTTTATCGATCGCTAGAGGCACCCTCCTTCTACAACTTCTTCCCGGCTTTTTGGCTTCTTCTCCACCATAGATTTCTCTACTGCTACCTTTCTTCTCCTTTGCCATGTTTTTCGACACCGACTTCTTCTCGATCGACTTCTTCTCCACATTTGGTGCCATGGGGAGACCTTAGAGAGTGGGGGGAGGGGGAGGAACAAAGTTGTTGTCATTGATTGTTGAAGAACCCTAACCGTTGTAATCGAAGATGAAGATTGACAGAATTGTGAATCTGTGATCTGTGAAGAAGAACAGAACTTCCATAGGCCATAGCTCCGACACCCTTGATAGTAAAAGGCTAATCTACGAATGGATCTACGATCTTCCATAGCTTCATAGTCATATAACTTTCATAGCTCCATAGCTCTGCGATCTACAAATGGCCAAATTGAATGGAAATGGGTTGTTAAGTTATAGTAATATTATATATATAAAGATAAACGGATCATTTGTTGGGTGGCTCAACCCGAACCTACATAACCCGTTTGATAAACGGATCGGGGCGTGTTGACCCATATATAAACTGGTCAACTTATATTAAACCCAAGTCCGATTGAAACGGGTTAGTCACGGGTCACCCGTGAGATTTTGATCCGTTTTGACACCCCTAGATGCATCCTTAAATTATAATCCAGAGAAAGACGAGTTCGGCTGGCGGGTTGCCCCGTATCGCAGCAAAATTTGAACATTTTTTCAATTTTAGCCAACAAGCCAAAAAAAGAAAAAAAAGAAAAAAGAGGAAACAAATTTTGAAAGCAGAGTTTTGCTTCAGAAAACGTGAAAAGCGGTACTATAAACCTGAATTCGAAGGCCATTTTTGTTGATTTACGTTCGCCATTCTCATTCATTTTGGACCAAAACAAATCTCCTAATCTCAATCTGATGTCTCTGATCTTTCTTGCCATCAAAATCTAGCAACAAGAACGTTCAATATCTTAACGGCATTCTACATTTTCATGTAGCGGAAAACATGTCATCCTTCCCTCAAAACTTTCGGTTTTTTGTTTAGAATTAGAACTTTATTGTTTTGTCAAAATGGCATTTGTATTTTCACTGGAATGTAGGGACTCCATTAACGGCATTCTATGTTTACCCCATTCTTAACGAGCCCGGGAGGAACTCTCGCCAAGTCTGGAAACAGAGCTTTCAAATCAGCTTCTTGGGTCGACATTGTTTCCTTTTTTAGTTTTTGGCTCAAATGCGTTCTTGTGTTTTCACATGAAATGTGATCATTTTTCGATCAATTCGTGTAATTGGTACGAAGAAGATGCAATTTAAGTGATCCATTGTTAAAGAAAGCCTGTAATGAGGAGGTTTCTAGGCGGATTTTTGTTGCCAGTGCTGCTTTTGACAGGTACCAACACCATTTCTGCTTTGTGAATATGTGTGTGTGTGTGTGTGTGTATGTATATAGTTTGTAGGTGGTTCCTCTTATTTCTGTAGAATTTTTGGGTAAAATGACGAAGAGAGGAGAGATTAAATTTTTGAATGTCGTGTGTATTGCTGTTTTGGTTACCAAAAGAAAATGAAATCTTACTTGAACTTGGCCAAATGGTTTAATTTGGTTCAATTAAGGTAACGATACAAAAGATCATAAAATTTTACAATGCTTTATTTTTGCATCTCCACCTTTTGTCTAGCAATCAAATGGAACATAACACCTTTATATAATGACATGAATTCATTCTTAAGCAATAACGATGCTTAGACATTTCAATTATAATAATGGTGATGATGATGCTAAATTATTTGAAGTGTCTAAGCTTCGGCAAAGTTACTCAATTTTCTAGTAGTTGTTATATCTATAGGAAATATGTTGGCAGAGATGTGGACTGAATTCTAACGTCCCTGGGATTCATGTAAATGTTTTAGTCAGATCATATACCTTTGTATCTCAAATTTCAAGTAGTGGGTAAGTTATATGGACTTGGCCTTAATTTGATCTCTCCATATTTGTAAACGGATGAATTTTGTATAGCATCAGGGCTACAAAGAAGTGAGAATTATGACTTCGGTGTACATCAAGGGTCTGGTTTGAGTCCTTATCCTTTTTGCACTAGTGATGTATGAACTCTCTCAGTATTAGTAAATGAGGTTCCATGGTGAATATTGTTTACAAATGATATTGTTTTGGTCAATGGACTTAGAGATGGAGTAGAATCTAAGTTAGAATTGTAGTGAGAAGCTTTAAAATTTAGAGATTTATGATAAATAGAAATTTAGAAAAAATATATGAAATGTAATTTTAGTCGTGGTAGGAGGAATAATTGAAGAAAAGATTAAACTTGATGGTCTAGAAATTAATACCACGAATAGATTTTGATCCCTTGCTTGGATTTATTATGTAAGATGAATGAGAAATTGAAGAAGATGTAATACTTAGATTTAAAGCATGTTGGGTAAAATGGAGAAATTTGCATGTAGTCGGATTGTAGAATATCCTTAAAATTAAAAGGAAAGTTGTATAGGATGGCTATTACCACTATGCTATACCGATAGAATGTTGAGCAACTAAGAAATAGCATATCCAAAATGTAAAGTTGTTTGAATGAGAATGCTAAGTTGGACGAGTGGTGTAACTCTAAAAGATAAATTAAGGAATCAACATGTTCGTGGTAAGTTAGGCATAGCACCTTAGAAGCTAAGATAAAGGAGGGGTAGTTGAGACGGGATTGCAACATAGGCCAAATAATGTAAAGGAGGACTCAAATAATCAATGATAGTTTCAGTAGGACTATAGTAGGGGGAGGGGGAGATTTAGGATAACTTGGAATGAAATTGTGAAGAAGGATTTAACAGTCATCCATTTGTTAGGGGATATTGTCCAAAATTGTGCAGATTGGCGGAAAAGGAATTATGTGGCTGTTCCACCTCATGGGGCTCAAGCTCAGTGGTGGTTTGTGGTTGTTGTTGTTGTTGTTGTATTAGGGCTATGTAGCTGTAAAAGGTTGATTTAATAGAATAAAAGAAAGCAAAGATAATAGAAGAAATAAATATTGTTATTGCTGGGAATCCTGGGATTGAATACGTGATCTTGAATTTCAGCGTGCTTCCTGTAGAAATTATTTTGTTGGTGCTTTATCAAGGCAATTGTCTTTAAAGTTAATCCTTGTTAGTGTTGGGTTTGTGGGACCCTTCAGTATTTTTGGGAATGTGCTGCCCATAGCATCCCATTCTCATCCAGAAAAGTGACATTGTGGTAATATTACGTTCATTGGGAGTCCTATGGTGCAGATCAAAACTTAAATATTCCCATACTTGTAATACTTGTAAATCAATGAGTTTTGACACAGAGTTTTGTTTTGTGTTATTTCTCTCCTGGAAAAGAAATTTTGGTGAGGATTTCTTAATTGCCAAGAGAGAGAAAAATAACAACTCATGTTATGGCTAGGTTTCATGAGTCAAATTGTTTTATTTTTGTGTTGGATTGTGCAGCACTGGCCTTGTGTACAGTGAGGCTATAAAGCCAAGTAGTATGCTTCAAAGTGCACTAGTACACACCCTTCAGCAAAGAGCGAGTGACAAGTGAAGAGAGGCATGACTGAGTAACAGATGATTAAATACTTCTATTAATGCTTTAAATGTAGGTAAAAACAAAAACACTATTGGTGCTCATGTTGCCTGGCTTACAGCCCTTTATTTGGTTACTACTCACTCTATCCAATATACCACTAAATCTAAGTTAGGACTGGTGAGGAACGTCAGGTATGCTTGAGGAGAAACACTGTCCTATAAGATAAGAAAATATAGAGTGACCAACCTATTTATATATTTGCATGTGTTGACAAAAAGGGGCTATGGAATAAGCTGCCATATGTAACATGAGGTTAGGCATACTATATTGCTTGGCTTTTGCACCATGATATGCTTCTTTGTCTCTGCAGCTTGGACTATCAGAGGATTAATCAAGGGAGAGAAGACATTCCAAATATATTTTTCTATTTAGCAACTAAAAGAATAAACTGAAAATAACTGAAGATTGTTTTTTTCTAAAACATATATTGGTAGAAATCATAGGTAAGATAGTAAATATGTAAGCTGTGAGCCTGTGATGCCCTTTCCCTTGGAACTACATGATTTCCTGTTTAGATATCTACAATAATTTGAAAGCTATACACAAAAAAATTACAGAATTTCCTTATGCTTTTGATAAATAAAATTGGAGATTAAGCCAGTTTTGTTTGAAGGTAGACTAATAGCATGAATAGACAATTTTAAATACGTCAGGTTTTTTGTTATGCCAAATCCTGAAGTTATTATATGCTTAGAATGATTCTAATTAACTATTTACAGGGTTTAAATTTCCACAAATTATAATTCAAAATTCCCAGCTATGCATGCCACAACAGTATTACATATACACAGGGACTATTCAAATACCAATGACAGATAACCAAGATAATTTGTCATTTTAATTTTTTTAGCTTTCGTACATAGGAATTACACCCTTCAAGCGCAACTGGTACTTGATAATTGCATATGAATACAACCAGGTCTGCCATTGGTGATACCTACAATGCTGCTAACTGCAGTAATTTCATAAACTAAGAAGATGCTAAGGTTGTGTTTATAGTTTCTCTGTATGACAGGTGATATACCTATATGCTAGTTTTAACTTAAAGTAGTGATTTCATAACATAAGAAGGCAAAGTTGTATTTGTCTGTTCCATTTTTGTGGTCTTCTTGTGATTTATCTTTCCTCTTTTCCAACATTTCATGTCCATCAGTTGCTTTGATATAATTGCTCCCTCCCCCCCCCCCCCCCCCCAAAACCTTTTTTTTGTTCTAATATCTTATACCAACTAACCCTGGATTTCATTTTACTTTTTCTTGTTTTCTCAATGTGCTTCATGCAGCTGCTGGGCTCAACTGGAGTTTGGTATCTCTGTTTGATTTATTAGCCTTTCTTTTCATTCTTTTTACTGCTCCAAAAATAGGTAAGCTGCTTGTGTGGTGTTATATCTCCATCTTTTTGCCACTTTGTGCTCTTTTATAATGATGCTATTGAAACACTGTGCCATTTTTTTTTTTTTAAATGTAAGTGCTGTTATTTCATTTTCTATTGTATAGATATCTCTGTTTAATTTGTTAGCTTTTTTTTTCGTTCTTTTTACTGCTCCAAAAATATGTCAGCTGCTTGTGGAGTCTTATATCTCCATCTTTTTGCCACTTTATGCTTTTTATAATAACTAGCCATAGTGCGTGCTTTACGGATTTCTATTTTTTTAAAATTTTAAATAATTAAATAAATATAATAAAAAATTAAATAGTATAAGGACATTTGGGGATAGTTGTAGATAGTTATAGGGGTCTTTTGAAATAATTATGAGTAGTTATAGGGGTAAATTTGACATAATTATAAGGGTATTTTAGGAAAGTTGTGGGTAGTTAAAGGAGTATTTTGGAATAATCATTGGTAGTTATAAGGATAAATTTGACATTTTTGAAAGATGACACCAAATAGGGGAATCCCCTTTGTAATAGTATAGATACTATTGACAGGGTGTGCCATTTTTTTTTTCAATGTAAGCCTGTCATTTCATTTTAACTGTATTTGATTCTTATTTGTTTTGCGGGAAGTCTTGCTGTATGCCGTATGGGCACAAAAAGCAGGAAAGCATATCTTTTCATCTTTCCTCCCACACCCACCCAAAATATGTGGATTATGGTGAAAGTATATGGCATGTTTTGTTGAAATTATAATTTGTAATTTTTTTTTAATATATGCCCTGTACAGCTAAGCACCAACTGTAAGCAAGTGGACCAGTCATTCATCCAGCCAACTTGTTTTGAATTGAAAGCAACAACCACTGACCTTGTTGCCTATAAAAGGCATCTCGTATCTCAATGCAAGGAAAAATCCATGCAATTGCAATGTTTAAATCCGAAGTAGTGAATTAAGAACCTGATTTTTGAGCCGTCTGCCTCCATGTGTAAGAAGCAATATGTGATGCTTTTGGAATTTCCTTCTCCTATTATTTCATTATTCTCTCTAAGAATTCTTCCTATAGTGACTAAAATTACATTTCATGTGTCTATCTCGGTTCTGCATATCTGAATTCTTTTTGACTCTGAACAAAGTTTAGTAATATTAGAAAAATGACGCAGCTATTTATAATATATGTCATGTATGTCATAATGACCATTGTGCCCTCACTAACTCTTGCTCACTAGCATACAGTAATGGCATTAAATAACACTTAATACCCCCCCTCAAGCTGGAGCATATATATCATACACTCCTATCTTGTTATAAATGGATTTTACATGGTCAGCCTCAACGGCTTGGTGAACAAATCAACTAAATCCCAGAAAAGTTAAATAATTCTCTCTAAGATTCTTCCTAGAATGACCAATGTTATGTTCCATGTTTCTATCTCATTTCTGCAGATCTCAAATCCTTTTGATTCTGAACAAAGTTCAGTAAAAATAGAAAAGTGAAATAGCTTTTTAAATATGTCACATACATCATAATGGCTATGTACCCTCACTCATGCTCACTAACATACAGTAACGACATTAAATAATGTGCAATACTCCCCCTCAAGCTGGAGCATAGATATGGCTTAGTGAACAAATCAACTAGTTGGTATTCAGGCTTCACTTGAGCTGCTGTAATGAGCTCCTGCACAAGTTTCTCCCAAACAAAATGACAATCAAAATTGTTGACGCGCAGCGATTTTAATCTTCCGATTAACAAAATAAATAGCTCAAAGAACATTCATAGAAAAAATGTAGACGAGAAATTTTATGTGGTTCGGCAAGATTGCCTACGTCCACGGAGCGTGCACCTGGAGAAAAATCTACTATGAAACAATGGCAGTACAAGATCTAATCAGACTCTCCCCGATCCTAGATCCCCTGTACACCCCTTCACCTTCTTCAAACCAGTGAAGAAAAAATCTTCCTAGAGAGAAAGCCCCCTCTAGCTCTCCTTGCACAAAATGACAAGCAATACTCTATTTTTCCCATGGCTTACAAACATATATATGACACCACACAACCATTGGATTTAGAGACGATCTAATGGTTGTGATAAAAGCCACAATAAATAAATAAAAAAAAACATATATATTTTTAACAATCTCCACCTTGGCTTTTAATCACAGCCAAGCACAACATTCTATCCCCACGCTCTGGGATGCTCTGTCACAATCAACAAGAAACTACATTAACTAAGTCCAGACAGTGCTTGAACTTAGCTAATGTAATAGGCTTCGTGAGCATATCTGCAACATTTCCATCTGTGTGGATATTCAATAATTGGAACTTACCACTTTCAACCCAACCTCTAACTGCATGGTACCGCACGTCAATATGCTTCGTGCGAGAGTGGTAGACCTGATTCCTTGCCAAGTGGATCGCACTCTGACTATCATAGAATACGGGTAACCTATCCTACATAACACCAAGTTCCTGAATCAGTCCAGTTAACCATAAAGCCTCCTTACCTGCCTCTGCCAAAGCAATGTATTAAGCTTCTGTAGTAGACAAAGCTGTAGTAGGTTGCAACATAGCCTTCCAACTAATGGAACCACTAGCCATGGTAAAAATGAAGCCAGAAGTAGACCTCCTCTTATCCAAATCACTTGCATAATCTGAGTCCACATAACCCTGAACATTACAATCATCAGTACTTTCAAACAAGATACCATAATCAGAAGTGCCACGCAAATATCTGAAAATCCATTTCACTGCATTCCAAGGCATTCTACCTGGATTAGCCATATATTGTTTTACCAAACTAACTGCATATGACAAGTCTACTCTACTACATACCATAGCATACATCAGACTCCCTACTGCACTGGCATAAGGCACACTGGCCATATCCAACTTATCCTCATTAGTAGGAGGACACAGTTTAGCAGACAACTGAAAATGAGCAGCTAGAGGTGTACTTACCGGTTTAGCCTTATCCATATTAAACCTTTCCAACACCTTCTCAATATACTTACCCTATGACAACCACAACTTTTTCTGTTATCTGTCCCTCCTGATTTCCATGCCAAGGATCTTTTTAGCTGCACCATGATCCTTCATCTCAAACTCATCCTGTAACCTAGCTTTCAACACATTCAACTCATCAGTACTGTTAGAGGCAATCAACATGTCATCCACATAGAGCATAAGGATCACACATACACCACTGTTAAGCAATCTGAAGTAAACACAACTGTCATAACTGCTTTTAACATACCCAATCCTCAACATATAAGAATCAAACCTCTTATACCATTGCCTAGGAGATTGCTTTAAACCATAAAGAGACCTATTCAACTTACATACCAGGTGTTCTTTACCTTGTTCCACAAACCCCTCCGGTTGCTCCATAAAGATATCTTCCTCCAACTCACCATGAAGGAAAGCTGTCTTTACATCCATCTGTTCCAGATCTAAATCATGCATGGCAACCAATGCTAACAAATTTCTAATAGAAGCATGCTTAACAACAGGAGATTTCATTATAATCTATACCTTCTTCCTGTTTGTATCCTTTTTCTACTAACCTGGCCTTATATTTTATCCCTTTTGATTCTGAAATAGGTCCTTTCTTTCTGAAAACCCACTTACAACCAATCAGCTTTCTGTCCTTGGGCTTGTGAACCATCACCCAAGTGTTATTCTTATGAAGAGACTCCATCTCCTCAACCATGACTCCAAGCCAACTATCTCGTTCAGAACTCTGAACTGCTTCCTGAAAATTAGAAGGATCTTCACTACTAATAATCAGAGCAAATGCAACTAAGTCCTCAAACCCATACTTGACTGGAGGCTTAACATTCCTCCTTTCTCTGCAGGTGGTTAGCCCTGTAGGCTCATGTCTATCACTTGTCTGAGAAATTTCTTGAGGAACTGTAGCCTGTCTCACTGTATCCTGTGCAACAGAATCAACCACAGTAGTCTATGTATTACCCATACCTGAATTCTGAATATTGTCCAGCTCCACCTGAATAGGTACTCCCACTGAATCAGACTCCACCTTCTTATCAGGATTCTCCTTCAAGATAGCTTCCTCATCAAAGACCATTTCCTTGCTAATGACCCCCTTCCGTGCTATAGGATCCCACAACCGGTATCCCTTCACACCTTCTTGGAAACCAAGAAATACGCACGGTTTGGACTTAGAGTCCAACTTTGATCTTTCATGTTCCTGCACATGCACATAAGATGGACAACCAAATATTCTCAACACAGAGTAATCTACCGGCTTACTTGTCCATACCTCCTCAGGAATCTTTGCGTCAATAGCTGCAGAAGGAGACCTATTTACCAGGTAGCATGCCATACTCATTGCTTCTGCCCAGAATGACTCAGGCAGATTAGCCTGAATCCTCATACATCTTGCCCTCTCTAGTAATGTTTTGTTCATCCTTTCAGCCACCTCATTCTGCTGTGGCCTATGTGGAACTGTATAGTGTCTAGTGATCCCCTCTTCCTTGTAGAAGTCAATTAACTGGCTGTTTTTGTACTCCAATCCATTGTCAGATCTCAGAAACTTCACTTGTTTCCCTGTTTGTTTCTTTATCTGAGTTTTCCATTCCCTGAACTTACTAAATACCTCACTCCTGTGCTTCAGAAAATACACCCAGACTTTCCTGGAAAAGTCATCAATAAATGAGACAAAATAAATAGCACCACTGTGGGACTGTACCTATACTGGACCCCATACATCTGAATGAATGTACTCCAACACCTCCTTGCTCCTATGCTTTCCTGTTCTGAAACTTACCCTGCGTCGTTTACCAAACAAACAGTATTTAAAGAACTTAAGCTTACAACAAGAATTACTTCCCAGTAAGTTCCGCCTATGCAGCTCCTACAAACCACGCTCACTCATGTGACCCAGCCTCATATGCCACAGAGTAGTATCATCTGTATTTGTATCTGAAGAGGTACTAGCTGTTGCTCCACCTGTCACTGTGCTACCCACCAAAGTGTACAAATTGCTCCTCAGATGACCCTTCATTACTACCAGTGAACCTCTAGCCACTTTCAGCACACCGGCCCTAACTGAAAAAGAGAAACCATTACTGTCCAAAGAGCCCAAGGAAATCAGATTCTTTTTCAGATCTGGAACATGCCTCACATCCTTGATGGTTCTAACCACACCATTAAACATCCTGATTCTGACCGTTCCAATACCAAGAATACCACAGGAAGCATCATTACCCATCAACACCGTCCCTCTAGAGATTGGTTCATAGGAGTCAAACCAGTCCTTGTCTGGACACATATGATATGAGCATGCCGAATCCAAAGTCTAGGTATCGGCTAAGTAACTGGAACCTGTAGTAACAACCAAAAGATCCCCATCAAAAACTGATGAACTGCTCTCCACTATAGTAACCTCCTCAGTCTTCTTCCTATTCTTTTCCTCTAAATCTCTTTTCCTCCTTAGACAATCCTTCTTCATATGCCCTTCTTTCCCATAATAAAAACAATCACTCCTCCAGTTCCCATTCTTACCCCTAGACTTGGATCGCGATTTCCCTCGATTCCAATTACCCCTGCTATATCTCCTGCCTCGTTGTTGGCTAGAGTCACCCTTAGCCACCAACCCTTCTCCATGTCCTAGATAATCTAGTTTGTGAAAATTCTCACTCTCCAGAATGGTAGTAGTCACCTCATCAACTGTAAGAGTCTCCTTACCTAGCAGTAGTGTGGTTTTCAAAGTATCAAGTGAACTGGGAAGCGAATACAGCAAAATCAGTGCTTTATCTTCCTCCTCAATTTTTACCTCAATACTCAGCAATTGCGTGATTATTTTATTGAAATAATTGAGGTGATCTCTGACTTCTGTGCCCTCAGTCATCCTCAACTGATACAACTGTTTCTTCAAATACAGTCTATTAACTAAGGACTTGGACATTGAAATATTCTCCAATTTTTTCCAAAGCTCAACTGGTGATGTTTCATTCAACACACTATATTTAATTTCTGGAGCTAAACTTAAGCGAATGGTACTTACCACTTTCATTTCCAACTCCTCCCACTGATCATTTGACACGGTCTCTGGCTTCTTGTTTTTCCCATACAGTGCCTTAATCGATCCCTTTTGGACCAACACATCCTTCACAGTGCTCTGCCACAAATTGAAATTATTTTTTCCATTAAAGGGCTCCACCTCAAACTTGGCTATCGAAGTACTCGCCATTAAAATTTTTTTTTCTCTCTCCTCTGACGTCAGCACCTGTCAGCGTGATGTCAGCACTCCACGGGGAGGATCCGCGCCTCGACCTGACTCGTTTCTCTTGACCCGGATCCCTGATCCACTGCACGTGTGACCCGCACATGTTCTAGCTGACTCGGATGCTGACCAGCGCCTTGACCCGGCGGGTTCCGCTTGGATCCGACCCGCAACCTAGCCTCTTGACCCGCGTGTCAACCTGTTGCGTTCCGTACCCGACCCGATTCTGAATCCGGGTCTGTCACCAAGTCTGGCACTGTTCATTATATTCTTCATTCGCGAAAATTTTTTTTTTCCTTCCGAATTTTTTGTTTCACACCTTCAATTGAAAAATGATCCTCCTTCAATTGAAAAAATTTCAAAATAATTTTCCGGCACCTGATCTGAATTTGTGTACCTCAATCCGATTTTTCAATTGAAAAATTCGGGAATAATTTTCCCGCACCTGATCTGAATCCGCGTACCTCAATCTGATTTGAATGAACCACTCTGATCTTGAGCACACCCGCGGAAAAACTATCCAAAAAATTTCTTTTGATTTGATATGATCTATCAGATCTGCACCCAATCGAAACCGTGCTCTGATATTACTTGTTGACACGCAGCGATTTTAATCTTTTAATCAACAAAATAAATAGCTCAAAGAACATTCACAGAAAACATGTAGACGAGAGATTTTACGTGGTTCGGCAAGATTGCCTACGTCCACGGTGCGTGCACCTGGAGAAAAATCCACTATGAAATAATGGCAGTACAAGATTTGATCAGACTCTCCCCGATCCCAGATCCCTTGTACACCCCTTCACCTTCTTCAAACTAGTGAAGAAAAAATCTTCCTAGAGAGAAAGCCCCCTCTAGCTCTCCTTGCACAAAATGACAAGCAAAACTCTCTTTTTCCCATGGCTTACAAACATATATATGACACCACACAACCGTTGGATTTAGAGACGATCCAACGGCTGTATTAAAAGCCAAATAAACAAATAAATAAAAACATATATTTTTTTTAACAAAAATCAATGTGTTTCATACCTAGTCATCTCCCAAAGTTTTAGTGAACTGTTAATGGTTATTTGTTCATTTAGCATTATTAGTACACGATCATTATGTTAGTAATTGTGAGTTAGTTAGGGCATTATGGTCATTGTTATTGTACTTGACATATATTATACATAAAGGGACTATCACTGATGTTAGATCATCCATTTTATCCAATTATTCAACATGATATTGGAGCATGATTCTGAGACATAAACCCCAATTGTCACAACTACCATCAAACTGAAGCCTAAAACCATAAATCTGCAACATGTCTACCATCAAGAATTTCCAGCAACAGTATAGCCCTAGAAAACAGCCAGCAGCTGCTGGAAGTCAGGCCAGTTTCTGGACATTTCCTGGGCAATACTACCAGTTCAGGAACACAAAATCTACTATAGATTTTGCAAAAAAAACACCATAGTCACCCACAGACACTGCCGATCTGCCCCACTGGAATCCCATCTCCAAATAATGCCCCAGGTGCCCTCATGCGCTGGTCGAAGGCTGCCAAGGCCGGCCCCACACGCTGGTGCATGAGGCCAATTTCAGGCATGTTTTTGGACTGAATTCATCCAGCAGTGCTTGAATTCCTCTATAAACATATTAGTGAAGTTTTTCGTGATGTTTCTTGTCCAAAGATCTCACATTTTTTAATTGCTTTTGTGTGGCACCCAAGGAATGGTTGTTTGGTGCTTCCTGAAGCTGTTTGTCAATGGTTATTGAGTTTATTGGGCCTGAAAGTCATATTTGCTATGTTTTTTATTTGTACATTGTGTGCTTGTGGTTTCATTGGTTGTTGAAGGTTGTGTGTGTTGGGACGGAGTTGATGAATTCGAAATACATGTTTTCCGCTGTGTATTTTTGACATGCTGCTCTATCAATGTGGTTTGTGTGTTTGGATTTTCCAAATCCCAAAAGTGTGTCTCCCTCGTTAGCTGCTTGTTCAAGTGAACAGCATACTATAATTGTCTCAAAGAGGAATATTCAAGGTTCTTGCAGTATCAGGCATTCCAGCAAGCATATCATCACATTGCATCTTAAGTAATCATATTGTCTGTATGTCAGCCGGTATCTCTCCCACTAATCCCTGGGCTATCGACTCTGATGCTATTGACTATATGGCATGTGTCGCCAACTTCTTTTCTTCTCTCCAATATTCTAAAATTCTACCTCAAGTTACCCTTGTTGATGGGTCCACTACTGCTGTTAAGGGAATAATGAAGGTTTTTTTAGAAGAAGAATAATCATTCTTATAAAATTTCAAGAGACACGATTACAAGATAAATAGTAGAGGAAGGCCACCAAATTAGGAAGGGCACAAAATCAGCAAATCAAATCAGCAGATCTCTAGGCTAGAAAATGAGAAACAGAAACTACTAGAATCTGAAATAGTAATTTCAGATTTTAGTTGCAAAAAATAGTATTTCCTAATTTATTCTCTAGAAATCTGACACCCCCCCTCAAGTTGGGGCGTAGATATCTATCATGCCTAACTTGCTTACAAAGAGCTCAAAATTAGGTCTGAAAAGTCCTTTGGTGAAGATATCGGCTATTTGTTGAGTAGTAGGAACAAAAGGCAAGCAAACAGCTCCACTATCAATCTTCTCTTTTGTGAAGTGTCTGTCAATCTCTACATGCTTCGTGCGATCATGTTGTATTGGATTTTGAGCAATACTTATGGCAGCTTTGTTGTCACTATACAAACTTCATTGGCATGTTCACCGGCATTCGCAGCTCTTCAAGAATTCTCTTCTGCCATAGCATCTCACAAACTCTGTTAGCCATAGCCCTATATTCTGCCTCAGCACTGCTCCTTGCAACCACATTCTGTTTCTTGCTTCGCCATGTGTCCATATTTCCCTAGAAATAAGTACAGTATCTTGACGTGGATCTCTTGTCAATAACTGAGCCTGTCCAATCTGCATCAGTGTATGCCTCTATGTTCTACTGTGTGGTCTTCTGGAAGAGTAAACCTTTGCCTGGTGTACTTTTCAAGTATCTGAGAATCTGTAAACATCTTCAAGACATTTCTCATAGGGTGAATGCATAAACTGGCTTACCAAACTCACAGAAAAAGCAATATCGTGGTTGTTTCGGTGCTTCACATCGTTTGTGGTTGTCCTGATCAGTTTTGAATCTTTTGATTGTTCTCCTTGCTTGATATGGTGTAGTCGCAAGTTTGTGATTGTTGTGATGTAGTCTATGAATCTCAAAAACACGTTTTTTCATCGTTGCCATAGATAACAACTCAAAAGTTGGATGGAAAGAATTATGTTCAATGGTGTAAGGCCATTCGAGTTTATTTAGTAGGATTAGGAAAATCGGATCACTTGCTCCAATTTGATCCTTCAAATGAGAAGAGAAAAGAAGTGTGGATTCAGATTGCTTCCCTCATGTGGAATTTGATGGAGCCCCAGATTGCACGGATGTGCATGCATCTAGATGCGTGCAAGGAGATTTGGGATTATGCCAAGATTCTATACTCTGGTAACATTACACATATGTATGATTTATCCCAGGAGCACTTTTAGTTACAACAAGGAGACAGGAGCATTGCAGATTATTTTGGAGAGATGAAACGTATTCATGAGGAGCTAAACGTCATGCAACCGCAGAGGGAGTAGATGACAATTCTTCTGGTTCTAGCTGTTAGTAGGATAGACAACAAACTTACCATAAATTGTTCTACATTTATTTAGGAAACAAATCTGTCAAACCTACCGTTAATTGTTGTATGGTTATTTAAGAAACGGATCTGTAAATATCTTTCCTGAATTAGGGGTCAATGCTTAATGTTAGGAGATGCTGTAATTAGGATGCTTAATGTTAGGAGATGCTGTAATTAGGAGATATTGTAATTAAGGGAGATATTGTAATTAGGAGATGATGTAATTAGGAGATATTGTAATTAAGGGATATATTGCTATTAGGGAAAATGACTTTATATAAGAAAAGGACCACTTGATTGAGGGTCATTGAGCAAATCTGACATGGTATCAGATCTAGTTACCAGGAGGTCCTGGGTTCTAGTCTTGTCGCTCGCATTTATTCTGTGGTATTTAAAAAGCTATGAGGTAAAGTGGTAATCTAACATGGTATCAGAGCCACTCTCTGAATCAACCTTGTCTTTGGTCCAATTTTCGTAATTCTAGGCTCTGGTTTTCTGGTTTCTTGGGTGCGGGTTCTGGTTTGCAGTTTTTTGGTGAATTTCAAGAGATTATAGTTATGGCTAACAATTCCAACTCAGAAGTCTTTCAAACTCGGTTTACAGGGAAGAATTATGCTGTCTGGGAGTTTCAGTTTCAACTTTTTGTCATGGGAAAGGAGTTGTGGGGTCATGTTGATGGGAATGATCCAGCAACTACCGATCCTACGAAGTTGGTTCAATGGAAGGTGAAAGATGCTCGTGTGATGACTTGGATTCTTAGGTCTATTGATCCACTGCTTATACTCAATTTAAGGCCTTACAAGAGGGCTAAATTGATGTGGGAGTACTTGAAAAAGGTCCATAATCAAGATCATTCCGCCCGGGCGATTTCAGTTGGAAACTGATCTAGGTACACTCTCTGTTCAGGAATATTTTCTGTGGTTTTCAGAATCTTTGGGCTGAGTTTTTTGACATTGTGTATGCCAACGTGTCGGCCGAGTCTCTCTCTGCTATTTAAGCAGTCCATGAAGCTAGCAAAAGAGACCAGTTTTTAAGGCCAGAATTCGAGTCTATTCGCTCCAACTTGATGTGCAGGGATCCTTCATCATCCCTTGACGTGTGTTTTGGAGCACTTCTTCAAGAGGAACAACGTATTCTTACTCAATGTTTGCTACGCAAGAGAATGCTGTTGCATATGCTGCTTAAGGCAAGGGGAGGGGTCGAGGCATGCATACGGTTCAGTGCTGCAGTTGCAAAGACAATGAGCATATTGCTGCCCATTGTGCTAAAATGTTCTGCAGCTATTGTAAACAGAAGGGGCACATAATCAAAGAATGCCCAACACGGCCTCAAAACTGACCTGTGAATGGTTATCATGCTACTGCTACTGGCCACACTTCTGATGGGGTAACCAGCACTCAAAATCTTGCTCCAGTGTCACCTTCCACTATTGCTACACCTGCCCTTACACCAGAAATGGTGCAGGAAATAATTTGTATTGGCATTTTCTGCTTTAAGGCTGTGAGGTAAGGGTACTATTGAAATTAGGGAAAATGACTTCTATATAAGAAAACAACCACTCGATTGAGGGTCATCGAGCAAATCAGACACTAGCAGGCTTGAGACTCGAGTTTGAGGCAGTCCGGTCCTAGATACTTAGTAGTGCAGAGTTGCCATCATTTGTCGTTGTTTGTTCTCGCGTCCTTCATGCTTTTTTTTTTTTCACACATTCTTGTGCTCTTGCATTTGGCTTTAAGAGGACAGCCTTTACCAACAAGGTGATTCTAGTTCTCTACCAAATAACTGTAGAGGTTACTGAGGTGGTTCAAGGGGTCGTGGTGGTAGAGATATATAAGGTAGAGACGCTTCTCGCAATTGCACTCATTGTAGACAAGGTAATCTTACTATTGAGCAGTGTTGGGATCTTCATGGTAGACCGTAGACCTTCATGCGTCACCAATGCAGCCACCACCGACTCCACACCTTTGGGGACGAGTGGGGGGCAACATACTGTGTCTATGTCAGAGGAAGACTATTCCAAGTTCCAGTAGTATCAAGCATCACAAGCTTCTCTTCCCATTGCATCTCTTGCCTAAAAAAATAATCCCACAATATGCCTGTCATCCAATACTTCTCGTCCTAGTCCTCGGGTCATAGACTCTGCTGCCACTAATCATATCATAGATATAACTAATTTCTTCTCAACTATTCAGTATCCTACAAATTTACCCTATGTTACACTTGTTGATGGATTCACCACTACCGTGAAGGGAATTGGGAATGTAAATCCCACTTCTTCTATTTCTATTCCTTCAGTTTTGTATATTCCTAAGTTTCCTTTCAATTTTATATTCGTTAGCAAGATTACTAAATCCATGAATTGTCTAGTAACATTCTTCCCTGATTCTATGATTATTTAGGATTTGATGACGAGGAAGGCAATTGGTAGAGGGTGTAAAGTCGGTGGACTTTCTCACCTTGAGCCACTATCTCCTTCTACCGCCTGCATTGCTGCTGCCACACCTCTCTGCATTCATTGTCTCCTTGGTCATCCTTCACTAGAAAAGTTGAAACCTCTTGTTCCTGATTTGAGTTTTGTGTCTAGTCTTTATTGTTAGTCTTGTCAGTTGGGAAGGCACCATTGTGTCCCTTTTGCTTCCCGAGTCAATAAATGGGCTGCAAGCCCTTTCATGTTAGTCCATTCTAATGTTTGGGGTCCTTGTAGAGTTGTGTCTAAGTTGGCTTTTCGGTACTTTGTAACCTTTGTGGATGATTATTCAAGGATGAATTGGGTATAACTAATAAAATATCATTTTGAGTTATTTCATGTATTTTGTGCCTTTTGTTATGAAATAAAGACTTAATTTGGTTTGCCAAATCAAATACTTCAGAATGACAATGCTAAAGAGTATTTTAGTTCACAATTCACTACTTATATGACTTAGTTTGGTATTGTTTGTCAATCATCTTGTGCCCCACACTCCTAAACAACATGGGGTTGCAAAGAGGAAAAATAGACATATTCTTGAAATCAATTGCACCTTACTTTATCAAATGCATGTACCTAAAGTTTTTTGGAGTGGTGTTGTACTTTCATCTTGCTATCTGATCAACTGGACGCCATTCTCTGTTCTTAGTGGTAAAATTCCCTACTCCATTCTCTTACCTAATTCACCTTTATTCTCTCTGCCTCCTCGTATATTCGGGTGTGTGTCCTTTGTTCATAAACTAACTCCTACGGTGCATAAGTTGGATCCCCTTGCTATAAAATGTGTCTTTTTGGGCTACTTATATACTCAAAAAGGATATTGTTGTTATAGTCTTGCGTTGCATCACTTTTTATTTCTGCAAATGTTACCTTGTTTGAGTCTACACCTTACTACACCCAGTCCCTAAGTGCTTTTGAGCTCAATGAGTCACTTCCTTTGACTAATCTTCCAAATTATAGTTTTCTGTCCCTGCCCTATCAACCATTTGAGTCTCCATGTAGTTCGAGTCCTTCTCATCATCTCGATCGCCCTAATTTGCAGGTGTATTCTTAATGACGGCTCCAAGGAAGCAAGTCCCCTCTTCTACTTCACACCTTTGTTTTCCTTGTCTGATGATCGTATTTCTCGCGATGTTGATCCTTTCACTCTATCTGGAAAGGTAAACGTACTCATACCTAACATCCTATTTCCAACTATGTTTGTTATGACTTTTTATCACCCTTCTATTATTGTTTTGTTACTAGTCCATCATCTACTGCCCTCCTAAATCTGTTTCGAAAGCCTTAGCCCACTTTGGGTGGGGGAATGCAATGGTTGAAGAGATGAATGCTTTACAGGACAATGGTACTTGGGACTTGGTATCTCTTCCTCCTAACAAGTTTGTGGTTGGTTGTCGCCGGGTATACACTGTGAAAGTCAACCCTAATGGTTCTATGGCTCGTCTGAAGGCCTGTCTTGTTTCTAAGGGGTATACTCAGGTGTATGGTTGGTTATTCTAACACTTTTTCTTCAATTTCTAAACTTACATCTGTACATCTATTCATCTCCGTGGCTACTACTTGTTGTTGGTCTCTGCATTTGTTAGATGTGAAGAATGCCTTCTTGCATGATCTTGAGGAGGAGGTCTATATGGAGCAACCACTTGTGTTTGTTGCTCAAGGGGAGTCAAGCTTAGTGTGTCGGCTCAAGAAGGCACTATATGGTTTAAAATAGTCTCCTAAAGCATGGTTTGGTCGTTTTAGTGTTTTAGCACTTGAGTTTTGTCTTCGACGGTGTGCAGTGGATCATTCTATGTTTTATTGTCATTCTTCATCTGGTAGGATCCTTCTTTTTGTGTATGTGGATGATATTGTTATTACAACTAATGATAAAAGTATGCAGAGTCTAAAACTTTTTCAACAGAAAAAATTTTAAACGAAAGATTTGGGACTATTGAAATACTTACTGGGTATAGAAGTATCTAGATCTCGTATGAAACTGTTTTGTCACAGAGGAAGCATGTTCTTGATCTAATTGGATGAAACTGGACTGTTGGGATCCAAACTAGTTGATGCACTCATACACCCACGGATCCTAATGGCAAGTTAGTGTTGGATATGGGTGATTTGTTGCCTAATCCTAGATGATATCGGAGACTTGCTGAAAAATTGAATTATCTCAGTCACTCGGTTGAACATGTCTTTTGCAAGAAGTGTTGTAAGTCAATATTTGGTTTCTCTGAGGACAAGTCATTGGTGGGACGTAGTAATTTGCATCTTGAGATATCTCAAAGGTGCACCTGGGAGAGGTCTTTTATATTGAGATTAGGGCCACATTTATATTCATTGATATACAGATGCAGATTGGGTTGGGTCACCTTCCAACTAATGATCCACAGTCGGGTACTATATCTTGATTGATGATAATTTGGTGTCTTGGAAGAGTAAGAAAAAACTATGGTGGCCAGGTCTAGTTCTGAATCAAAATATGGAGCTACAACTCGCACTACTTGTGAACTTGTTTGGTTGAAAAACACATAGGAAGAATCAGGTTTTTCACATTCTTAGCCTATAAAGTTGATGTATGATAATCAAGCTGCTTTCATATTGCCTCCAATCCGGTTTTTCATGAGCAGACGAAACACATTGAAGTTGATTGCCATTTTGTTCGGGAGAAACTTGTGCAGAAGGTCATTACTACCGCTTATGCGAAGTTTGCTATGCAGCTTGCTGATTTATTTACCCAAACTTTTGGGGGGGGGGGGGTACTTGTGTTAAATTTATTTGTAACAAGCTAGGAGCATGTGATATTTATGCTCCAGCTTGAGGGGAGTGTTAGAGGTTATTTATGTCTTTTAGTATTACTATTAAGCTTGTTAGTATGTAATTAGTGAGACTTAGTAAGGGTATTATGGTCATTAGAATGTATTTGAGGGAGAAACTTATCTTCAAGTTACGTCATTCATTTAGTCAAAATCTCAACAGTATTAATATTCAACATGGATTTTTTTAATTTTTTATTTTCATTTCAACTAGGCCCCTTCTACAACTAATGAATTGAATGAAGCTCCCATACAAATTAACTAACTTAATCAAGGCACAACATGGTTTGTATCAACTCATTCAATGCCAAAGCAAAGCAAAAACTATGCAAATTTATGAAAGCAGTTTGAATTACCATGCCTTAAAGGGTGTGGTTATCACACTGAGAGCAGCATGGGCGGAGTCCTATGATATGGTACAAACATATTCTTTCATTTTTTTCCTTGTATTGTCATATGCCACTTCACTTGTTAGGTTGTAGTACATCTTTTTCTTATTGTGTTGCTAAATCATTTCTGATGCTGTAATGATTACTAGACATCATTTCATGTGTTAGGTTATAATATATCTCTTTATGTTGCTTTAGATAAAAAATAAGATCAGAATACTTCCACTGGTGAAATTTTTAGTGAAATAACCACACAATTAGAGGATCCTTACCATTCACTTTGCTGTTTGATAGTTATGATTTAATGATAAATGCATGAGGTTGAGTGCAAAGTATAATAAATTATTTTGATTAGTTTGACAGTTAGCTTATGCACATCCCAGTGTGTGGAAATTGCATTTCTTTCGCAATGTTTTTCGTGTCACTTTGTGTGACTATAATTATTAGGCTTTTGAAATTTAGCAGGTTTTCATTATCCGAGGCGATCTCTGGTATTATGTTGTATCTTCATCTTTTCTTTACTAGCTATATTTTCACATGCTCTATTTCACATTATTTCTGCTCTTGAGGGGGATCAGTGGACTATAATAGATCCTCAGTGGGCAAAGCTGCTCGGTTTTGTGAGGTAAATATTTAATTTTAGCACATCCTTCTGTTCTTTTTTCTTTGGTATCTTGAATTTCCTCCTATAAATTTCACCTTGTAAATATGGTTACTTTGTAGCATATACTCTACATGCTAAAGTTGACTGGTTTTGCAGAGTTAATTTTTGGAGCTTTCCGTCTTTAGTTTACTTTTTGGCTGTACAGCTCTTAGCAGCTTCTGTTGCTCTAACTGAACTATATGGGAATACACTTGGTTTGGCTCCATGGAGAAGTTCCTGTTTTGGGCATTTATTTTCTTCCATTGAATATATAGGTTTGTTAGCATCATTATATTTTCCTTCCTTTTGTTATGCACAAGGTTTGTTTTTCTCTAATTTTCCATTTTGTTTCTTATGTATTTTTATAGTTTACTTTGAAATTAAATTGGTATTCTTAATTTAACAGAAAGGTAAAGAATTTAGATGAGGTAGTGCTAAAGGTGGTAATTTCTTATCATTTGAGAGGTGCTAAGCCTCAATATGCTCTGTATCATCATCTAGTTGCATACTTGTATTAGTTCACTGACGCCCTCATTAGCATAAAGATTAGTTCACCAGTGTTTTCTTTTTGTTCTTTCAATAAGATGATGTCTTTATTATTGATTCTTGGTTATTTTGTTATTTTGTTGCAAGGAAGGTTCTCATTTCAGGGTTGTATGCTGCTTATTGTTGCCTGGTGTACAGTTAGTTGTGGGGATTAGCCACCCTACTTGGACTTCTCTTCCTTTTTTTATTTGTAGCTGTATTGGACTTGTTGATTGGTCCTTAACAAGCAACTTTCTAGGACTCTTCCGGTAAGAATTTTGTAATTTACTCTTTGGCTGGATGATATTGGTCATTTAGCATTGGTTGTTAAAGACTTCACTGATTTATATTCACCCATATGGTTTTAAGGTGGTGGAGGTATCTTCTGTTGTATTCAGGCTTGAACATTTTTCTGCTGTATGTATATCAGCTTCCTGTTGAGTTCTCTGAGATTTTAATGTGGGTTGCTGATTTCATTGGCCTCTACAAAATGTCTGCAAAGTCAGAGTGGTCGCAAATTTGTTCTAGCATTTCCCTTCTTCTTTTCTATTTCATGGTAAGGAACTGTGTTTTCAGTTATATATCTATATTTCGATAAAATTACAAATTTTGACAAAGTTACTCGTAGAAGTAGAAATCTTAGTATAATTCTTGGTTCATTTTTTCTCTTTTAGTTTTTTGTATTCCAGTAATCTGTATGTGTTGAAGAGACATTCTACCTTTAGTGGGGGGCCAAGAATATGTTTTACTAACTAATTTTCCAATCACGCTCAATTGTGTTGGGTTTGAAAGTGTGGACAAAGCATATGCCAATCATCTTATGTAATGCTGAAATTTAGTTATAGTAATCAGGTGCCTAAAATTTAAGTTCTGGACCTTGATTCAGAGAAGCTATGCATATTGGGGAAACCACTTACCTAAAAAGTTTAAGACCGTTTGGCAAGGGTCTGGAATTAAGTTTTACTATCTCCCATAAACTGGAAGGATCTACTAGCTTATGAGCAGTAGGGTTAGAGAGACTATTGAAGAAGGAAGTGAGGGAAAATGGGTTTGGGGAGAGAGAGAGAGTGTAAACTCTAATAGAACCGCTGTGCACCACATCCTTAGGGTTCATGAAAAAAATATTTGCTTTTTTATTTTTGTTTCTCGAAATCCCTTGAAAAAGGAAAGTATTGCTTTTGAAAAATTTTTATTTTGGTTATCTTTCCTAAAAAATAAGTTCTGTTTGAAAAATTCAGCTTCAAAAGTTAGGTTTCCTTCCCATGCATCTTAGAATTAATAATAGCCCCTCTTTATTAAATACGCAATTGATGCGAACCCTAGAATGTGTCATCAACTCTAATTTATTTAATTTGAATACTAAGAACTTAGTTAACCAATAATTTGGACTAGCTGATGCAACTGGTAGGAATACTAGCCATGAACCACTACCTCAGGACACTAAAGTGATAAGGATTCTTATAATTGAATCGAGTTGCAACATGCCATCTTATTATTTTTAGGAAAAATAAGCAAAAAACAGTTTTTTGACTCTACTTTGAGAGGCATCTTATTGGAAGTCTAGAATTTGGAAATTGATATCTCAAATTGAGAAGGTCAGTTGTTTTGGAAAATACCATTGAGCACATCAGTTAGACTTTTTTGTCTTCTTTATGGGAAATGGATATTTTTAATTCCATGCTAGTGAAAAAACAACTTCCAACTTCCAACAAACTAACCTGGGAATTTGTGGACCTAGACCCAAGCATTAAATTTGAATTCAAACATATCATCCACATGCTTCCTATAATGATATTTTCCTAAACTTATAAAAAAAAATTATATTTTACACATACATGCACATACATGTGTGATATTAAGTCAGTTTTTCAGAAGTAATGCATCTCATTATAGTTGCCAAGGATAAACTTTCCTATTGATAAAGATCAGAGGATAACTGATATATCACATACACTGATACAAAATATGCATTCTTATGATGTACAGCCTAACCCAATCTGGCATTTGATGCATATGTACATATGCATGAGATATGCTGTCTTGAGTTATGCAACCTGAACCTTTGCAGCACTAGGTTTCTATGTTTAACTCAAGCTTCGATTGAGTTGTATTTGATCAACCTTCTCAAATAAAGAAGCATGTGGATGGGTGGGGAAGGGTTTTGTCTTGGAATATGACTTGGGGGGGTTGAGGGCGAGTGTGTTAGCTTGGTTAGCATTGCTGGTCCATTCTTTGCCAGCTCAAACTTTAGGGTCAGATGGTAGTGTGAACTAAGTAATGCTGCAGATATTGGTTTTGACTCATGCGGCATTAGCTGGACTTAAATGCTTTGCAAATATTAGCAAACATTTCTGATATTGCAATTGGTGTTCCTTTCTTTCTTTCTACCTGTATAGGAATTGTTGTCTTTATGTTGTATATTTTTTGTTCTTTTATTGCTTGCAGATTTTACCCTTTCCCTCCCCTTACAGCTATGCAGTGTTAGATGTGATCTTGCGGAAATGGATTTCATAATGTCTACAAGAGAAAGTAACTTGACTGAGCAGCTACTTCCCTCAAAGCATTCATTTTTCATTCGTAAGTCAAGGTAATCAAGCCAGTTGCATCCTCATTATGTTGTCTTCTTCCTAGAATATTTTCCTTATTCAGCAGAAAAGCTACACTGATTGAAAAAGTGCGAGGCACAATGTTGATGTAGTTTTTTAGATATCCTAACTGTTAAGCTTGCCATCAGTGATAGACTGTCTGTGTCATTATTTAACCATGCACTTCAATTGTATAGACTCAAGGTCTTAAATTTCGATTTCGACTCAAATTTCGAAGCTCCAAAAGAACGGAAATTTCGACGGAAATTTCGATTTTGATGTAAATTTTAATTTCGATTTGAAAAAATAACGGAAACTAGTAGTAAAGCATGGAATTCTTTGTGAAACTTTAGAAATAGTTAACAAATATAATAATATAAGTTTTAAGACTAATATATTACAAATTAAATACATCTATGTTTTGTATAGGGTGGAAAAGTTGTAAAATAGTATGTGTATCAAACATGTTTGTAAGATAATGTACATTAAACAGATTCAGTTAATGCAAATGAAATTCATAATTCATTTAAATATTATTTATTATACAAATATTGATAATTTAGACCTGAATGGTTAAATAAAATATTACTATAAGTTTATTTTTTCATATAATTTCAAAAGTACTTGTGGTAACCTTTTGTTTCAATAAAATAAATTAAAAGAGAAATTTTACTTCAGTCTTGAATCTCTCGTTTGAATTTTGACGAAATTTCATTGTATAGTTAAAATTTCGACAAATTTCGCTAAAATTTCGAGGTTTCGATAAATTTCGGATGATTTGTTGAGATTTCGACGGAAATTATGCAAGATGGAAATCGACTGACATTTCGATTTCGAGGGTGACGGAAATCGGAAATTTCGACGGAAATTTCGATAATTTCGTGGAAATTTAAGACCATGTGTATAGTAAAATGTATTGAAACTCAGTGGCCAGAGTTTGTCGAGTGTGTTTTGACAGGATAATTATCTCTATAGATTTTTCATGCAGTAAAATTTCTCGAATCAGTTTATATTAAAAAATTTCCATGCACAAACATTCTATTCCTTTCGGGATTCTTATTACCTTCATGAAGTTTTTAATATCAAGAATAGATATCTGAAATGCTTCAGCTATAGATAGCTGGACAAGATTGCTGAAAACATTTAATTTGCTGCCTGATTTGGGTTGCTTTTAATTCTTTGTATTCAAATTAAAAATGGGATTCTTTTACAACAGCTGATGAAATTGTGTTGATCCTTGTTATTTTGGAAGGAAAGAGTTCTATTTAGCGAGAGGCGAAAGCTTGATATTCTCTATAATTTGAAGTGTCAAATGAGATGCTTTGACCGGAGCATTCTAGAAATCTCCTTTTTGTGCTGTTAAGTTGTGACAGAAATTGCAAAATCAATTGGCTTTTGGCAGAAATCCTTTTATGCATTTAACAAGTATCCTTTGTTGGTTTTTGCTCAGCAAGGTACTTCTAAGGTCTGCAGTTTGCTTTCTGCTCATAGAGATAAAAATCTTTTTTATCCTTTTATTTTAATTTTCAGCAAAAGAAAACAATTTTTTAGTTTTCTGTAGGCATGGTTGCCTTTTTGTTCAAAGCCCTCTAATTTAAGCATACACACAACCTTGAAATTATGTGCTCAGTTTTGTACATGAGAGCCTCTCTTATCTTTCTATTATTTATCATCTTAGCAGACCTCAGGCTGCAACATGATGTTATCCTGAAGACCAGATATTTCTTTGTTTATTTACTTTGATCTTTTTCAGATCTGGTGTGAGGCACACTAATGTTCTATTGCGGGGAGCAGTTTTTCGGACTTTCAGTATCAACTTTTTCACATATGGTTTTCCAGTAGGTGTTCTACATTGTTTGCTTTTTGGCCTTTTTAAATAATTTTAAAATTCACTAATGATCTGTGAGCAACCATTTATCTTGCTGTCGGCCTTATATATTTTCTCATTCACTAACTGCAATGACTGCTATATAGACTTTTTAAAGTATTCAACAATCTAAATTCTTATGTAAGGGCTGTTTGATATTCCTTCCTCCTTTCCCCAGGCAAATGTAAGCCATTTGCATGCCCAACACCCCCACTAGTACGATATAAACTGGATTAAATTGTGTAAAGTGTTCAACTTCCTACAATAAGGAATAATGAGAATGTAATTGGAGAATAATATGATTTCTAATCTCTCTGCAAGTTTTATTTACCATAGAAATGTTTTGATAGGGTTGAGAAATCTGAGTGTTGCAATGAGAATGTTTTTATTTGACAGATTAGTGTTATAGAAATGTTTTGATATTGTTGAGAAATTTGGGTCTTGTCGTGAGTTTTTTTTTATGCGACAGTGTTATGTCAGTTTGCTAAATGGAATAGGGTGGCATTGGCATGGTCATAATATGGGGATATAAGTACAAAAAATCGTGGTGACATTTTAAGGCAAATGGGGATGCAAAAGTTGGTGTGATTCTCTTTGTTGTTTATCTATTTTTATCTGCTTTCCCATTCTATTCTATGAAGATTGCCTTTTCTTATCATAGTCCAATATGTCAGTAAAGTTGTGATCATACTTTAAATCTTTGTATTGAATGTGCCAGATCTCCTTGCTTGCTCTTTCATTTTGGAGTTTCCATTTTGCAAGCCTATGCGCATTTGGATTACTTGCATATGTTGGCTACATTTTATATGCATTCCCTTCCATGTTCAACTTGCACCGGTTAAATGGCTTGCTTCTTGTTTTCATTCTCCTGTGGGCCACTAGCACGTATGTGTTCAATGTTGCATTCACTGTCCTGAATAAGAAACTGCATCAGGTAATTTTCTCTGCATATTTTTTTGGCTCATTTTTCCTGTTATTAAGTCATTGTTCACTTTCTGATATATTGTGGCACTATCTGCAGGACATGGAGGACTGGGAAACTATTGGCTTATGGCATTACCCTATTCCAGGATTTTATTTACTAGCACAATTTTGTCTTGGGTTTCTTGTTGCCATTGGTAATCTTGTGAACAACTCTGTTTTTCTATACTTGTCTGATGGTGATCGAGAGTCCACAAATGATGATTTCACCATAGAAGGTGAGGAAATGACCTTATAGGCAATAAAAATATGGACACTTTAATTTATTCTTAGTGTTTCTTTATTCTGTTCTGGAGCAGCGTATCATAGGGGAAGATTCATAATTTTATAATTTGCGGGTCAAAGTCCTAAAATTATGGCTTTAAGGGCAGGCTTGTAGTTTTCATAATTTAAATTAATTTTGCGTGTTATCTATTGGGCAATATTTTAAGAATCCTAACTCCAAAGTGAATGTAGTTGTCAAATCATGTGCTTGGAAGTTCAGTCATTGGTTGATTTAGAAGCTCCATATTTTACAGAAATTTCAGTTTAAGTAGGAATGGTAATTGTAGAGCCTATAAAAAGGGGTTTGTTGTTTTGTTCTCTAATAGATGAATAGGTGAACGATAAGAGTTTCTAGCATCGATGTTTTTCTTGACCATGTGGATTTTGTGGTTGTGAGTTTTCACAAACCTTAGATGGGTCTTATAGGCTCTACATTCTTCTGTTCTTCTCTATTTTTTTCTTTTATTTTTCATCTTCTTCCCTGTTTTCTTCTTCTTCTTGCAGATTTGATTCAAGCTCAATTCCTAACTTCTCCAATGGCAAAATCCTAGTTTACTCGCAAACATGATATCCACTACATTAGAATCTCAAAAGCCTATAAGTTAAATCTTAATAACTGGTCTCAGCACTGTTTTCACATTTTTCAGTTTGCAATACAACTTCCCTCTGCTCTGCGTTTCTACCCCAAATTTCACCTATCAAAGCCCTATTCGAAGCCCTATTCAAAGCCTTGACTCCTTTTGTTAACCAGTTTTTTCAATTTTTTATTTTTTTCACAAGCCTAAACCTTGTGTGTAAAACCATCACCTCCATGCAATCTGATTTCCATGTTTGTATTCTTCCCTGTTGGTTGTCCGGAGTTAGTATATCAAATCACCATGATTAATAGTTCTCAATTTTTATGAAAAAGAAAAGTAGTATGAACATTGCAGTGTATTTGTTGTTTAACCTAATGTGAATGGGTCAAGAGTTGTCAAGTGTCAGTACTACTTTATATGACTTATCCAAGTGTCTATAAGCAAGGTCTTAAATTTTGATTTCGACTCAAATTTCGAAGCTCCAAAAATATGGAAATTTCGACAAAATTTTTGATTTTGATGTCAATTTCGATTATGATTTGAAAAAATAATAAAAAATCAGTAGTAAAGCATGGAATTTTTTTATGAAACCTTAGAAATGGTTGATAGACATATTAATGTAAGTTTTAAGACGAATATATTACAAGTTAAATTCATCTATGTTGTGTATGAGGTGGAAAAGTTGTAATATAATATGTGTATCAAACATATTTATAAGATAATGTGCATTAAACATAAATACGACAACAACAACAAAACCAAGCCTGCCCAATTTGCATTAGTGTATACCTCTATGTTCTGCTGTGTGGTCTTCTAGAAGAGTAAACCCTTTCCTGGTGTACTTTGCAAGTATCTGAGAATCCGATAAACTGCTTCAAGATGTTTCTCGTAGGGTGAATGCATAAACTAGCTTACCAAACTCACTGAAAAAGCAAAATCGGGCTGTGTATGTGATAAGTAAATTAACTTTCCCGCCAACTTTTGATACCGAGTTGTATTCACTGGATCACCTTCCTTGTCATCCCCAAGGTTCTTATTGGGATATATTGGAGTGTCTTCTGGCCTACAACAGCTCATCCCAGTCTCCTTAAGGAGGTCAAGGACATACTTCCGTTGGGAGACAACAATCCCTTTCTTCGACCGAGAAACCTCCATTCCAAGGAAATACCTCAGAGATCCTAAGTCTTTGATCTCAAATTTTGATGAGGGAATTCTTCAATCGGTTCATCTTAATGTATGTCATCTCCAGGGAGAATTATATCGTCTACATACATAATTAGTATCGCTATCTTCCCATCCTATGAATGTCTTTTAAACATCGTATGATCACCTTGCCCTTGAGTATACCCCCGACTTTTAACAAACTGAGTGAATTTCTAAAACTAGGCTCTTGGTGACTTTTTTAACCCATATAAGGACTTCTTCTAAGTATAGACCTTTGTGCCAAAATTTTCTCCAAATCCAGGAGGTGCATCCATGTACACTTCTTCCTCTAGGTTTCCATTGAGAAATGCATTTTTTACGTCCAACTGTTTCAGAGGCTAGTCAAGATTAGCTGCAAGTGACAAAAGAACTCTTACAGAGTTTAGCTTTGTGACTGGGGCGAATGTCTCCAAGTAATCAATGCCATAGGTTTGAGTGAATCCCTTGGCGACCAATCGAGCTTTATGCCGTTCTAGAGAACCATTAGATTTATACTTGATTGTAAACACCCATTTGCACCCTACAATTGTCTCTCCTCTTGGTAGATCAAGTAACTCCCACATACTAGTTTTTTCAAGAGCTTTCATCTCCTCGAAGACAGCCTCCTTCCACTCAGAACATTCAGAGCATGCTGTGCAGTTCTAGGAATCTCCATACAAGACAATTATGAGGTAAAAGCATGAAAAACAAGTGAGAGATTTTTATATGACACATAATTGGACAATGGTCGTTGGGTGCATGACCTCACACTCTTCCAGACAGCAATGGGAAGTTCTGAATCATCAAACTCGGGATTGGAACCAGACTCGGGTTCAAAACTAGAGGACTCAAAACTCGAAGATGAAATGGACTGAACATGAGGTAAAGGCTCAGTGAGGACATTACTTGGAGGGTTTATGGGTTTTGGACAGTGTAAAGCATTGGAAGACCCATTCTTTCGAGTTGTCCTTTGTCGCGAGTAGACAATGTAAAATGGTACCAATGCTGTGGTGTTATTTTTCTGTTTCTCCTTTGTTAGTCATTATAAGATCGTGAACATCATGAGATGGCACTATAGGAAGACCTGCCTTTTTAGTATATGAAAAACTCAACTCACTTTCTCCTGGCATAATAAAGCTTGGGTTTTTAGGTTGAATAATCAAAGTTGGAGAAGGATCATTTTGCTAGTCTTCAGTTTGGAAAAAATCATGAAACACAACTGAATCTTTGTTTTGGTTCCCCCCTTGAAGATGAGGCGTAAAATAGGGATGTAATTCAAAGAATGTGACATCCACGGTAACAAACAATTTTTTTTGGAAATGGGTTCAAAACAATACCCCTTTTGAGTGGGAGCATAACCAACAAACGCACATTTTGTGGCTTGGGGTTCAAGTTTTCCTTGATTATGACTATGAATACGAACAAAAGCGTTACAACCAAATATCTTTAGTGGTAAAGAAGAAGAAAGGTACAACCAAGCATCGAAAGGTGTTTCAAAGCTTAAAACCTTATTGGGCGTTCTATTTATAATATATGTAGCAGTAAGAATGACTTCACCGCAAAGATATTTAGGTACCTCATTGGTAAAAAGCAATGCCCGAGCCACTTCCAATAACTGTTTGTTTTTTATTTCGGCCAAACCATTTTGTTTTGGAGTGTCGACACAAGAGCTTTGATGAAAAATTCCCTTTTCAAGAAAAAAATTAGCCGAAAATGTTTTTGAAATATTCTTGACCATTATCACTCCGCAATATTTGAATATTTTTTCGAAATTGTGTTTGTACCATGGTGTAAAAAAATTTGAAAATTATTTCCACTTCAGATTTTTGTTTCATCAAATAAACCCAACTTAATCTCGTGTGATCATCAATAAAGGTCACAAACCATTTTTTGCCAGAATACGTAGATGTTCTACATGGGCCTAGATATCACTATGAATCATAGTAAATGGTGTAGTTGGTTTGTAGGATTGGGTGGAAAAGTATGCACGATGATGTTTAGCAAACTGACAAACATCACATTGAAAAGAATGACTCTTATTCCGAAATAAATTGGGAAACAAGTATTTTAAATATTGAAAACTAGGATGGCCTAACCTATAATGACATAACATGATATCATTATCTTTGAAGACAGAAACATAATTTAAGCAAGTACTTTGACATTGTCTACTTGAGTTAGGTCCATCGTCAAAATAATAGAGTCCATCTTCTTTAGCATTGCCAATCATCCTCCTCGTGGTCAATTTCTAAAACTCACAATAAGAAGAGTAGAAATTAGCTTGACATTGATGATCAGAGGTAATTTTACTGATGGACAACAAATTGCAAGACAATTTTGGAACGTGGAGCACATCATGGAGAGTTAACAACAAAGTGAGTTTGATAGTTCCTATCCCGGCAATTACCAAGAGTGAACCATTTGCAATTCGACCTTTTTATTGTCTGCACACGAACTATAGGATGAGGACAATTTGGAGCAACCAATCATATGATCAGTTGCGCTAGAATCAATTATCCAAGCATGAACAGAGTTAGGAATAACACCTAAAAACGCAGTAGCAAGAGAGTTATCCTTCTGTACCAAAGAGCAAGATGGAGTTAAGGACAACTTTGGAAATAGAAACAGTTGTACAGGTGCTCTAATTGCTCCTTGGTAAAAGGGGCTTCGTCTGAGTTGGTAGAAGGCTCCTGAGTCTCTTCAGTAGTGGCTTGGTAGGCGTGACTGTCACGTTTGGATTTTGGCTTTTAATTTTCTGGTTTACCATGAAGCTTCCAACACGTCTCCTTCGTATGCCACGATTTTTTGCAATGCTTGCACCACGGTTTCTTACTCCCGTTGTTGTTAGAATCAACACCTCTTGACACAAGAACAGAGCTCTTAGGTTCCAGGTTAAAATCAGGTTTGGTGTTGCACAACATGATTTTTCTCCTTGACTCCTCATGTATAACTTCAGAAAAAACTTCCCAAATAGAAGGCAATGGCTTCCTGCCAAGAATGCGGCCTCGGACCTCGTCCAAAGTCTGATTAAAGCCGGCTAAAAACATGTAAACCCTGTCGTTTTCCTCTCTTTTCTTGCGGCTAGCGTGGTCGTTCGAATTCTCCCAAACATCATCATTAAACTAATCAAGTGACTGCCATAACGTTACCAATTCGTTGTAATAAGTAGTAACATCGCGATCATTGTGCTTGGATCTCCAGATATGAGTTTTCAACTCAAATATTTGAGAATAGTTCTCCAGGTTCAAATAAAGATATCGAACGGCCTCCCAGACGTCTTTAGCAGTGGGAAGAAATAGGTGAGGTTTTCCAATGGCATGTTGCATGGAGTTGATGAGCCAAGCAACAATAAGAGAATTTTTGGATTGCTATTTTTTTAGATTAGGGTCACCAGCAGCAGGTTTCGATATTTTGCCGGTCAAATGCCCCATTTTGCCTCTGCCATCGATTGCCATTTTTACGAACTGAACCCACTCGAGATAGTTGTGCCCATTGAGTTTTGTAACCGTGAGATAAAGGGCTGAATTCTGGGAATAGTTATCGGCAGATACAGGCTTGGGAGGAATAGTGGGATTGGGTGGAATGGTTTCGGAAGTACCGGAAGAGCTGGTAGTATTTCTTTGGGCGCCTGTCATCGCCGACTTATATGACATCATCAGAAGAAAGAACAAAAAGGAAAAAAAGCACGAGGCTTTGATACCATTTAGGTTTTTTTGAGAAGAAGAATAATCATTCTTATTAAATTTCCAGAGACACGATACAAGATAAATAGTAGAGGAAGGCCACCAAATTAGGAAGGCCAAAAAATCAGCAAATCAAATCACCACAAAATCAGCAAATCAAATCAGCAGATCTCTAGGTTAGAAAACAGGAAATAGAAACTACTAGAATATGAAATAGTAATTTCAGATTTTATTTGCAAAAAATAGAATTTCCTAATTTATTCCCTAAAAATCCAACATATGTGTATAAATCCAGCAACATGGTGACAAATTATAGGAAAAAGGATTGCGTTTTGTCATACTCTGGCTGCAATATCAAGCCACTACATACCTACCTCAATTGTGGAGAAAATGTTTACAAAATCGCCATTGATGGAAGGTGTCCTATGGGTGTGATGTCTTGAAATTGTGTTCAACTTCATATGGAACCCCACCCAATGCCTTAGGAGATATCTTGGGTTGACAAAACTACCTTATGTGTTTGTGAACTGTATTTGATTCCTATCCAAATGGGTGATCATTTTGATAGTGTTTGGTGTGACATCACACCCATGAATATTGGCCATCTGCTCCTTGGTTCTGCTTGGTTAGATTATTTGAATGTGATCCAAGGACGTGAGAATGCTTGTGTCTTTCACTATAATGGTAAGAAGATAATCTCGAAGCTTGCTCTACCAAGAAACGATGGCAAAGAATCCGACAACATTGATGTCATAGTTACTCAACTTGAAGACATCCCAAGTGAAGGCGTGCATGCACTTGAAGATATCCAACGCCTTCAAAACATTCCTATTGTTGAGTTTGTAATTCCTGATATGTTTATTCATGTTGATTCTCATTTAAGCTCTTCTCTTTCTTTGTTCTCCTAAAGGATCCCACCAGATTTTGAGGAGTCTAATTTCCTTGCTTCTTCCTTTTTTCTTCTTCCTCTCTCCTTTCCTCTATTTCTCCAAAATTCTCTCCTTGCTGTAATTCTTTGATGCTGTTATGCATCATTTGATCTTACTGAAATGTATCGATATACAATAAAATGAGTAAAGATAAAAGAAATTAGTTTATGTATGGAGGTGCCCAATGTGCGCATATCATGCGTGCAAGTGCATTCATGTGCGAATGTGCACATTTTTATTTGCAATAACATCTTATCTGGTTTTGATAAGAGCGAAAATTGATGATATTCTGCTGTTTGTTGAAACATCTCTAACATGATATAAAAGTATCATGCTAACTACGTGAGGTCTGGCACAAGTCCAGAGTGACAGCCATGGTTGTGTACCATTTTCTGGGACTTACATTGTTAACAGTTGCATTCTAGAGTGGTGGATTGGGAAAAGGGGTTTTGAAAAAAAAAAAATGATTGAGAGACATTAAATCCAGATGAACTTTCATAAAAATTTCATTCTTGGAATCTCAATCTTCCGAACTCATAGTTTACCTAGGTACTTCTTTCATTGATTCTTAAGTTCCAAGGTAAATAGGTTGGTTAGGAAAATGTCTTTAATTGAGTACAACTGTTTTAGGCATCTCTGAATGACTTGACTCTAAAAACACCTTAGAGAATAACTCTAAAGTGTAAGAGTGTCAGCAAGTAGTAATTAAGGAAGTCCCTAAGTCATCTCCACAGGGAACGGTGTGGTTGAATTCCAAATTTAACTATTATCCAAAAATGAAGGAAATTAAACCCTACAACTAACTAACATGTTATTTACAATGGAACGGGGTTTCCGGACATAGTCCGAAGATGGTTCTTTTTTTGCTTTTCTATGAGATTGATAAAACATGTATTTAATGGACTAAAGGAAATTAAAATGCAGCATGTTTATAAACCCAAGTTAAACATGGAACATAGTTATGTAACAAGTTTAGAATTCATGTGCCGTTGCCCTTGTTACCAACATTACTTTCGTCCCTTAATTAGAAGAAATTGAGGACGCGTGTTGAATGAATAATGATTATCTTTGCTTCAAGGAGCCAAACCACATTCAACAACATCATCTAATCGACCTATTTCCAACAATAAATGACCAAGTATTATGTTCATGCTCCAAAGGACATTCTTTCAAACACCTTGTGTGCACCTTGTTATTTAACTAAGTCTTAATCTCCTTGTGTTATAAAACATCCCATAAACACAAATCAAACTTAACAATGATGCAAAACCAACGCAACAAAAATAACTCATTCAATGATTCATTCAAACAACAAAACGATAACGAAATTAAATGAACAAAATAACCCAACATTTAAACATTCAAACAATAAACTAAAGACAAGAGCTTCATTAATCTAATAAACCATTCAACAACAAAGTAACTCAATCCAACAACTTAAACAAAACAAGCTCAATCCAACAATAAATCAAAACAAGGTATTGAAATAAACATTAAAGTAAAGAAACAAAAGAACAAAAGATAGAAGAACGAAAGGAGAGGAGAGAAGAGAGAGAAGTCTAGGGCTGAATGGAGGGACTTCCTCTCTAGGTTCGGCTGCTCCAAACCCTTCACCCTGTGGCTGTTCCAACCTCCTTCAACTGCACTCAAATAACCTCAAAGTGAAGAAACAAAAGAAAAAAAATCTAGAAGAAAAAAGAGGAGAGGAGGAGAGAAGAGAAGAGAAGGGAAATCTAAGGCCAAATGGAGGGTTGCATGGCTGCACACGGCTGATGTGAATGGTGTATTCCCAAGGAGGGGGGGGGGGGTGAATTGGGTATTTAAAAATTCTTCCTAGATTAGGCGTGTTCAGTTTTAAACCATAGTCAGTATTTCACAACCTAGGGTCTATCTAAGCAATTACCAATTTCCCATAAATGTTTAAAGCATGTATGTAAAGCAATTAATACAATGAATAATTAAGCATACATGTGCAGAAATTAAGGTGCGGAAATTAAATTGATGAAGGAGAGAAAGAGCAGACACAATATTTGTTATCGGGGTTCGGCCAGTCCTGCCTACGTCCCTGCCTTAAGCCTCAGCTCAAGGATTCCACTGTTTGCTCACTTAACTGGGTGGAACGACGCCGTTTACAATACTCCTTACGAGGCAGAGTCTCCTCAGCTCACTTACGGGCGAAGCCAAACCAGTTCTCCTTAGTAGGCGGAGTCTCCTCAACTAAATTCATCAGGCTGAGTCAAACTGGTTTCTCCTTACGAGGCGGAGTCTCCTCAGTTCACTTACTGGGCAGAACTAAACCAATTCTCCTTACAAGGTGGAGTCTCCTCAGCTCACCTAACCAAGCTAGAGCCAAACCGGTACACCTTACAGGACGGTGTATTCCTCTTTAGGCCACACTTGGAATACGAAGAAATGAATTTTTGTGTACAAATATGAATGCTTCTACAAAAGTAGAGATGTACAAATTGAAGCTCTAAAATGCACTCTCAGATGATATGAAATATGCTTAGTAGAGAATGTGTATTTTTCTCAAAATGATTTTTGTAATCTTTGAATAAAGTATATATAATAAGCTCTTCAAAGGTTTAAACCCAAACAAATATTTCTCCAAAAATATTTTTCAATAAAAGTGCAGGAGAACCTAGGGTTTGCTTTCAAAGGGATTTTTTCACAAATGAAAAAATATGCTCTTTGATTTAAAATGGAGTATGCAATAGATACTTCAAAGATCTTAAATCCTCAATAGATTTTCCCAACGAAAGATATTTAAAAGTATAATTCAAGGGAAGCTAGGGTTTTTAGCTCAAAAAGATTTTTGCAAATAAATACAAGTGAGCTTTTGAATCTTGCAATGAGTGTGCAAAAAGATTCACAAGCTACAAAAGTTTCCCCAAAAATATTTATCAAGAAAATATATGGGAGAAACTTAAGCTTACTCTCAAGAATGATTTTCAAAAATAAAAGATTGAGTGAGAGTGAGGCTATGAAATATGCTCACTAGAATGATTCTTCAACAATCTTCTATAGCAATGAATTTGCTAAAGAAGAGAGTGAGAAATAATCAATGCTCCCTTTCAAAAAGATTTTTCAAAGAGAAAAGAGAAAGAGAGTAAAAATTTAAGCACAAAATATTTGGGAGGATTTTCTATGTAAGCATTAGTTAAAAAATGAGTTATGAGGGGGTATATATAGATTTTTCTAAAAATATGACCGTTAGGGACACTTTGGGTATTTTTTAAAATTGTTTAATAAAAAATTAAACACGTTTTAGTGCTAAAAAATAGCCAAACCCGAGAGGGTTGGTCGATTGACGACTTCGTCAGTCTGCTGACCTGGGCTAAAAATTCAAATTTCTTAGGGGCTTGGTTGATTGAGGAAGGGACCGATCAACTGACCTTGAGCGATTTCCCAACCCTTCGATACTTGGTCGGCTGTCCTGATGACCGGTTGGCTGGGCTCTAATGGTCGGTCAACTGAGGCAAAAAAAAATGCCCAAAATGGTCGGTCGATTGAGCTTTGTAATTCTTTGATTTTTGGCTGATGGCATGGTCAGTCACTGAGCTAGTTTGAACTAGCAAGGGTCAGTCGACTGAGGTCTTTGAACAACTAAGTTTTTTGCCTTGATTTTTGACCCTAAAGTTATTCCAAAACCTTATTATGATTTTAATTTTTATGAAAAAGGTTTTTAGAAGTGTTGGTCCCTAAGGTCTGTCTACGGTCATTCTGAGCATTTAACCACTTCATGCAAAGCATGCATTATTACAGACCAAAAACCTAAATCCATTACAAATTAAAATACATGTCTTCTCTTCTTTGCTCTTTGATCTTCCCGTGGAATACGCCGGACGATATGTTCTTTAAGTCCTTCAGGCTTCCATTTCTCCTTAGGCTTATGTGTGTGTTGAAATATAAACCCATTCACATACTAAATACACACATAAGATACTTGTGCTTTGTCAACATCAAAACAGGGATAAGACTCAAAAAGTCAACAACGGCTGCTCCCAAACTCCCAACACGGCTGCTCTCTCATGGCCTCCAAAACCTCCTCAAACATATGGCTGCCCTAGCTTAAAACCCTGTTTTTTTCTTCCCCCTAGCTGCCCTAGTCGTGTGGGTTTCCTCCTTGTATGTGCATGGGCCTTCTTTGCATGGCCCATGCTCTTGTTTCTCTCATGCACGACTGCTCCCTTGCAGCCCACACACACATGCACGCCCCTTGCGACCTTTAAAACCCTAATCCACACAAGAATAGCCGCTTGGGCCTTCTCCAATGGATGACTCTCTCTAATTTTCATAGCCCCATGTATGAATTTAATGCCCTTCACGTGTGTCCTCCTTATGCATTTCAATTTCATGGCTTTAAAATGCTTGGGCCTACACCTTTTATTCCCGAGAGTACTCTACAATAATTAAACACAAGTATTCGTAGATTTACGGCCAAGGATAGGATAGTTATCTTAATATTATCAATTGAGCTCAATGTTTAAATAATGTACATAACTAGGCATTTAATTAAATTTACAATTCCTAATTAACGCATTTAAACACCTAATTATGCAACTTTGTCGCTTAATCACACCCCCCAACTAATGTTTTGCTAGTCTTTAGCAAATAACGTGAATGTACTCATACTAGGGGAGTAGCAACCATAATTCTAGTATTTTTGAAAATCACAAGCCATGAAATATGCTTGTTGAGTTTAGGAACACAGGAAACGAATTAATCCGAGTGAAGTATCAACCGAGAGATTTATACACCATTTAGTATATCAGCCAAGGTAATGGAATGTAACAAAGTTCGTGTGCATGGGAATAAGGCTAGAATTCCAAGATTGCCTATCAAGAGGCATTAGCAGTTTCAATCACAATAGTTAATCTGAGATAACCGCATGGTCTTACTCTAATTCAAAACCATTGTAGTGGCGGCTTTCATGCTATTACACTTTAGAAGGTACCTGTCTTCTTATTTTGTTAGTACCCCGGTAATAGGTAGCCCTTTCCCTTACACAAATGTACAATGGTGGCTTTCACGCTATTACACTTTAGAAGGTACTTATTTTCTTATTTTTTTAGGACCCCGGAAATAGGTAGCCCTTTCCCATACACAAATGTTTCCCTCTCTTTTATTTCTTTTTTTCTTTTCTTTTTTTGCAATTGATCCATGGCTTGTTTCTCATTTTCATTCGCTTCAGACTTTTTGTTTTTCTCTAAGCCATTAGGATATGGTTCATTAGAGCCCCAAATAACTAAAGTGTAAATCAACCAATAATGACCCAAGGTAGTCTTTCTAAGTATTCTGACCTGTGTTGTGAGTGTTTTAGCAAAAACTTTTAACATTTTTCCCTTGGTTGAAACTAAGTGAAATGGATAAGTTTCCCTTTTGATCTAAACTCTGATTTGCACTACATCCTACATAATCCATGTCCTCAAAAAGAAAAAGTTTAGCATGTAAAGTTCACTAATAAGGAATTTAGTATGCTTTGAGCTCAATACCAGCACTTCTCCAAAGTGCACCAAACTATCTAATGCATGCAAACGTCACATTAAAGTTCTATAACATGGCAGCACACAATTGCACATACAAATGCTCTCCCCCCCAACTAAACAAAGCAGTGTCCTCAATGCTAACATAGAAGAAAAACAATGTAAAGAAAAACAAAGTAAGGAACTAAACAAAGAAAATAGATTAAAAGAAACACAAAAAAAATAAAAAAATAAAATAAAAACAAAGAAAACAACACTCAACAGTCACAAGGAGTCTGGACAAACAAAGTTTCATCATCTGTATCATAAGTTGAAATAAAGGGTTTAAGATGCAAACCGTTCATCGTGAAGGGTGTACCGCCCTTCGGATTCTAAATTTCCGCTGCTCCATGGTTATGAATTTTAGTTACAAATAGGGACTAGTCCAATGGGATTTCAATTTACTAGGAAAAATATGTAAATGAGAGTTGTAAAGAAGAACTTCTTGGGCAAGCATGAAATGCTTGGGGTGGATCTTTTTGTCATGCAAAATCTTCATGCGTTCCTTCACCAGCTGGGCATTGTCATATGCATCTTGACGAGCTTCATCCAATTCATTTATCTACAACTTTCTCAACCCCGAGGCTTCATCAATTGACATGTTAACATGTTTAATAGCCCAAAGAGCTCGATGCTGAATGTCAACAGGTAAATGGCAAGCTTTTCCATAAACTAATCTATAGGGAGACATCCTAGATTAGTTTTGAAAGCTGTCCTATAAGCCCATAAAGCATTGAGAAGTTTAATTGACCAGTTTTTTCTTAGGATTAACAGTTTTCTCCAAAATAATTTTTATCTCTTTGTTTGCCAATTCAGCTTGCCCATTTGTTTGTGGATGATAAGGGGTGGAAACTCTGTGTGTGATGCCATATTTCTTCATGAGTGAAGAAAATGGTTTGTTGCAAAAATGAGTACCCCCATCACTAATGATAACCTTAGGCATGCCAAAACGAGCAAATAAAGAGTGTAAAAATTTTAGCACAACGCGGTGGTCATTTGTTTTGCAAGCAACAACCTCAACCCATTTTGAAACATAATCCACAGCCAATAAAATAAAGGTGTTCCCAAAGGAGACTGGGAAAGGCCCCATGGAGTCAATTCCCCAATAGTAAAAAATTTCTAAGGTAAGAATAGGGGAAAGGGGCATCATGTCTCTCTTACTAATGGATCCTACTTTTTGACACGACTCACACGCCTTACAAAAATTGTAAGCGTCTTTGAGCATGGAAGGCCAGTACAACCCACTTTGCAAAATTTTGGCTACTGTTTTTTCAGCTGAAAAATGACCACCACATGCACCCCATATGACAAAATCTCAAAACAGAAGAAAACTCATCATCAGGAATGCACCTTCGAATCAATTGATCTGAACAATATTTGAAAAGGTATGGATCATCAAAGTAGAAATGCCGTACCTTAGAGAGAAATCGGCGCCTATCTTGTGTGGACTAGTCATCAGGCATTTGTTCAGTCACCAAGTAGTTGACTATGTCAGCAAACCATGGAGCTTTTTGAAGCACAAATAGCTGCTAATCCAGGAAATTGTCATCAAGAGGAGGGTTGACGTCTGCAAAAGAAGGCGGTGGCAATCTGGAGAGGTGGTCAGCCACCATATTCTCAGCTCCTTTCTTGTCCTTGATGGTGATGTTAAAATCTTTGTAGCAAGATCTAGCAGATTAAGCGTGGTTTTGCATCTTTCTTAGCCAACAAATACTTCAAGGCAGAATGGTCAGTGAAAATAACAACAGGAGAACCAATAATGTAAGCCTGAAATTTATCAAGTGCAAAACCCACAACAAGCAATTCTTTTTCAGTAGTGGTGTAATTTTTCTGGCATCATTTAAGGTCCTACTAGCATAGTAATTCACAGACGACATGTTATTCACATGTTGGCCCAAAACAGCACCTAAAGCATGGTCACTTGCATTAGTCATAATTTCAAAAGGAAGGTCCCACCGCAGGGGTTGCAAAATAGGAGCGGTGGTAAGCAATTCTTTAAGGGTATCAAAAGCTTTTTGGCACTCATTGGTCCAAACAAATTCAACATTATTTTGTAAAAAGGTGCTCAAAGGTTTTGCAATAGAACTAAACTGCTTAATAAATCGCCTATAAAAGCCAACATGGCCAAGAAAAGAACGAATATCTTTGAATATCCTAGGGATAGAGAGTTTAGATATTAGTTCAATTTTTGCCTTGTCGACTTTTATACCTTCAGAAGAAACTATATGGCCTAAAACAGTGCCATGAGTGACCATAAACTGACATTTCTCCCAATTAAGCACAAGATTTTTTTATTCACATCTTTTCAAAACACGAGCTAGATTATGTAAAGAATTTTCAAAAGTTTTTCCAAAAACAGAGAAATCATCCATGAATATTTCACAAATATCCTCAAATCATATTAGAAAAAATACTCATCATGCATCTCTGAAAAGTAGCTGGAGCATTACACAAACCAAAAGGCATTCTGGTGAAAGCAAAGGTACCAAAAGAACAGGTGAAGGTAGTCTTTTCCTGGTCTTCAGGTGTTACAGCAATTTGGTAATACCTAGAAAAACCATCCAAGAAACTATAGAATGCACTACCAGCCACACGTTCTAAAATCTGGTCCAAAAATGGCAAAGGGAAATGGTCTTTTCTACTGGTTGAATTAAGTTTTCTATAATCAATACACATCCTCCATCTAGTCACCATCCTAGTTGGGATTAATTCATTTTCCTCATTTTTAACAAAAGTCAAACCAGATTTTTTTGGTACTACCTGAGTTGGGCTTACCCACTTACTGTTTGAGATGGGGTAGATGATACCCACTACAAGTAGCTTGAGCACCTCCTTTTTGACAACTTCTTTCATGGTAGGGTTGAGTCTACGTTGAGCATCTCGAACTGGTCTAGCATCATCCTCAAGATGGATTTTATGTGTACAAATGGCAGCATCAATATCTTTGATGTCAGCTATTGTCTACCCAATTGCGCCTAGATGCTTTCTTAAGACTTCCAGTAACTGGGCTTCATCTTTTTGATTTAGCTTCGAGGAGATCACAACATGAAAGGTGGCTTCTTTAGGACCAAGAAAAGCATATTTTAAATCTATGGGGAGTGGTTTCAGTTCTAGTTGGGGAACTTCTTCCTCTGAAGATTTAAGTATGTCCAGTGGTGGTAAAGTCTCAAACTAGGGCTGCCATCTAGCACCTATAACTTGTACCTCAAGTGGTGAAGGAAAATCTGCCAAACAATCCAAAGCTTCAAAGAAATTTTCATTAGTAGGGTTAGTCTCCTCATTAAGTAAAAATTCAGAAGTTTGAAAAATAAACTCATCATCAGAGGAAGGGAAAGTTGAACCATTAATTTTTGCAAGTGCCAAAACCTCTACAGCATTTAGAATTCTTGTGTCATCAAAGTGGCTCGGAATTTTGCAAGCATTGAAGACATTCAACTCAAGCCCCATATTCCCAAAAGTAAGCTTCAGAACACCACTTCTACAGTTGATCAATGCATTTGATGTAGCCAAGAATGATCTCCCAAGGATGGAAGGTGCTTGAGAATTGTTGACTTTTGACTGCTGGCTGCTACATATCCAGGATTACAAAGTCAATTGTATAGTAAAATTTTTCAACCTGTACAAGCACATCTTCCACAACTCCTCTTGGTCTTTTGATTGACCTATTAGCTAAATTGCAACATAAGGGTAGTCTCTTTAACTCTCCCAGTCCAAGTTGCTCATAAAGTGAGTATGACAATAGGTTCACACTACTGCCCAAGTCTAGAAAAGCTCTAGCAATTTGGGATTCACCAATCACGATGGAAATTGTAGGAGAACCTAGATTTCTATACTTTGGAGGAGTCTCACGCTGGATAATCGCACTAAATTGTTCTGTTAAGAAGACTTTCTTCTTTACATTCAACTGCCTCTTCACTGTGCATAGATCTTTCAAAAACTTGGCATAAAAAGGAATTTGTTGAATGGCTTCCAGTAGTAGAATGTTAATTTTCACCTATTTGTACACCTCAAAAATCTCTTTTTGTTGCTTACTCTTGGTAGCCGACAATAATCTCTGAAGGTATAGTGCGGTAGGGGCATACTCCTTCCTCAACTCCTTAATTTTCTGATCAAAAGGCTCAATCTCCTTTTTCTGGTTCCCACTTTGGTCAACATGTGCCTCAGATGACTCTGCCGCATCTTCCACAACTTCTGGACATTTATCAGGCTTAGGATCATTTTCGGCTGATGGCTTTGGTACAACCTGCTCAATTTGCTTACCACTCTTGAGTGTCATGACAACTTTCATTGGCTTCACATCTTAATTCTCAACTGAATGCACCTCTAACTTCTTATACACTTGTGGGTTGGGTTGAGTCTGAGCTGGAATTTTACCCTTCTCCAAAGTGTTCAAAGTAATCGTCATTTTACTAAGCGTGCCTCTGATTTCATTGATGGTTTGAGAATTCTGAGTATTGGTTATATTTTGGCTTGCCTTAAATTGCCGAAAGGTGGCAGCCATCTAAGCAACTGTATCATCCAGTGACTTCTTAGAAGGTTGAAAAGGTTGTTGATGTTGAGCCACGGGGTATTGCTTAAAAGTTCCCGGAGTAGGTGCAACTGGATGACTTGATTGTCTTGGATCATTTTTCTATGAAAAATTAGGGTGATTCCGCCATACTAGAGTGTAAGTGTTTGAGATTGATGGATTCTGAGGTCGACCCACCCAGCTTACATTCTAAGGTTGCTTTGTACTATTCTCCTGATACATTGGAAAAATAGGACATTCCTGAGCTTTGTTCACTGCCTTCACTTTTTCCATCTCCATAGCATCTAATCTTCTAGTGATTGCAATTAGACGTGCCTGAACATTAACATCATCCTTCAGTTCATATCGCCCTCCACCAGGTATTGCTCTCAATGGTTGAGTTGCAATTGGTTTTCTGTCAATCCTGGTAGTCCACTACTGAGCATTTGCAGCTAAATAGTCAAGAAAACCCAGTGCTTCATCAGGCTCCTTGTTGAAGAAATCCCCTGTACACATTGTATGGACAAATTTCTTCGATTTAGGGGTCAAGGTAGTGTAGAAATAGTTCACCAATCGCCATGACTCAAACCCATGATGAGGACACATGTTAACCAACTCTTTAAATCTTTCCCAACTTGCATGAAAGGTCTTATCAGTTCTCTGCTTGAATTGACTAATTCGTTCCTGCAAAGATTGAGTTCTCTGTAAGGGAAAAAAGTTATGCAGAAATTCTTTTTGCATGTCAGACTAGCTAGCAATAGAATTTGGCCTAAGAGAATTAAACTATGCCTTAGCCTTGTCTTTCAATGAAAAAGGGAACATACACAATCTAATCATCTTATTAGTAACAGCCCTACTCATGAATGTAGTACAAACAAGTTTAAAATCAGTAAGTCCGGATGTGGATTTTCAGACTCCATCCCATAAAACTAAGCTATCAAAGATATCATTCCATGCTTAATATTAAAATTCTGTGCATTCTTAGGAAATATGATGTAAGATGGTTGTGTGGTTCGTGCAGACTGCAAATAATCCTTAAGTGTCCTAGGAACTTTTTCAGCCATGTTATCGATAGTAAAAGGATTTTTTACATCAGTCTCAGAACCAAGATCAAGGCTAGAATCCAATTCAACACTTGAAAAACTACTACTAGGACTGTGATGCATGCAATACATTCTATTGTTTCGTCCCTAAGTCATCTCCACAGGAAATGGTATGGTTGAATTCCAAATTGAGAAGTAAGGTGTACTCCCAAGAGGGGGGGTGAATTGTGTTGTTAAAATTTCTTTGATAACTTTAGTCTAGTGTAACCCTTTTCAGATTAAGTTAATTACAATCACACTCTCCAATTAACAATACGATTAAATTTATTAGCAACTTCAGAAGTACAGTTGATTTGCAATGACTAACACTCAATATGATGTTATCAAGTCAATATATTTGAAAGTCACTCAAGATCTCAGCAAACTTGCTTTAATAAAGTAATTTACTTTACAAGATTAAACTCACCAACTCAGTAAATAACCAGATTTTCAGAAACAATTGAACAATGATAATCTTGATTAATTCCAATTAATCAATCTGAATAGATAAGATAATTACACAATTTTTATATCTGCTGTGTATTTCAATAATCTCTGCTTTTGAAACTCAATCCAATCAACTCCTTAAATCAGTATCCAATGATATTCCAATTTCAAGTTCAAACCTTTGATGTAAAGACACAGCTAATCAATTTTGAGAATCAATTTAAGATGGTTTAGAAACCAATATCAGATTTTAGTTTTACTTTTGAATATGTCAATTCAACACAATATAGTATGCTGATTTAAATAGGAATCAAACTTAGAAATTCAGCAGGCTTCCAAATTCAGCTTTTTGATATCAAATATGTTGCTTGAATTTAAGTATGTTAATGGGATTTGATATTTGTCAACGTACTTCCTTTAATCAAGTTTCCACAATCAACGTATTTCCTTTAATCAAGGTTTCCGCAATTCCCAATGACTATTTAATTTCCAGCAATTAAGTAAGCATCCACGCAATTTATAAAAGCAGAAAATTAAAAGATTTAGGGAAGAGAAAGACACCGAGATTTTATGAGGTTTGGCTATACCTACCTGCATCCTCGCCTTAGGCAAGCCACCCAAGGATTTCACTATACCACTCCCTTAACCGGGTAGAGCAAACCGTTTACACACTTCTTCAAGTAGGATGGAGCCCTCTTCTCCAAGCGATACCCCACGCTCGGTTAGCCAACGATTCAATCAACCCTGAATATTAAAAAACAATAAGAGAAAATTTTTTGTACAATGACCCTCTCAAAAGAGCTGATTAGTTCAAGTTAAAATTAATATACTTCAATCAAATAACAATATAGAAATATGAAGCTCAAGTAATTTATCACCGGGATTCTTTCTTGGATTTAATGACTCAGTAAAACGTGCAAAGAATCGTGAGCTTTTCTCAGCAAAATCACAGCAAGTTGATCAGCTAGAGTATTAGCACAATAGCTTTGAGAAGTAGAGAGTATATAGCTTGATTTCTGCTTGTTGGTGTTTTAATTCTTGGGTTAATCATGTATTTATAGAGTCAAAAAGTAATTTTTCGTGTTGCTAAAGTTGCTTGGAGTATTTCCCAAGTTTTCACAAAGTTTGGAGTCCAAGTAATCAAGTTTGGAAACTTTTCTTCGCTGTTTAAATTTGACCGTTACGAAGGTCAGTTGACTGGACTACGACTGACCAGACTATCGGGGTCAGTCGACTGGGCCTATTCTGTCTACTAATCAGTTGGCTGAACATACACAGTCAGCTGCCTGAGCTGTCAGCTTTGACCATCTTTCAGTATTTTGGTCATAACTTTTTTTATACAACTCCAAATTGGACATTCTTGGTATCAATAGAAAGCTAAGAAAAAATCCCACAACTTTCATGTTGAACACTTTTTAAAATAGAAAACCATTGATAGAGAAAATTGCACATCAATGCAGATATAGAAAAAAGAAGGGAATTTGGAGAATTTTGTTTTGGTGCTTTTTATTCCAAAAATAATTTTAACACTTTTGAAATAAATTTTGACCTTACAAAAATATTTTCCAAGTATTTTAAAAGGTATCTAGGTCCAAGTAATTAACTTAAGAGCTTCATGCATCCATATTGAAATCGTTTGTAGAACTTACATGAGACTTCTTAAAAGACTATAACTTTCTAAGCGCTAAGTCTTCATGTATTTGCTTTCCTCTCAGTGTCTTCACGTATTTGCTTTTCCTTCATGTTTGACTTGACTTTAAGCTTCAATAGTCTTTACCTTCATAAGATCTTGTATCTTTGAGTTTGAGCTTTCAAAAGACTTTGTCAAGCACCCGTTCTTGAACACTTGAGTCCTGAATCATCACTTAACCAAATATGTTAAGTTCCTTTGCTTTGTTATCATCGAAACAAGATTCTAATCCTTGTGAGGTCAACACAAATTTAACTATTATCCTAAAAGGAAGGAAATTAAACCCTACAACTAATTAACATGTTATTTACAATGGAACGGGGTTTTCGGACATAGTCCGAAGATGGTTCTTTTTTTGCTTTTGTATGAGATTGATAAAACATGTATTTAATGGACTAAAGGAAATTAAAATGCAGCATGTTTATAAACCCAAGTTAAACGCGGAACATAGTTATGTAACAAGTTTAGAATTCATGTGCCGACGCCCTTGTCACCAACATTACTCTCGTCCCTAAATTAGAAGAAATTGAGGACACGTGTTGAATGAATAATGATTATCTTTGCTTCAAGGAGCTAAACCACATTTAACAACATCATCTAATCGACCTATTTCCAACAATAAATGACCAAGTATAATGTTCATGCTCCAAAGGACATTCTTTCAAACACCTTGTGTGCACCTTGTTATTTAACTAAGTCTTAATCTCCTTGTGTTATAAAACATCCCATAAACACAAATCAAACTTAACAATGATGCAAAACCAATGCAACAAAAATAACTCATTCAATGATTCATTCAAACAATAAAGTAAACGATAACGAAATTAAACGAACAAAATAACCCAACATTTAAACATTCAAACAATAAACTAAAGAAAAGAGCTTCATTAATCTAATAAACCATTCAACAATAAAGTAACTCAATCCGACAACAACTTAAACTAAACAAGCTCAATCCAACAATAAATCAAAACAAGGTATTGAAATAAACATTAAAGTAAAGCAACAAAAGAACAAAAGATAGAAGAACGAAAGGAGAGGAGAGAAGAGAGAGAAGTCTAGGGCCGAATGGAGGGACTTCCTCTCTAGTTTCGGCTGCTTCAAACCCTTCACCCTGCAGCTGTTCCAACCTCCTTCAATTGCGCCTCAAATAAACCTCAAAGTGAAGAAACAAAAGAACAAAAAGCTAGATGAAAAGAGAGGAGAGGAGAGAGAAGAGAAGAGAAGGCGAGTCTAAGGCCGAATGGACGGTTGCATGGCTGCACACAGCTGCTCCCAAACTCCCAGCATGGCTGGTCTCAACTCACAGCCTCCTATACCTCCTCAAACATATGGCTGCCCTAGCTTAAAACCCTATTTTTTTCTTCACCCCAGTTGCCCTAGCCATGTGGGTTCCTCCTTGTATGCGCATGGGTCTTCTTTGCATGTTCCATGTTCTTGTTTCTCTCATGCATGGCTGCTCTTATGCAGCCCACACACATATGCACGCCCCTTGCAACCTTTAAAACCTTAATCCACACAAGAATAGCCGCTTGGGCCTTCTCCAATGCACGACTCTCTCTAATTTTCATAGCCCATGTATGAATTTAAGGCTCTTCATGTGTGGCCTCCTTATGCATTTCAATTTCGTGGCTTCAAAATGCTTGGGCCTTGACCTTTTATTCTCGAGAGTACCCTACAATAATTAAACACAAGTATTCGTAAATTTACGGGCAAGGATAGGATAGTTATCTTAATATTACCCATTGAGCTCAATGTTAAAATAATGTACATAACTAGGCATTTAATTAAATTTGCAATACCTAATTAATGCATTTAAACACCTAATTATGCAACTTTAATGCTTAATCATTGAACTTGATACAGGGCTGTGCAATTCGACTAGATCTTGCAGACAAACTTTGAAATTATAACTTTTGATTTAGAAATGACAAACATTGACTAAACCATGTATGTGCCTGCTTAGATTACAATGACCCTCATAAATACTTGTAATTATAAAGGCTTCATATACAGTGTTGGCCCATGGCTTAGCAGCTTGAGCTCTTAAGTGATGATCTAACAGCAACTAAGAGGAGCACATCATTCTGCTCTTGTTGGTTGATACTTGCTTCTGCATGAGTGATCAGATTTTGCGACTACAAATTTGCAAGGATCAATCTCCATATACTCCCTTTGACTTATACAAGGAATTCTTGTAGTTAGGGTTGCCAACTTGGTTGATATTAGATAAGGAAGTCGTAATGTACCCTCTCCACCACTTCTTTCAGTCCAAGGGAGTCTCTCCAAAGAATTATCCTACAATTGTTCTGTCGAGAGTGGTATTATCTTCTGTTACCACACAGTTGGTGTGGCATGTCTTTACGTCCATACACTCCATACAGGATAGTTCCAGAAAAAAAAATGATTGCCACGGCCTTTTTTGGGTCTTAAGTCCATCTATGATATTATTTTGGTGATCTGAATGGTTTTCTGCGGTGTTTCTACGCTGCCCTACTGAACTTTATTCATGTTTTGGTGGCTGCTTGGAGTTTTCAGTTTTTGTAGCCTGCTGTGATGTGTTCAAGAATGATTCAGGTTGTATATTTGGTTTTTTACAGTTGCAAAAGGTCTGCTCTTTTGTTAATTTGCTGACATATAATTTCTTGGCTGGGAAAATGGTTATGGTGGTTTCTGCTAGAGGTGAACTCCCTGTGGCATGGGCTTTTAAGTATATTCGGTTTGCAGGTGAACAGTTGGATGCTAGTATGGATTTTAGATGTTCGTCTGAGAGTCCTTGGAGGCTTATTTTCCAAGTGTACTCTATTTATTCCATTGACAAAGTTTAAATTGGGTGATGGTGCTTGTATTTTCTTTTGGCAGGATGTTTGGATGGAGGATTCAGCAATACTGATTACTTTTGCTTGACTTTATTGTCTTTCTTGATACATAATGCTGCTATTTATTCTTTACTAAATCTAGATGATGATTCTCTTGGGATTTTCATTTTAGAAGGGATTTAAATGATAAGAAGCTGGAGAAGCTTTTATTTTATTTTTTTTAACTTATTGTGTTGGAGGGTTGACATATCTATAATAGCAGGGATGTTAGGACGGGGGTTTGGATTAGTTGGGTTACTCTTGTACTTCTTCCATCACCTCATCAGATATATTGTTTCTTTTCCCTTATCATTGTATTTGGGAGGCCAAAGTCCCTTCTAAGATTAAAATGTCGTTTGCTTGGTGACCCTTACTAATGTTAGTTAGCACCAACAATCTGCTGCAAAGTAGGAGGCTTTCAAAGGCATTGTCCCCCTAATGTGTATTTTTTGTGTTGTAACAGTTTGGAGACTCTATCTCATTTATTTCTGCACTTTTTGTTTACTTGGAGCATGCAGATTTCAGAATAGATTTTTTTTGGCTATTTGGTGAGATTTGGATGTCCCATGAGTATTGGGGTATTTCTTTTGTAGGGTTCAGAGGAATAAGAATGCTATTGGTTCATGGTGTATATTCTTTGTTGTTCTGTGAGGAATCTGTGTATCTTCTCCAGAAAAAAATTGTCTTTACTTTTGCTTTGGAACAGGTTGCAGTATTTTGGCATCTCTTGGGCTTTTAGTGCAGGCTGCTTTGAGATATACTAGTTTTGAGGATATTAGAGCACATTTGAGAGGATGCTTATGTTTAATGAATTGAAGTAACACTATACACTTGCTAAAAAAACTTTGATACATTTAAAAAACAATGGGAAGAGTTCTATGTCAAAAATTTTCTGAATGGCCTGAACACCACTCTTCAACCTACCAAATCAAATTCCTTTAGGTGGAGATTATGGTGTTCCATCCTTGATTAATGTTTATGCCATAGTACTCCATGCATCGAGTAATTCTCCTGTGTCAGTCTCTAGGATAGGTGGACATAGTTCTGATTTGATCAGTTCCACTAACTACTGTTTTGGTGATAGTGGAGTCATGCCAGGCGTACGCTAATAGAGGTCGTTCTGGAGGAAACGATGATAGTTGTAAATCCATGTTCTCTACAAGAACAGACTGACTGTCTTGGGAATTCTTTCGTTATGCTTGCTATTTTTATCTTGTACGGCTCTGAATCTCCTATGCAAAGCAGAAGACAAATATTACATCAAGAGAACAGTAGCGCATGCAGCTGGGATGTATTGCTCTACATATTCAGCTTTAAGGAATCACTCTGTTCATGTTCATAGTGTTGATTGGCACAGTCGTTTCTGAAGCCTTACTTGCAGGACAAGGAAAATAAGGTTTTGATGATTGTGAGCCCTCTCCAGCCGAGCCCGAGCCCGAGCCTGCAATTTAAGTCTCGGCTGTTAGTGATGAAGGAAACATAGCACTCACAAACAGGACAAGCAAGGAACAGGATCAATGACCAGAGCAACCGCACGCAAGGTGAGCAACTGAAACTACCTCAAATGATTCACAAACAAACTAGCATAACACTACAACAGACCTGAGGAACTCTGCTACCGTGACGTACAAATCTGATGATACCAAACATTAACAAAGTGCCACAAGTGAACAACCAGAAAAGGTTGGATCCTTGAACATCAAACATGATACACGACTTGATATTATGGAATATAGAGGAATTAAAGCAATGTGGGAACAGATCGAGGCAAAAACAGAGCTTGACAAAGCCCAATGGTCCAGCGTGGCTTTGGAGCAGTCAGCCTTTGACTGGAATGTGAGGGTGCATCAATAATCCTCCAACAATTAAATTTCTGAGGGTTACAGATTGGAAAGGTCCATGAGTAACTATGAGTTTGGTTTTGCAAAATCTTAAGGGATTCTTTCTTTTTTGAACTGGCAAGTGCTATCCTGGTCCAGCAACTGTGTGTTTTCTGGCAACTGCTGGAGCTGTTCCAGGGCTTTGGTGGCGTGAACAACCCTCCTACAACGACACTGTCTGCACAGGGTTATGAGATTTGGGGCTTGATTTGGCGGTGGATACGGCACTTAGGGTTTAGTCTTGGATTAATGCTGTAATACCATGTTAAAGTGTTGTGTAAATTGGAAGAACTAATCACAGCAATACATCTCCTTCTCTATTTATAATATAGCCAAGTATATCTCACTAACTCTTAGTTACTAAAGTAGGTAGTAAAACTAAAAAACCAATAACTAATAACAGTTTCCATATCCAATGAATCCCTTGAATAATAGTCCCTGATATGGTAGCATTATGGATGTTCGACTTTTCAAAAATTATGTTTAGAAAATTTGGTTTACCCTAAGCATGTCCTGGTATACTAACAAGGGTTTAACTGATCTAATTTTATTAACATTTGTGTTTCTGTGCTATAATTTCAAGTGGCATTCAAATTATTTAGCATTTATGTAGATTCCCATTTTAAAAATGAAATTATGTTTCTGAAATTACTTTTTGTTCTTGTGTACTAATAATTCTAATGTTTATGTTGTTATGAGGTTAGCTTCTGCTTACATAGCAGTTTGGTGTAATTATGGCTCCATAAAATTTAATTTTCTCCTAAATTTCAGATAAAGAAGAGACAAAAGTTTTGATTGTAGCTACAATTGCATGGGGATTGCGGAAAAGCTCTCGTGCTATAGTGTTGGCGCTGATATTTCCTATTGCATTGAAACCAGGTTTCATCCATGCTGCATACAGTATGTCAAAGAAAACCACTTCTCAATATTTTTTCTCGTAGGAATTCACTTATGTTATTGCTTGTTATTGTTTCATGGAAATTTGTTCATATACATGAAATTGTTGTGGGAAACCTCTGATACACGTGACTTTTTTTTTTTTTTTAAAGGATTCTTTAAATTGGTAACACTAAATATTACAGTAGTTATTATGATGTAATGAATCTATATTTTTATTCTTACTTCTCCTTATTAATTTCTTGTTTTATCATGTTAGTGATATTCTTCATGATGTATCTATTGAGCCACACAATCAGTAGAAGGCTACGGCAATCCCTAATTCTTCTGTGTGAAGCACATTTTGCTTTGTTGTACATTCTTCAGCTTAATTTAATATCCAAGAATTTGGATAAAGAGGGCTTGTTACCTGTGGAAATCCTATCAGAGTTAGGTAATTTTTTTATGTACACATCCTATCCAAGTTATCTCTTTGAATAAGTGAACACAATTGTTTAATTGTTTTTAATCCTTTGTAATCTACAGAATTTGCAGATATACTTTATACTTACAATTAATCCATTTTTATATTGTGTGTATTGTTTTAGGCCTTCTTGATGAAGCTAATTCTGGGGATTTTTGTAAGGTAGCCATACTTGCGTGCTTTTGTGCAATTCATAATCACGGATTTGAAATTCTATTCTCATTTTCAGCAGTGGTTCAGCACACTCCCTGCCCTCCAGTCGGGTTTAGCATCTTGAAAGCTGGTTTGACCAAATCAGTTCTATTATCAGTTTATACTTCAAAGTCCAGAGAGGGCCATTCCACTAACTCTTCCCATGGTATGACTGCATCCAAGGTTGATTGCATCCTGGGATGCTTTCAATCTTTTTAACATTCTAAGGTTTTAAAAAGGGGTCATATTGCCTACGTTATGAGAAAACATATGGATACTAAGTTTCTGTGTATATAATAGGTAATTATATTGGTGTATCTGTGACATTCCACTCCCACTGTGTAGTTATTGTCTGCTTTGGGGGCGAACCCCTCATGGTTTTGTCCTTCCTCAAAAGGCACCTACACGAGAGGAATACAATCCCTATATTAGCCGAGGCCCCTTCACCTCCCTGAGTGATGTGGGACTCCTCCCCACCCCAAGAACCTCAGTTCTGGGTTGTCTCCTGCCCCTGCAAGGCACAGAATAGTGGGTACTTCTCACCCTACTAGGACATGACATCCCTGGCATGTGTCATCACCACGTTTTCAGTTGGGGTCCGGCTATGATACTATACGTGACAGCCAACTCTCAATGTGTAGGTATTGTCCGCTTTGGGTGCGAACCCCTCACAGTTTTGTCCTTTCTCGGGATCCAATTCACATAGAAACCGAGGCCATTTCACCTCCCCAAGCGATGTAGGACTCTTCCCCACCCCAAGAACCTCAGTTCTGGGCTGTCTCCTGCTCCCACAAGACACAAGATAGTGGGTACCCTCTCTCCTTATATGGACCAACTATCTTGTGCCTTGTGGGTTATTATGGATAGATGTACCCACTAACCTGTGCCTTGTGGGGGGCAGGAGACAGCCCAGAACTGAGGTACTTAGGAGTTGGGGTGGTGAGGAGTCTAACATTGCTTGGAGAGGTGAAGGGCCTCAGCTTTTATGGGGATTGGATCCCTCTTCTGTTTAGGTGCCATTTGAGGAAGGACAAACCCGTGAGGGGTTTGCCCCAAATGTGGTCAATACCCAAACAGTGGGGGTGGGCTGTCACATAAGGTATCAGAACTGGATCCCAACCGGAAATGTGGTGACAGCACATGCCAGGGACAGCATGTCCAGGTAGGATGGATGGTAGCGACTATCTTGTGCCTTGTGGGGGCAGGACCGCAGGAGACAGCCCAGAACTGAGGTTCTTGAGGTGGGGAGGAGTCCCATATCGCTCAGGGAGGTGACAGAGCCTCAACTTGTATGAGGATTGGATCCCCCTCTTGTATAGGCGCCTCTAGAGGAAGGATAAAACTGTGAGGAATTTGCTGCCAAAGCGAACAATACCTACACGGTGGGAGTGGGCTGTCACAGTATCTGTCAACAAAGTGTTTAGCCTTGGCGTATTTATAGAGGGTTTGAGACATAACTTTCATTGTCTTCCCTCTGTTTGAAATGGAGAGCTGGAACAATGTTCATTACTGATAAGGCATCATATTCCTATGGGCCCTGTTTGGAGCTTGGAAAATATAAGGAATCCAGTTTTTCATGTTTGGTTATCGAAGAAAATAAGGAGGAGAAAAATATATAACAAATCAATGGATAAAATTTTGATTTCACCCATGAATAACATTTGATTTTGCATAATTTTTAATTCATTTTAATACTGTAGAGAGAAAATAGAATGAAAAATGCATTTCCTTCTTATTTTCCTTTCCTTTCTCCAAACAAAATCCTTGATACAAAAGGGCGGATAATGTTATCTTTCATTTGGTTACTATCTTCACAATCAACATTATTAGTATTATTATCAACGCTAGCATTGACATTAATTTTATTGATCATTTGATCATTGTATCCCACTACCTCTAGTTTAGAAAAAATTATTTTAGTTATGCTTTGCCAGCTTTTCTCATTTGAGTTGCATGTGATGCAAACTGTGTCAATTTCCGTAATGGATCTAATTATATTTCTCAAACAAGAGGATGGACCAATTGGACTTGATTGTAAATATATTTGCTTACAAATTTATTTGATCTTTCAGAGAGAAAGATAGCATCATATCTGACTGCAATTGGACAGAAGTTTCTGTCTGCATACCGATCATGTGGAACCTACATAGCTTTTCTTACTATTCTTCTCACCGTGTACTCAGTCACACCTAATTATACATCATTTGGTTACGTTTTCTTCCTTCTACTGTGGATGATTGGAAGACAACTTGTGGAGAAGACTAGGCGGCGCCTTTGGTTCCCTCTGAAAATGTATGCAGTTGGAGTTTTTATATTCATTTACTGCTTGACTGTCTTCTTCAGCTTCAAGACAAGGTTTTCTAGGCTTATAGATCTTTGCTCAGCTTTTGGATTTAACCCAGAGGCTTCAATGTTGAAAAATGTTTGGGAATCGCTGGCTGTTTTAATTGTGATGCAACTGTATAGTTATGAGAGGAGACAGAGTAAATATTTCTGTTCAAGTGATCAAGCTGCATCTGAACTTGGAGATTTTGCTTTTGGTAAACGCCTTTTGATTCTGCACAGCGAGAAAATATTATTTTTTGCTTTATTGTATGCATCTTTGTCTCCAATCAGTGCATTTGGTTTTTTGTATCTTCTCGGCCTGGTCATTTGTTCAACTTTACCAAAAACTTCTCGGGTGCCACCAAAAATGTTTCTGGTTTATTCAGGATTTCTTTTGATGGTTGATTATCTTTTCCAGTTGTTGGGTCAGCAGGCTGAGATGTTCCCTGATCAGAAAAACTATTATTTGTCCTGTTTTTTGGGCCTGCGGGTGTTTGAGCCTGGTTTTCTGGGTCTAGAATCAGGCCTGAGAGGAAAGGTTTTGGTTATTTTTGCCTGTATACTTCGGTACAATGTCTTTTTTTGGTTGGGAAAGCTGCCAGGTGAGTTTAGAAACAGAGGAAAATGGGATGAACCTTGTGCTTTGTTTGACTCAGCAGAAGAAACCATGATTGAAGATTCTGTTCATGCCAATGAGGGTCAGCCATCTATGGATGGTAGTCCACTGTTAGAAAAACAAAAAGAAGTGACTAGCAACTTATGGCCCTTTTTTAATTTTGGAAAGCCCCAAGGTCAAGGCATTGTGTCATCTGACACAGGAGATTCAGAAGGCAGTATCACCAGAAAATATATATACAGATACATCTGGGGGAGTCCCAAGGAGAGTCATAAGTGGAATAAAAAGCGGATTCTTATCTTGAGAAAAGAGAGGTTTGAGATGCAGAAGACTGCTTTAAAAATATACATGAAATTTTGGATAGAAAATATGTTCAATCTCTTTGGCCTTGAGATTAACATGATTGCACTACTTCTCGCCAGCTTTGCAGTGTTGAATGCCATATCTTTGCTCTATATTGCATCACTAGCTGCTTGTGTTCTTTTACATCGACATGTCATAAGAAAACTATGGCCTTTATTTGTTTTCTCATTTGCTTCTGTTCTCACCATCGAGTACTTGGCCATTTGGTTGAATCTGATATCTTGGAAGCATCTGATCCCTGCAGAGGGAAAGGTGCCTTGTCATGATTGTTGGCGAAGTTCTAATAGCTATTTCAGCTATTGTAAAAAATGCTGGCTAGGTATTTCTTTCCAAACAATTCCTAATCCACTAGTTAATAGGCCAAGTTTACTTTATCCTCATTGTACTTAGTCATCAACTTTTTTTATCCCTTTCTCAAATAGCGCATGTCTAGAGTGAATGTTTTGTCATTGTTACATGCACACACACACACACACACACACACACATGTATTGGTAGTGCCATCTTGTGAATAAATTGATATTTAAATTTGCTTTGATTCTAGTTTTGGCTGATATAAAGGCTCTACCATGATCTTTTAATAGTTTTTTTTCATCTTGTGAATAAACTGATATTTAAATTTTAAGTGCATTGTGATGTTTGTGTGTGGTTTCTACTGGTTGTAGGTTTATAAATTTGTGAACTAAATGCAGAATAGGTTTTTAGTAGACTTTTAGTGTAGATTAGTTTTTGTTTCTTGTTTAGAATTGCTTAGGGTAGGTTGTGTGGGTTTTTAGTTTTTGTTTTATTGTCTATGTGAAATAAGTTTGCATCCAAAAAAGAGCAAAACCCAAACTTGTACAGTTGTACTTTGCCTATGTAACACAAATTATCTTTATACAAACAGCTGGTCCCAAGCCTATAAAAAGGAACGGGGTTGCGTTAGGTAGCTGACAGCTAGCGTAAAACTTGTCAGATCCTTGTATCATGAATCCTTACCAAATCAACTCGGGTTAAGGGAATAGACTTGGTCAATATAGAAGGAAGAGGGCTGAGAAGTTAGTTCAAGAAACTAGGATTAGATTAGCAACTTGGAATACAGGGATACTTATGAGCAAAAACATGGAAATAATGGAAACAATGTTTAGAACGAAAATTAACTTAATTTGCTTTCAAGAGACAAAATGGATAGGGGGGAAAACTAGAGAAATTGAAAAATCAGGATTTAAACTTTCGTAATCTAGAAAAGAGAAACATAAAAAATGGGTGGGAGTCATTGTGTACAAAGACCTAACAGATAATGTAGTAGTAGTAGATGTTAAAAGATAACGGGATAGGATCATTAAAATCAAGATAGCTCTAGGCCTGGATATAGTAAATGTCATTAGTGTGTATGCTCCCTAAATAGGCTTAGCAGAAAATCTCAAAAGACAATTTTAAGAAGTTATGGATAACAGAATGGTTTGAATTGTCCTCCCTTTTGAGAAGGTCTTTCATTATGTAGGCAAGACTACTAGTTATACAAGGAAACTTAAATCTGTACATGCTAATTACATAGAGTGATCTTAGGAAGCTATATATGGTAAGCGAGCTAATTTACATAAAGTGATTTTAGGAAGCTATACATGGTAAGCTAAATCTCCTCTCCAATTTATGAAAGTATATACAACCTAGATGAATAGCTATTAACAAGGCATAATTTATGGCCTTCTATTGAAATCCCCCCTAAAATTGATGTGGCTTATCCATAAGCATCAATTTGTTTGTAAGAAAATTATGCCGTTGCTGTGTGAGAGCCTTGGTGAAAATATCTGCCACTTGAAGATTGCTAGAAACATGAGGAAGAGAGATAGTCTAGGTTTCAAATGTCTCACGGATGAAGTGGCAATCAACCTTGATATGTTTAGTGCGTTCATGGAAGATGGGATTGGCTGAAATGTGAATGGAACTAGTATTATCTGCATGAAGAGAAGTTGGACCACCTGGAGAGAAGCCAAGTTCAGCCAATAGCCCTTGGAGCCAATGTATCTCAGCGCAAGCTTGGGACATGGCGGACTCAGTGGAGGACTTAGAAACACGGTCTTGTTTCTTGCTTTTCCAAGAAATAAAAGCTGGACCAAGATACATACACCGACCCATAGTAGAACGTCGAGTGTCACTACACCCGGCAAAATCAGCATCACTATATGCTACTGTTAAAGGTTGATATACTTTGTTGGCCCACAACCTAAAAGCTTAAGCTTTTTGGTAATGTGGTAATCTAACATGGTATCAGAGCTGGTTACCAGGAGGTCCTGGGTTCTAGTCTCGTAGCCCGCATTTATTCTATGGTATTTAAAAATTTATTGTGTGTTTATCTCTCCACGTGCTGTCGGGCTGCATGTGCGGGGGAGTGTTAAAGCTTGATATACATTGTTGGCCCACAAAGCTTTTAGGTAAAGTGGTAATCTAACAGCTACAAGATTAAGTGAAGTACCAGTAGGATAGAAAAGTCCCCGCAAAGCTGTGCCATGGACATAGCGAATGATTCGTCGAACTGCAGCCATGTGAAGGTGCCGAGGAGAAGCCATGAACTGACTAACCTGTTGGACTGCATAAGAAATATCAGGTCTAGTAATTGTAAGATAGACCAAGCTGCCAACCAGCATACGATAAGCTACAGGGTCTGATAACAAGTCACCCTCTTCTTTGCGCAGCTTGAGATTAAGTTCCATGGAAGTATCAAGGGGGTAGAGTCCTGGAGACCAGTAGCAGCCACCAAATCCTGGGCATACTTGTGCTGTGACAGAAAAATACCATATGAACCAGCAGTAATTTCTAGACTAAGAAAATATGTAAGAGATCCCAGATCCTTCATGTGAAAAGAGTCCTATAAATACTGCTGAGATCAAAACCGAATCAGTACCCGTGATGATTATGTCGTCAACATACACCAAGAGAATGACAACACCAATCTCAGTTTTGCGAAGAAACAAATATGAATCGACAACACCAATCTCAGTTTTGCGAAGAAACAAATATGAATCATACTTGCTTTTGAGAAAAAGCAAACTTGAGTAGGGTAGAAGTAAATTTCTCATACCATGCACAAGGGGCCTGTTTGAGACCATACAAGGAGTGACACATCTTGCACACTACCGAAGTAGGGGTGGAAAGTAAACCTGCAGGAGGATGCATATAAACATCTTCCTTGAAATCCCCGTGAAGAAAGGCATTCTTCACATCCATTTGGTGCAAACCCCAATTTTGAGAAGCAGCAATGGCCAAAATTGTGCGGAGCAAAAGTTTCCTCGTAATTTACTCCTTACTCTTGATTATTTCCAAGAGCTACTAAGCGGGCTTTATACCTCTCCAAACTACCATCAGACTTAACCTTAATAGAATAGACCCACTTACATCCAAGTGGAGTCACACCTGCAGGTGCAGACAGTGCAGAAGTAGTAGTACCTGCCATACGTGACGGGAATCCATAACGGTCAGGAGGACCAGATACTCTAGAGGAGCGGCACAAAGGAGCAGATGGCAAGACAGGAGCAGAAGGGGGCAGCACTGGAGGTCTCCGCTAGTATACCATGCTTGGCTGGAACTTTTCAACATGAGTACTAGGAGCACTAAAAGTGTCATCAAAAGAAGGCAAGAAAGCAATAGAAGAATCTGGTGAGGAAGACATTGGAAAGAACCATTGATTTTCAAAAAGAGCCAATCCTTGAAACACGAACCCGATTAGAGTTTGGATCATAGCATAAATAACCCTTTTGTGTGACACTATATCCCAAGAAGGCACAACGGATGGATTGAGCAGAAAGCTTGTTTCTGTCCAGTGGGGGAAGATGCATAAAGCATACACACCAAAAAATGTGAAGATTTGTATAGGTAGGATTGTGATGATAAAGCCTGAAATATGGAAATCCAAAACTTGGGAAGGAAGTCTATTTATAAGAAAAGTGCTTCTACCCAAAAGATAGGAGGAACCGAAGACTCAATGAGCATCGTTGGACAACATCTAAATGATGACGATTCTTCCGTTCAGATGCTCCATTTTGTGCTGGAGTATATGGACAAGAATGTTGAGAGATAATTCCTTTAGATTGCAAGAAAGATTGGAACTCATGAGACATATATTCCCCACCCGAGTCGGACCAAAGAATTTTAACAGCAGCTGAAAATTGAGTGTCAACAAGAGCTAAGAACAGTTTGAACATATGAAAAACTTCAGATTTGTGCAGCAAGAAATACACCCATGTATATCTGTTGTAGTCATCGATAAATGTCACAAAATATTTGTATTGGGCATGAGAAATAATAGGACTACTACCCCAGACATCACTATGAATGATCTCAAAACTGTGGGTGGCTCTACTTCCTTCAGAAGGAAAGGGTGAAGTCTTACTTTTGCCAAGTTTACAAGTTGCACAATCAGGAAACATAGTGAAAGAAGAATGCTCTTTATTATTCAATAGACCAGATTTCAACAAATAAGATAGAACCCTAGAATTAGGATGACCAAGGCGCTTATGCCAAACTACATTTGACACTCCAGACTTATTACAAAGTAAAGACAGTACAGAGAAAGAAGGTAAGCTTTGTGGAACAGGTAGTTGTAGAGAAAAGAGACGTTCTTGCATAGGCCCCTTCGCTATCAACTGCCCGGACATCTGATCCTGCACAACACAACCACCATGAGTAAAATGTACATCATAATTTTGGTCCACAAGCTGGCCAACAGAAACTAAATTCACAGAGAGATTAGGTGATACAAGAACATCCTTAAAGGAAGAAGATACATCTCCAACTGCGACAATGGGTAGAGCACCACCATTGGCTGTTTGAATATGTGAAGAGCCACAATATTCTCTGACATTACTTAATCCATGGAGAGAATTAGACATATGATTAGAAGCACCCGAGTCTAAGATCCAAGAGGGAGATGAAGAACCAGTACCTTGAAGACCCAATGCTGGAAATGCACTCACAATCATTTCTTGCACCGTTTCTCGAGTTAGAAAAGGTACCGGACGCAGAAAAGCAACAGCAGAAGTTGCAGCAGGCATAGCTGGCTGTAAGTCACCAGTAACAACAGCATGATAAACCTTGTTGGAGCGTGAAGGGCGAATAGTACAGTCCTTAATAATGTGCCCTGGCTGCTTGCAGTAATTACAAAATTTTTGAGGTCAGTTAGGGGCAATATGGGCATATTTCTTGCAACTATAGCACTGTGTGGTGCTCATGTCACGACTCTTCCCCTTGCCATGAGCAGCATAGGCAACTGAGACAGTATTAGAAGCAATACGAGACTGCTCCATAATATTCTGAGTATTGAGGCGTTGTTCAAGAGTTCTCCAAAACAGGCCTCCAAAGTCAGAACAGGATCTCTATTTACTAGAGAGGCACGAATAGATTCAAATTCAGGCCTCAATTTCATTAGAAATTGATCTCTTTGGCTGGTTTTGTGTATGTGTTGTACTGTTGCCAATCCTGCCTCCAATCCTTCTGCAGAGACCGTGGCTGTAAGCCTGTAACAAGGTCAGAATAATCATTCCAAAAAATCAGAAAACCATAGTAGTAGTCTTGAACTGATAGATCCCCTTGAGTATAGTATAGTTAGCAATGGCCAACTCAAGCTGGAAGCTCCTAGCATTGTTGTCTTGGTTATAGACTTGCTCGAGATATTTCCACATAGCCTTTGCAGACCTATGAGGATGCAGAGAAAGAATCAGATGTGGCTCCATAGAACCAAGAATCCAGGACATGATTTGATTATCTTTGGCATCCCAAGCTGCCTTGTCGACGACAGACCTTTCGGCAGTAGATCCCCCTTTGCTGCTGCCGTCTATATGTCCCCACAGCTCTTTACCCGTGAGAAAGGTCTCCAATTGAAACTCCCAAGCAGCATAATTTTTGCCAGTGAATCTGACACAAACATTATCTGATTTCTCCATAAGTACTGAGGCTATGACTGAGAAAAGTAGGACTGAGATTTCTTAGAGAATAGCTCTGATACCATAACAGAATGGATTGAATTTTCCTCTCTTTTGAGAAGGTCTTTCATTATATAGGCAACACTGCCAGTTATACAAGGAAACTTAAATCCGTACATGCTAATTACACAGAGTGATCTTAGGAAGCTATATATGGTAAGACAGCTAATTTACATAGAGTGATTTTAGGAAGCTATACATGGTAAGCTAAATCTCCTCTCCTATTTATGAAAGTATATACAGCCTAGATTTCAGTCACTTCTGAACAATTATTTAAGATTACGAAATTTTATGCTAGAGGGTTTTGGAAACTGCTGGAGATAGTACCATCTTTTGCCTTGATTTTTCCTAGCCCCAATTACTCAATTCAAGTTTCCATTTATTTTTTACTTTTAAAAGAATGTTTTTAATTCCCTATTTCTTGATGCTCCTTTGGGTTCTAGATTAACATATTTTTGTTGTCAAATAATCAAATGTCTACTTTTGGTAATCTACTTTTCTATCAAAATTTTTGTAATGGTGACTACAATATTTTATATAAATGGCATGGAATATGGCATTGTGTGATTTCATTTCATGTGGGTTCAGTGCATTTTATCCATGCTTCTTTTAATGAGAACAATCTTTCTCATGTGTTAAAAGTCTAATTGCCCTGTTATTATCTTTTTTTCTGCAGGAATCATAGTTGATGATCCTCGAATGCTTATCAGCTATTATATGGTTTTTATGCTAGCATGTTTCAAACTCCGTGCCGATCACTTGTCCAGTCTGTCAGGTTCATGTACATATCGCAAAGTGTTGTCTCAAATTAAGAATGCATCTGTATTGAGTGATCTCTCATTTGAAACAAAAAGCATGTGGACGTTTCTTGACTACCTGAGGCTTTACAGTTACTGTCACTTGCTGGATCTTGTTCTTGCTTTGATTTTGATTACAGGAACCCTTGAGTATGATATTCTTCACCTTGGATACCTTGGGTTTGCTCTGGTCTTTTTCCGAATGAGACTTGAAATATTAAAGAAGAGAAATGAAATCTTCAAATTCTTGCGAATGTACAACTTTGCTTTAATTGTTTTTTCTCTTGCCTATCAATCTCCTTTTGTTGGGGACTTGAATGAGCGGAAATTTGAAACAATGGATTATTTATTTGAGGTGACTGGGTTTTACAAATATGATTATGGATTTCGGATTACATCAAGATCAGCCCTGGTTGAGATTGTCATATTTATGCTGGTGTCACTACAGTCATATATGTTTTCATCTCTGGAGTTTGATTATGTGTCTAAGTATCTTGAAGCAGAGCAGATTGGTGCCATAGTTTGTGAGCAGGAAAAACGAGCTGCTTGGAAGACTGCACAGTTGCAACACATTCGTAAGTCTGAAGAGCAGAAGCGCCTGCGTAATTTGCAAGTGGAGAAGATGAAATCTGAGATGCTTAACCTACAAATCCAGCTTCAGAGTATGAGCACAACTGCAACCTGTGTTAACAATTCTCCTGAAAATGAAGATCTTGGAAAGAGAAGGATCTCTCCTCTAAATTCGTGTAGGGAGAATAGCATCCTAGATAAAGAAGAAAATGATTTCAAGAAGCATGATGTTGTTGCTGACTCTATAATGCCTTTCAATGTGCATGAATCTCCAAAAAGTATCAGAGCCAAAAGTCCAACAGCAGTGGAGTCCTTGAGATATTCTGTGAATGCACATCATGAAATTAAGGAAGTGAAGGAGAAAGCTGAGTTTTTGCATTCAGAGAGAAGGGAGGAAAAATTCCATTCTAAGGAAAACCCATTAATTTCGGCAGTACACCTTATTGGTGACGGAGTTTCTCAAGTACAGTCTCTTGGTAATCTGGCAGTTAACAATATAGTGAATTTCTTGAATATAGAAAATGAAGAATTGAATTCAAATGAGCATTCCTCTGAGGATGAGTTTTATGATGAAATAGAAAGTCAGAGCATGGCTGGTGAACAGTTGGAGCAGACATTTTCTCTGCAATCTGGTAGTGAGAGGACCATGTCTGATGCTGCGTGCCTGCAAATCAGTATAATATTCCGTTACATGTGGGCACAAATGCGGTCAAATAATGATGTTGTTTGTTATTGTTGTTTTGTTTTGATATTCCTGTGGAACTTCAGTATGCTTTCTATGGTTTATCTTGCGGCTCTTTTCTTGTATGCTCTTTGTGTAAATACTGGCCCAAGTTACATGTTCTGGGTTATTATGCTCATATACACCGAGGTTTGTATTTTGCTTCAATATGTATATCAAATCATCATCCAACACTGTGGGCTGAGCATCAATATGAGCTTTCTTCATGAATTAGGATTCCCTGCACATAAGATCAGGTCATCTTTTGTTATCAGCAACTTGCCACTTTTTTTGGTTTACTTTTTTACTCTCTTGCAGTCCTCCATATCTACCAGAGATGGTGAATTTAGTTTTGGTCGAAAAAGAAATCACTACCAAGAAGAAATATTGATGGGTTGCAGCTGTGGGGAGAGGATCCAAAGACTACTATCCCCCATAAGAAATACATTGAGGCTGTTGACTAGGAGCCTTTATAGGTATTGGGAATCAGTGACACAGGGAGCAGAAACTCCACCTTACTTTGTGCAGTTGTCTATGGAAGTTAAATTGTGGCCTGAGGATGGGATTCAGCCAGAGAGAATTGAGTCTGGAATAAATAATTTGCTCAAGATCATTCATGGTAGGAGATGCAAGGAGAAGAACATAAATCATTTACACTCCCCTAGTAGGGTTCGTGTTCAGAGCATTGAAAGAAGTCCAGAAAGCCCTTATGTGGCTGTAGCCGTTTTTGAGGTTGTATATGCTTCCCCTTCAACCCAATATACCTCAGTGGAATGGTACAAGTCACTAACACCAGCTGCTGATGTAGCTAATGAGATTCTAAAAGCACAGCGTGCTGGGATTTTCAGGCAAATAAGATTTCCATACCCTATTCTCTCTGTGATTGGGGGAGGGAGAAGAGAAATTGATCTGTATGCCTACATGTTTTGTGCAGATCTGGCTGTTTTCTTCTTGGTTGCCATTTTCTACCAATCGGTCATAAAAAACAATAGTGAGTTTCTCGAAGTCTATCAGCTTGAAGATCAATTCCCAAAAGAGTTTGTATTTATCCTAATGGTAAATTTCTCCCTTCCGTACTATATTCATAATGTAAAGTGTATTTATAGTATTTTTGTTTGAACTCATTTTTTTTTAATTGTACCTTAATCTTAGCATTTTAGGACGCAAATCTGTTAGCCCAAACTAAGGAATATGAAGAGTGAGAAAGAGTAATTTGACTAGAGGTAGGGGGAAGCGGACGGGTGGACCTAAGAAAAATTGGATTGAGTTTAAAAAGGATTTAATTTTTTAGTGAACAAAAAAAAAAAAATTGTATCAGAGTGAGAAATAGGAAAGAAATACAGTGAAGGGAAGGTGAAAAGGAAGGTGTATATTCCCAAGAGGGGGGATGAATTGGGAATTTAAAATTTCTTTATACCCTCTTTAATTAATTCTTTCTTAACTCTTTTTGGTTTCAGCTAACAAACGTACAAAGTTGGTTTACAATCACAAGTTTAGCGGAAAATTAATTTAGTCATAAACCTTTATGTATGAGAGTTCTAACTTGAATACTTCTTTCAGCAATTTAGTTCAAACCAAGATTCCCAAAACAAGATTCACAATATAGAATGAATTCAGCATTGCTTCCAAGATTTAGCACTCAAGTAACTCAAAGTAGAGTTTAAGTATGTAGCTGATAAAAGCCCTGTATTAGTGAACTTGATTTCTCAATATTAAGCACAATGTAAATTTCCAACACTCTTCCAAAAACTCAGAATTTAATTAAACTTTCAATTAATGGGTCTTGGGTGTTAATCAATCAACGTACTACTCCCTTATGGTTTCCGCAATATGATCAACCAACATACTCCCTTTTCGGTTTTTGCAATCCCAAGGTCAAATTAATTTTCAGTTTATTTGTAATTCAATCCATGTAGTTTATATGAACAGAAAAATTAAATTCTAACCATACAGTTTATATGAGCTGAAAATTAAATGAGAGTAGGGAAGAGAGTGAGACACGAGTTTTACGAGGTTCGACTATACCCTCCTACGTCCTTGCCTTAGGCAAACACACCCAAGGATTCCACTATACCACTCCTTTACGGGTAGGAGCAACCTTACACACTCCTTTGACGGGAAGGAGTAGCCTTACAATCTCTCCTTCAATAGGCTAGAGTTTGCCTCTGCAAACGATACCCCATGCTTGGTCCAACAACGATTCAAAGACTTGAACCGTCTAAAAAAATTAGAAACAAATTTGGTGTACAAATTTGGAAACTTCTTGTCAAGGTCTTAAATTTCGATTTCGACTCAAATTTCGAAGCTCCAAAAGAACGGAAATTTCGACGGAAATTTCGATTTGAAAAAATAACGGAAACTAGTAGTAAAGCATGGAATTCTTTGTGAAACTTTAGAAATAGTTAACAAATATAATAATATAAGTTTTAAGACTAATATATTACAAATTAAATACATCTATGTTTTGTATAGGGTGGAAAAGTTGTAAAATAGTATGTGTATCAAACATGTTTGTAAGATAATGTACATTAAACAGATTCAGTTAATGCAAATGAAATTCATAATTCATTTAAATATTATTTATTATACAAATATTGATAATTTAGACCTGAATGGTTAAATAAAATATTACTATAAGTTTATTTTTTCATATAATTTCAAAAGTACTTGTGGTAACCTTTTGTTTCAATAAAATAAATTAAAAGAGAAATTTTACTTCAGTCTTGAATCTCTCGTTTGAATTTTGACGAAATTTCATTGTATAGTTAAAATTTCGACAAATTTCGCTAAAATTTCGAGGTTTCGATAAATTTCGGATGATTTGTTGAGATTTCGACGGAAATTATGCAAGATGGAAATCGACAGACATTTCGATTTCGAGGGTGACGGAAATCGGAAATTTCGACTGAAATTTCGATAATTTCGTGGAAATTTAAGACCATGCTTCCTGTTATATGTAAAATTTGAAATCTCGAAGAGTTAGTCGACTGGGAATAAAGAGTCAATCGCCTGGATTCATTAAAACACTGAAAATTTCAAACTCAGCAAGGAGTCAGTTGACTGGGAACAATTAGTCAGTTGCCTGGGTCCTCTCGGGTTCTCTCAAAATCAATCTATTTATTTGTCAGTCGCCTAGACAGACAAAAAACTTGATTTTTCATTTTATTTCCAATTTCTTTTTGCTCTTTTGCTTTCCCCAAAATAATTTAAGATCTTTGAAAAATATTTTCCGGGGTTTTTCAAAACATGTTCTCTAAGTCGATGAGTTTCCTAATTAGCTTCAAATTCAATCAAATTATCATTTGAATGAAGTACTTACATAGAGACTCTCTTAAGATTTAATTCTATTCTAAGCTTGGAGTCTTCATGCTTGTCATTTGTTTAGTCCATCTTGCCTCTGAGCTTCAATTCTCTAAGCTTCCATCAATTCTCTAAGCTTTCATCAAGGTGTCTTTGGAATATGTTCTTTGAGCTTTCATTTCTTTTTCATGTATTCTTGCAATGAGCTTTGTGATAACTTTGAACTTGAGCTTAAAAACTTGATTCTTGAAGTATCATCACTTTCAACAAAACATGTTAAATTACCTTTTATTTGTTATCATCAAAACAAAATTAGTAGGCCGTGTTAGGCGAACAGAAGGATGGAGAACAAGCTATTTGAGAACAAGTCAATGATAACAAGAAATGCAAGAAAAGAAAGATAACTACAAAACAACTTTGCTGATGCACAGCACTCCAATCCCTCTGCATGTCTTCTAGAGACACATTTCTAGAAAATCCCTTTGCAGAGCACCAGAAATGCTAGAAAAGACCACTCTTCTCTAGACCAAGTGATGAGAAGCGGTGACACCCTAAAAAAATATGGCATTCCTCTAACCAAATATACCAATGATGGCCTCCAACTTTCAGATGTTGCCTTGGATTGAGCAGAATGGCGCAAAGGATTTATATAGCTAAGCCCTTGTAATGGGGACTTATGGCTTTGTTGTTGCTGTTGTTCTAGTTTTGATGGCTGCATTTTCTGTCAAGGGTGTATTCTGAGATTTGGATTTTGAAAAAAAAAAATTAACACTAAGTTAGGGCTGCAAACGAGTCGAGCTGAGCTTCAGCATGCTCAGGCTCGGTTTGGTGGAGCCAGAGCTCAGCTTGCGCTTGGGCTCGGCTCAGTTCGAGCTCAAAAGTTGGGAAGCTAGAGCTCGAGCTTGGGCTCGGGCTCAGTCTAAAATTTTATAAATGATCTAATAAAATAGTTTCATCTACCTATTTTGTTTGGGTTAGAATTTGTGCCTTTTTCCTTGGGCAATTGGTCCAATATTGGACCCTTGGGCTTGGGTCAACTTAACAAGCCTATTAACGAGCTCATTACCGAGCCCCTTAACGATCCTAATAAATGAGCCCATTTGAGCTAGTTATCGAGCTGCTCACGAGTCAAAACGAGCCAAGCCCGGCTGTGCTCACATTGGCTCATTGCAAACCGAGTCTCAAAATTAGGCTCGGGACTCACTCATTTAGATAATGAATGAGACCAAACGAGCCCTTAACAAGCTGAGCTCCTGAGCTGCTCATGAGCGGCTTGGTTCGTTTGCAGCCCTACACTTAGTACACAAAGCTTCCACACCGTCAGTGTCTGGCATAGTGGACTTGTAGCAAATGATCATAGTATAGTTTTTTATTTTTTTATAACACCTTTCAAGGTGATTGATTTTCTGTTCTTCGGGCTGGAATCCTTTTGATGCCCTTTCAATAAAATTTCCTTTACCAATAAAAAAAATCAGGGTTTAGCTATGATAAGATGCACACAATCTGACCTCCATGCTTGGAGAGACTGCTTTTGTGATTTGAACCTGAGGTTTGGACATCCTTAGTTCCTTACTGTTTCTGTGATTCTGAGACTTGGATTGAATGAAGAAAAATGATATAACTCACTAAAGCAATCAATTGTAATGGGATGCCTAGACATGCCCACTTGAACTCTTTTACTGAGTGTATATATGACTTAAACTAGAATGAGTTGTATTATTGTATTTAAGTTTACAAAGGCGCAACTCTTTTCCTGGTTTTTCTTGTGCTTAATTTATTAAATCACCATATATCCTGGAAAACTTAAGTATTAGGAATTACGCTCAACATGGATACCTTCTATCCAATTTTCCACCTTAGCTGCAACACTGTTTTGCATGTGAACTTGGATGGGTGCACAAAATGCAAGCAGGTTGAAACACATTTTAACAAATACAATGGGGAACGAACACAGATATTAGACTTGAACCCATGACCTGGTGCAATGAGAAATCCAATCCTTTTAGCCACCAGTTATACCAAAAGCTTAACTGCCAGGAATTGGGTGCAACATTGTATAAAGCTGCACAGCATAATTGATCTGGCATGACAAGTCGAAAAGAACTTTATTATTTTAGATGCAAGTTGTCTTGACCAAGGAAAGTTGTATTTTCTGAATGATTTGGTTCTTTAGTGAGTCTGAAATATTTCATTTAGCTTTCTAAAGTGGAAAAAGTGGTTCTTGCAGATAATCTTCTTTTTGATTGTTCTTGATCGTGTCATTTACCTTTGTTCTTTTGCGACGGGGAAAGTCATCTTCTATCTTTTCAACCTTGTCCTCTTCACATACTCGGTCACAAGATATGCTTGGTATATGGAACCTTCACATCAACGTGCCGGAAGATTAGCTCTTCGTGCTATTTATCTCACAAAAGCAATTTCCCTAGCACTGCAGGCCATACAAATCAGATATGGCATTCCCCATAAAAGCACCTTGTATCGGCAGTTTTTGACCAGTAGTATTTCACAAATTAATTTTCTGGGTTTCCGAATTTATCGTGCTTTGCCATTCCTCTACGAACTGAGATGTGTACTTGACTGGTCTTGCACAACAACGTCTTTGACTATGTATGATTGGTTGAAGGTGAGTTTATTGTAGATTTTTTTTTTTTTTTTTAAATTTCACCAGTACATATTTTCCATCATTTTATGGTTGCTGTAAGGTGGTACTAATATCTCCATATTTGTTGTTGTTGCTGTCGTGTTTATAAGTGAGACAACTTTTTAGAGTTCTCAAATTTCAGTGACAGCAGAATGGTGGGGGCATTTGTGAACCATGATTGTGTAACATAAGTGGTCATATTGGATTAATTATATGAGTAATGATTTAGTGTTTGGATGTTATATTGTCAAATTTTTGTTTGTAGCCAAAATAATCATAACAAATGTCACTATAGCATTGTTAACATAATTATGAATGATAACAAGGACAAAAGCTAAAATTTTCATAATCAAATTTCTTAGAAGTTGCTGTAAGGCTACTCATAGGAAGCATGGTTATGGGTCATTTTTTATGTTTGAAATTGTGATTTCTTAATTATGGTGGCATTTACATGGTTTGCAAATATATTCAAGCATTATGATCACTAAGAGAATTTGTTTTATAAGTGGGCCATTTTGCAAATGGCGACTGCATATGAAGCCACAATGCATAAAGATCAATAAGTTTGTTCATTATTAGTATGTGACCAAATTGATGAGAATTCTCATGACAACATTTCAATTTCTAATTACTTGTTAAGTCTGTTCTCCCACATTTGCATAGATTGTCTAGTTTTACGACTTGTGAAATGAAGTGGCATTAGGTGATGATTAGTGGTAGTACTTACCATAAAGTATTTTTCATTAGAGTAGAGTCAAATGGTAGAACCACGTATTCTTCATATGTGTAAGAATGATCCCTATCAATGTTATACAAGGCAAGGGCATAAGGTGAGGCATTTTAAATCTTAAGAAGCAAGGCGTGGGCCTTAAGGGGTTGGGGTGTAAGCCTTTTTAGAATTCTATTTTAGATAAAATATGTAATAGATTATAGATATTTTAAAACGAAAGAAAAAATGAAGAAAATCAAAACTATAAATGTAAAAGGAAATATCAAATATAAGTTGCAAGCAACATGTTGGCCATTCAAAAATTTCTAACATGAATTCATAACATAACTCATGGCAAGAGAGTTATTTTTGAGATCTAAGATACAACTCTCAATTATTTTGAAAAGGATGAGGTTCAAGAGTCTTAGAAATCAACTCATATTATGACATTCCTTTTGTATAAACATGGAGTTAAAATTCTCCAGCCAAACCTAACTTGAGAACCACACCCAAAATGCGTAAGCTTAAATTGAAAAGGCGTGAAAGGCGTGCTTTTTGTATAAATGCACAAGCCTCAGTATGTAATGTGTTAGCCTTCTTTGGATTTGGTGTTTTAGATTGAGACTCAAGGCATTTTAGGCATGCCTTGCCTTGAGGAAAGCCCCAAGGCGAGCCTCAATTGAGCCTTTTAAAGCATTGATCTCTATGCATTCATTATATAGATAAACTATGATGGAAATTTTATACATAACCTGGAGCATAGGTTTTATTGTTATTTTTATTGTCTTATGGGCAATTTTGTTTAAATAAGGTTATTTATTATCATTATATTTTAATTTAAGCAACAAACTTTGATTAGATTACATGTATGCTTATTTCTGAATCTGATTTGAGCTTTTTCCTTAGCTGGAGGATATTCATGCAAGCTTGTTTCTTGTCAAATGCGATGTCAATTTGAATAGAGCTAGACATCAACAAGGACAAAAGCAGACCAGAATGACTAAATTCTGCAATGGCATATGCTTATTCTTTATATTGATATGTGTTATATGGGCTCCTATGCTGGTAAGAAATCGTATGACCAAATTGAAAATTCATTAAAGTAAAACTAATACTTGAAATTCTTTTTGCAGCAAGTCTTGTGTTGAAATTCAGATGATGCTACTCTAGTCCTACTCTATTTTGCAATGATGGACTTTTTTAGTGTGATAACTTGCACAATTGTTTGAAAATTTCTTTGTTGTAATTGTATATGGTTGGAAATGCGTGAAACCAAAATGCTTACTGACTAGGTAAATATGGTTAGTAATCAATGCTAGATGGCATGGAAAAGATCTATCAAGGATTCCATTTCATTCTCACATAGTCTAAGGGGGAATTGAGATGCTAAGGAACATCTTGTGTTTTCTCTCTCTCTCTCTTGAATCTCAGTATATCTAGCTTTGACGAGTGCAAGCTTACATTTATATATTCCATTAGCGATTCAGTTGCATAAAACTTTTTTGAAATTCTGATAGTGTTTTCATGGATTTATTTTTCCATTCTTCTTTTATTTTCAACCACAATGCTACTAGTAGGACCTTTACAGGATGGTGTGAATTGAGCCCTCCTTATAGATCATGACTTGACAATGACAACCAAACCAAGTCTAGTGCTTTGTGATTAGCCCTCTTTTCATATTCCATATGGTTTTCTTTGAGTAACTAGACATCATTGCGTACCATGTGTTTCTACTTTACCATTCTAACACATCAACTAGGGTGTCTTCTCTCACCAAAGCCCATGTGTTTTGACCATTTTTGTGATGTTCACCCATGACTATCAAGTTTGTAACCAGATAACCCAAGCCCAATGTCTTATCCCTGTCTGCTATCCTGCCTTTATTGCCAAAGAGTATAAGATAAGGAGGGAAAGCTTGACTTTAGACACTTTCAGTTACTAGTGAAATAATTCTTCTACTACGGATGTAGATTTGTAGTTGACCTTTTCCTTTTCTTGGTCAATTCTAAGTTCTAATAACTGAATCTTTTTTTTCTAAATTATATCCTTCTTGACTAGCCACCAACATCCATCTTAACATTATTTCTTTGTTATGCTTTACTAAGACATGTTTCTCAACCATCTAGCACCTGGTGCTTTGGTGGTGGTGCCGTGTTCACTTGAATTTGAACCAGCTAATGAACAACCCACTCAAGTCTTAAAGAATTCCCACACTTGGGGAGGTTGTCCAAATTAAATCTTAAAAGGAAGAAGGATTTGGGGTAATCGTGCACATTATTTATCTTTTTTTAATAAATGTGCTCGATTCTTTTCATATCCATTTGGGGAGTGATAAAATAATTTGGAATTTAGATTCTTTTAGGGATTTTCTTGCAAGTCTTTCTTTTCTCCTTTGATTCATGATACTAATGTTAATCCTTTTTTCTTTTTCCCATAATTTTTCAATTTAAAAACCTAAGGTTTCATCAAGTAAAGGCTTTTACTGGGATTTCAATCCTTGAGAAATCAATTCTAATGAATTTCTTCAGAAACAAATACCTAATCAAGGCCTGCCATCACCTGATGTTTGTGTCCTTTGTTAGCACCGGAGGAGCCCATGGGTGGGCTTGATACACATGGGTGAACACCAACTTGACCCAAAAACTTAAGCCTAGTGGGTCTTGGGCCCAACCATGTATATAAGCACCCATCATCCACTCAAATTTTTCAATGTGGGACAAACTCACAAATGGAATTCTCAACAATATCCCCACTCACAAGTTAGACTTGGAAAATTTGAGTGGATGATGGGTGCTTATATATAATTGGGCCCAAGACCCAACAGGCTTAAGCTTTTGGGTCAAGTTGATGCTCACCCATGTGTATCAAGCCCACCCATGGGCTCCTCCAGTGCTAACAAGTCACCCAGAGTTACAAACCGAACTGTTGGCTTTGATACACTTGTTAAGCCTTTGGGTCAAGTTGGTGTTCACCCATGTGTATCAAGCCCACCCATTCCTCTGGTGCTAACATTCTTAATTTAATGAGTGGGAGGACTTGCTCTCATTTTTTGACAATCTTTTCACTAGGTTTTTGTGGAGTAGTTTGTTTCGTATTTTTTGGTGAGAATTTGGTTGTTCTCTTTTCATTGAGGATTTCTGCAGTATGATGTTGAGGGGGTCTTGTAGCAGGAAAGAGAGGAAAGCCTTGTGGTATTGCCATGTTTTCGATATCATAGATTGCCACTTCTCATGACTTGCTCCAGAGCAAAGTGGTGTTTCTTCTATCACGTTGGTGTTTGAAGAATGGCTTATTTAGGCATGTCTCTCTAGAATAGATGCAGTGGAATTGTATTTGTTTTCTCTAATAGAGTTATCCTAAATTATTTCTTTGAGAAAAAATGGTTGTGATCCTAGAGGAAGTGGTAATGCCTCTCATGGTTGCTTATTTTTCATTTTATTTTTTGTCTTCTTACCTGGTTCAGAGTTGGTGATGATAACCTCGTTCGGTATTTGGAGGATATTAAGTAGGTGAGGTCTTGTTGGCTGCTCATCTAAACTGTCCTCTGTTCTTTTTTTTTTTTTTTTTTGTGTGGGCATGTGCCGGGGGGGGGGGGGGGGTGTGGGTGGGGGAGGGGGGGCTCTCTTAATGGGATTTTTGTTTCTGTAGGAATCACAATGAAATAAAGGTTGATGAGATCTATTTTGTCAACAACGTTGAACTTGTTTGCCTGTCTAATGAGGAATGATTCAAGGATTTGGACAAGGGATACGTCTGGTTCCTTTTACCGTGAAATGTTATTTCCATCATATGTTCAAGACCTCTTGTTTTGATTCTTTCCCCTTTTAATTAATTTTATTTGGAAGGCTAAGGATCCTTTTAAGATTAGGGTTTTCATGTGCCTTTTGGCTGTTAATAGGATAATACTAGTGAGTTGTTGCATGTAAGGAGGCCTTATGAGGCTATTCTTTGGATATATGCATTATGTGCTCAGTCTCTAGCGAATCCAATGGGCATCTTTTTAGGGGATAAGCAACTTTATGATAATATTTTCTTTGTTTATGGTGAGGCAAGTTTTGGGATAATCATTTACTTGTTTTTTATGAGGCGATAGTATTGCCGTGAACTGTTGACACTTCTTCTTTTCCTGCACAAGGTAGGAAGCACTTTAGTAGACCAGGGACATACATAAAGAATATAATAGAAATAAAGACTCACTTTGATTTGCATCGTAGTGATAATGCTAATGAGTACCTTAGTGCCCAATTTACCACCTATGACAAAGTCTAGTATGAAGCCACTGTGCCCACATGCCACAACAAAATGGAGTTGCAGAGAGGAAAAATAGACACGTCCTTGAAGTAACAACCATTGTTTTGGAGTGGTGCCATGCTCATTGCTTGCTTTCTTATCAACATATTCCATACTTTGTTCTTAGTGGTAAAATTCCTTACTGTACTCTCTTCATGAATGCTCCTTTATTCTTTTCACCTCCTTGTATATTTGGGAGTGTGTCCTTTGTTCATCAATTGACCCTGGCGGTGGATAGGTTGGATCACCTTTTGCTATATAATGTATATCTAGGCTACTTTTGTACTCAAAAAGGATGTCCTTGTTATTGTCCTACGTAGATTGTATTTTTTTTTTCTGCCATTGTTACCTTTGTTAAGTCTACAACATACTATTCTGATTCCTTAAGCACTTTTGACCTCAATGAGTCCCTTCTTTTGCATAGCCTTTGTTATTCTGTCCTATTGTCTTTGCCTAGTTATTCACTTGCATCTTCGCTTAGTTTGAGTCCTTCTTATTGCCACAATCATCCTAATTTGCAGGTTTATACATGACAACTCAAGGGAGGAAAGCAGCCTCCAGCTTCTGCTTCTATGCTTTTGGTTTCCTATTTATAATCTCATTTCCCAAGATGTGGATTTTCTTATTGCTATCCAGGAAGGTAAACACACCAGTACCTAGCATCAAATCTCTACTTTTATCTGCCATGATTTCTTGTCATCCTCATATTATTGTTTTGGTAGCATTCTATCTTCTTTTTTTCTTCCTAAACTAGCTTCTAAATCTCTATCCCATTTTGGGTGGATAATGACACTTGGGAGCTGGATGGATAATTATGTATCTGGTTAGTTGTCATTGGGTCGTGAAAGTCAATCAAGATGGTTTTATTTCTTGTTTGAGGGTCGGCCTTGTTGCTAAGGGATATACTCGTGTACATTTTAGATTGTTATGAAACATTCTACCTTCTCTTTAGCCACCATGTGTCATTGGCCCCTGCATGAGTTAAATGTGAAAAATCTTCTTACACAGTGATATTAGGGGGAGGTCTATATGGAGAAACCACATGGGTTTGTTGCTCAGGAGGAGTCAGGAATTAGTGTGCTGACTGTGCCAACTCTAAAAATCCTTGTATAGCCTCAAGCAGTGTCTGAGAGCATGTTTTGGTCAGTGCCATAGTACTTGAGTTTGGTCTTCAGTAGCGTCGAGTGGATCACTCTATATTTTACCATCTAATTGCTTATGGTAAGATATTTCTTCTTGTGTATGTGGATGATATTGTGTTTATTGGGTGATGATGATCAAGGTATCCATTGCCTAAAGCATTTTATGCAGCCTAAATTTCAGACCAAATATTTAAGGCCATTGAAATAATTCTTTGATAGCAATACATATGGGAACCATTTTGTCAAGAGGTTCTAGACCTTTTAGATGAGATCGAGGTGTTGGGATCCAAACCTGCTGATACACCCAAGTGTTGTGGTCAGCTTCTTGATTCTTCAGCAACAAGTCAATGGGATGTAGTCACTCATATCTTTAGATACTTTAGAGACACACTTGGAAGAGGTCTCCTATGTAATGATTGAGGTCACACTCATGTATAGGGACATACAAATGTACATTGTGCTGAGTCACGTTCCGATAGAAGATCCACACTGGTTATTGAATTTTTATTGCTGGTAACTTGGTATCTTAGAGAAGTAAGAAACAAATTTTGGTGGCCCATCGAGTGCTCATAGTATTGGGCCATGGCCCACACTACATGTCAACTTGTTTGGCTAAAGAGCATGTTCGAAGAACTTGGTTCACATATTTGGCCAATGCAGTTTGTTAGATTACCACTTTACCTAAACGATTAAGCTGTTAGGTTGTGAGTCAACAATGTATATCAAGCTTTAACTCTCCCTCGCATGTACAACCTGATAGCACATGGAGAGAAACACACGATAATAACACCCATTGTAGGGATTACAATAGTTTTTTTTAAATACCACACAATGTATGTAGGCAACAAGGCTAGAACCCAGGACCTCCTGGTAACCAGCTTTGATACCATGTTAGATGGCCACTTTACCTAAAAGCTTAAGCTGTCAAGCTGTGGGCCAATTATGTAATACAAGCTGCTATTCATATTGCCTCCAACCCAGTCTTTCATAGAGGACAAAACACATTGAAGTTGGTTGTCACTTTGTTTGGGAGAAACTTGTGGAGAAGCTCACTAGAACCATTCAAGTGAATCCTGAATTCCAACTTGCTGATTTGTTCACCAAAGAACTTGGGGGTGCTCATGGTAAATCCATTTGAAACAATCTAGTAGAGCATATGATATCTATGCTCTAGCTTCAGGGGTAGTGTAACTAGTGTTACTCGTTAGTTGTTTTGCATTGTTGCTGTGCATTATTGCTGAGTTAATAAGGGTGTTAGATCATTGTCATGTACTTGGCATATATTATACATGGAGGGACCTATCATTGTGATTAGGTCTTCCAATTTACATAATATTCAACAGCATAAAAAAATTATAGTAAAATTTAATTGTCGTATAGTAAGAATATAAAATAATCTTACAGTTTGCGTATGTTTTTTTTTTTTACTAAAAGAGGGCGGTGCCTCCTTTCTTTATTAGAAAACCCCCCACTTATAGTGGAGGAAAACCGTGGTTACAGCAAAACAAGCTACAAACAGAAAAACGAAACGAAACAAAACAAAACGAAATGAAGACAAAACAACACATTAGACTCTTAAATTACGAATACCAATTTTGTCAAGTTGTATCATGCCTCTAACTAGACGAGGTAAAGAATCAATCTCTAGATATCTCATAGTGGTGCCTTCCTCTCCTTGACGTACCAAAAAGTCCGCAGCTTTATTTCCTTCACTGAATTGGTGAGCAATGGTGAAATTAATCATGGAAAGAGCCTCAAGCAACTCTTCCTAAAAATCTCACAAATACCAAACCATGCAATTCCGAGAAAGAACCCAGTCGACCACTACATTAGAGTCACATTCAATCTCCACATTCATATAACCCATATCTTTACACATCCGCACTCCCTCCATCAGGGCCCTAAGTTTGGTTTTATTATTAGAGCCATAGCCAAAGAAGGAGGAAAAAGCACCCAGGAAATCCCCGCTGCAACCTCGAATCACACCACCCCCTCCACATGTCCCTGGATTCCCACGACAACTACCATCTACGTTCAATTTTACGAACCCAACCCGAGGTTTCCTCCACCTAACCACACAATGAGTCCGTGCCTTCGGAGTGATAATTGGAATCTCAAGAACTCTTAGAATCTTGCTATCCTGAGTAGAAAGGGATTCGCTTGATCTTATATTCTCCGAAATCCTCCTAAGCCAAACCTTGATTGCCAACCAAATTCCTTCAGCCGATTCCTTAGCACCTTCCACTCGGGCTTTACAATGACGCACCCAAAGTCTCTAAGTTATTAAACTCGGCAAGATACCAATGATTACACCCCTTTGAATAGATTTCTTAGCATAAGTAAACCATTGTTGAACACAACAAATCCAAGAAACTGCGGTTGTACAAGGAACCCCCAAGGCCGTAGCGGCAAAATCCCAAACCTTCATAGCAATCTCGCTCGAACAAAGCACATGATTCAAGGTTTCTATTTGCCCCAGCTTGCAACAGTTACACCGAGAAGCAAGAGCAATTCCCAAGGATTGAACTTTCTCATCCAATGGCAAGCTGTTAAAATGTGCTTTCCAAACACATATGCTGACCTTCTTTGGCAAGAGATTGTGCCACAACCAATCCATATCCCTTACATGTGGCCCTTTGACTCTAATTAAATTCCATGCTCTTGACGATGTGAAGCTTCCTTTATCTTTGAGTTTCCAAATTAGAATATCCTCCCCTAGTCTCCCACAAGCAATATTCTGAATGACTTCTTCGGCTTTGTCATTACCCACCGACTCCACTAAGTGCTGCCTATCCCAGGCACCATCCACCCACACTTCTTTAATATTAAGCAGAGGGTTTTGAATACTGTTAAATTGCAGAAAAAGCGGGCCACTAGCCAACCAATTATCAAACCAAAATGAACCTTTGCCATTCTTTACCTTCAGCTGCACGTTCTCCATCACCTGAGGTAAAACCCGCATAACTGATTTCCAAAACCGAGAACTCGAGTCTTTAGGAATCCGCATAGAGATAGATCCTTGTTTCACATATTTAGCACGGAAGAATTTTGTCCAAAGATTATCTAAAGTCATAAGCCTCCATGCAAATTTCATATCTAGAGATTTTTGAACTTCACCAAAATCGTGAACACCCAAACCACCCTCACTAGTGGGCTTGCATAGCTTAGGCCACAAGCACCACTTCACTTTTGGATTTCCATTTATCTCACCCCAAAAGAACATTGAGAGGATCGAATTCATCTTCTTGTGGACTGCCTTCGGAATGTCAAATACCACCAACAAATGAGTCGCCATACAAGTGAGAACATGCCTTAAAAGAATTAGACAACAACCTTGCGAGAGCAGCTTTAACTTCCACCCCGCCACCTTACTTTTTATTTTTTGAATCAAAGGTTCCAAGGATCTAATCGTTAAACGCCCAGAAATGAGTGGGACACCTAATAAGTGACCGGGAAAACTCCCTCCACAAATCTCGTTAATCTTATTAGACTCCGCCTCCGCCACATTGGAATTTTCTTTGAAAAAAGATTGCTGATTTTTCTTTGCTAATCATTTGTCCAAACCACTGCTCATAGATACCCAGAACTTTAATAAGACGCTGCATGGATCGTTTCTCCCCATTAAGAAAAATCAAAATGTCATCTGCATAGAGTAAATGCGAAATCAAAGGAGCCCCCACAGGGTGTGAAAAACAGCCAATACGCCCCTCGTCATAGTTTTTTCTGCAACAAACGAGATAAAACCTCCTCCATGACAATAAATAGATAAGGCGATAACGGGTCTCCTGGCCTTAAATCTCTAGTAGGTTTGAAGAATCCTTTGTAAGAACCATTCATCATAATGCAAAACCAAGGAGTCCGAATACATTCAGCCACCAACTTTCAAAAATTTGAAGAGAAACCAAAACCCTCTAACACTGGAAGCAAAAAATCCCAGTCGACCCAATCATACGCTTCTGCCATATGAATTTTCACCATAATATTACCACTTACATTTTTTTTGTTCAAGGAGTGCACCATCTCCTGAGCAAGAGTAATATTTTCAAATATACTTCGGCCTGGAATGAACGCCCCTTGCGCTGGCGATATTATTCGGGTAAGTAAACCAATCATGCGTTGTACAATAATCTTAGAAAAAATCTTTTAAGGAATAGAACAAAGGCTAATGGCGTGAAACTTTTCAAAACTTTTTGGACCCTACACCTTCGAAATAAGCACTATATACAAAGAAGAATAAAACCTTGGAAGGTTAGTGCCATGAAAGAAATCCTTGGCAGCCTCTAATAAATCTTCTTTAACCACATCCCAACAAGAAATATAAAAAGCTGAGCCAAAACCATCAGGACCTGGGTTACTGTTTTTAGGAATGGAAAAAAGAGCAGTTTTCATGTCTTCCTCTAAAGGATCTTGACAAAGAAGCTCATTTTCCTCTTCAGTAATAACCTTCTCTAGAACGGTTGATAAGTCGGCCACTTCATGAGTTCTTGTTTCGGTTAAAAAATCCTGAAAGTAAGAAGTTGCTGCTAGATGAATGCTCTCTGGTGAGTTTAATACACTCCCATCCGCAAGATCATCTTAGAAATCACAGAATTCTTCCTTCTTTGCTTAATATGTGATTGCTTGTTTGGGCAAGAGATGCAATGGGAAGTGAAACTTCTTGTGACGCTTGATATTGCTGGAACTTGGAATACTCTTCCTTTGATATGGATACAATGTGTTGCCCTCCCACTCAGCCCCAGAGGTGAGGAGTTGGTGGTGGCTGCATTGGGTGTCCCCAAAGGTGTGAAGTCAAAGGTGGCTGCATTGGAAACATGTGAAGGTCTGCCGTGAAGATCCCAACATTGCTCAATAGTATGATAACTTTGTGCACAATGAGTGAACTTGCGAGGAGTACCTCTACCTCATTTTTCTTTACCACAACAACCACTCGAACCACTGCAATAACTTTTGCGATTGTTTGGTAGAGGACTAGAATCACCCTGTGTAGCAAAGGCTGTCCTCTCAAAGCCAGATGCAAAAGGAGAATGCATGCTAAAGGAAGCTTGAAGGACAAGAGTATACACATCGGCAAATGATGGCATCTTGGCACTACTGAGTCTGTGGGACCGAACTGCCTCAAACTCAGGTCTCAAGCTTGCTAGAACATGAAGAACTGTCATCTACTTCCTCTGCTTGTGCATCTCAACGCCTCATGAATACACTTCATCTCTCTAAAATAATCTACAATACTCCTATATCCTGGTCGTAATTGAAAGCAAACTTGGGATGAATTATACATAGGTGTAATGTTACCGAAGTATAGAAGTTTGACATAATCCCGAATCTCCTTCCACGTATCTAGACACATACATATCTGTGCAATCTGTGCCTCCATCGAATTCCATAAAAGGGAAACAATCAAAGCATCTTCTTGAAGTCATGCGTCTTTTCTCTTCTCATCAAAAGGATGCTAAATAAATACAAACAGTCTTAGACCACTGAACATAGTTCTTTTCATCCAACTTTTGAGTCGTTATTTGTGGTAGCGATGTAGGAAACAAATTTTTGAGATTCATAGATTCCATCCCAACACTCACAAATCAGCAACCAAACCAAAAAAAAAATAAAATATAAAAAAATAGTCAAAACTAATCGGGACAATCGCAAACCATGTGAAGCCCTGACACAACCACAGACAAGGTGAAAAAACTCATGAACGGATATAGCGCTGTCACTACCTCACAACTGAACATATGAACGCTGCCATGGCTCCAAAAAACTCACAAAGAAGCCTTCACAAACCTTGAACAGGAATTAATGGAATGCCGCAAGTGCATAGTCAAAAAAGGTTGAATTTTTTAGCAAAAAACTGGCCTAACAGCTTGATAATATAGTCTAGACTCTAGGGAAGGAATCAGAGCATGACAAGGAAAAAAGAAAAAAATGGCTGGAACTTCATTCACGTGCTGGCGCATGGGGGCCGTGCTAGCATTTGGCCGGCACGTGGATGTACATGGGGGGTCCTACAGTGATGGGGTTTCATGCTGAGTTGTCGGGGGGGGGGGGGGGTGTTGTTTATGGGTGTATGGTTGGTTTTGTGAAATAATATGGGATGGAGGTGGATCTGGGAAGGACAGCCGTGGGAATGGTGTTTCTCGACGATGGCTGAGGGGAATAGGGTTTAGGTTGGATTAGACTCTCATACCATGTTAAAATTTGATTAAAATGTAGATAGGTTTCTCCCTCTATTTATTATGCAAATTAAATACATTCTAATGACAATAATACCCTTACTCTCATTAATTAACATACTAACACACTCAATAATAATAATGCTAAAATACATAAATTACCTCTAACAAGACCATTGATCATAATTCTTTCCATCCAACTTTTGAGTCATTATCTATGGCAACAATGAAGGAAACATATTTTTGGAATTCATAGACTCCATCCTGACACTCAGAAACTTGCAGTCACACCAATGTCAAACAAGAAGAACAATCAAAACTAATCGGAACACTCACAAATTATGTGAAGCACTGAGGCAACCACAAACGAGGTGAATGACTTACCAATTAAGATAACAATGCCACAGCCTCACAATCTTAACTTGCAAACACTGCCACTGCTCCAAGAAACCCACAAAGAAGCCTTTACAAGCACCAAACAAAAAATAACGGATTACCACGAGTACGTGGTTGAAAAAGGTTGGATCTTTGGACAAAAAGCATGCCCAACAGCTTGATAATATTGTCTAGATGGTGGAGGAAAAAAAAGAAAAATGAAATAGGTGGCTGGAAACTCTCTCACGCACTAGCGCATGGGGTCGGCCCTGCCGGCAGTTGGGCGGCACGTAGGGGTGCATGGGGCTGTTTTTGGCGATGGGGTTTTGTGGGGGTAGGATTCAGAGGGTTTTGTTTTTTGGCTATGTGGTTGGTTTTGTGAAATAATGATGGAGGTGGACTTGAGAAGGGCAGCGACTGGAATGTGTTTTCTCGGCGACGTCTGAATATGATAGGGTTTAGGTTGGGTCATGATCTGATAGCATGTTGATATTTTGATTAAATGAATGACCTAACTTGAAGATAGGTCTCTCCCTCTATTTATAATAAAAATTAAATACATTCTAACGATAATAATACCATTACTAACTCTCACTAATTAACATATTAACACACTTAAATACTTAATAATAATAATAATACTAAAAGACATAAATAACCTCTAACAAGGGGCAATCCTAGATCCATGGCTTTTGGGCTCCGGTGGTGGAAAGAGTGGCCAAGAGGTTGGATGATTGGAAAGGGGCACTTTTTCCCTCAAGGGTAGACTCACCCTTATTTATGCTTGTTTATGTAGTATCCCCTTATATTGTTGGACAATGTTTAAAATTCTAGTGGAGATTGCAAACAAAAAATATTGAGAAAAATATGAGAGAATTCTTATGGTCTGGAGTTGGGGGTTTTCTGGATCACTTAGTTTGGTGGGAGGATGTCTGCAGGTCTAAAACGGAGGAAGGGCTGGGTTTTGGAAATTTGGTGTCTAAAAACATCGGTCTCCTAGCTAAATGGTTATGGAGTTTTCCTTAGAAGATCATTCCCTTTGGCATAAACTAATTAGAAGTAAGCATGGGTTAGGGATGGAATGGGTGGGATACCATTGTTAGTTTACAATGTTCTTCGGAGAGTCTATGGAGATTTCATATTTATCCCTTATTCACTTCTCACATTAATTTGGTGGTGGGTAGGGTTTCTCAGATTCGTTTGTAGAAAGGTCTATGGTTGGGGATGATGTTTTACCTACGTCTTAACCTCATCTCTTTCGATTGAGCTCAGGGCAAGAGAGTATGATTTCTTTCTTTGTAGTTGATTTGGTTAGCCCTTTGGTTTCTTGGAACTTCCATTTCAGAAGATCTCTAAATGATAGAAAGTTGATGGAACTCTCCTCCTTATTCTCGTTATTGAATAATTGTCATCTTTCTTTAGATAGGGATACTCGGTCTTGGGCTTTGGATCATTTGGGGATTTACGCTTGTAATTCTTTCTTTGTTTTGTTGACACGTTGCAACTCTTGCTTTTCTCTATTCTCATGTATTTGGAAGGCCAAAGCTTCCCTCAAGGTTAAGTTTTTCATTTGGCTGATTGTGCTTAATATAATCAATACTAATAATCCGTTGCAAATCAAGAGACCTTTGAAGGCCTTACCTCCAAATTTTTGTCTGCTTTGTTACTTGAATTCTGAGTCAGCATCTCATTTTTTTTTTTTTTACATTGTGACTGAAGCATGTGGAATAAATTATTTGGTACGTTGGGAGAAGCTTGGGTTTGTACAGCACCAATGGAAGGAATGTTGGCTATTTCTTTTGAGGGTTTTGGAAGAAGGAAGGATAGGGCTGCTCTTTGGAAATGTGGAATATTTGCAGTGCCGTGGGGTTTATGGTTGGAGTCCAATGCATGGATTTTTTCAGGGACGTTGAATTGGCAGTTGGTTTGGGAAAAGATTCATAACCTGGCCCCTTTATGGTGCTTTGTTTTTGGATGCTTTAAGGGAGCAAGCTTTTCAGATATTCAGCAAGATTGGAGGAATTTTTTGCTTGATACTTGAATGTTTTTTCATTTTTGTGTTTTTATTTTTTTTTCTCTGGATTTTTCCAGACTTTTGATTAGAGATATCTTATTCTCCTCTTTTTGTAAATTCTTCTTTTTCTAATGAAATTTTTTTTAATAAAAAAAAATGACATGTCTCGAATATCCAACATCAAAAGCGGTGAACCATTTCACATACTTTTAGAATTTCTCAGTTTGCTTAAGATCTTCTAAGTTGTGTGTTGCAGGGGCACCATCAAGGATCTGCAGTCATGAAAGAATGTAGGAGAGGAGACAAGAAGAAGGGAAGAGAGGAGATACAAGGGGGAAACTCACGTTCGCTCTTCAATTCAAATTCAACATCAATTGCTTACAATGTGGCTTTCACATACTATTTATAAGAAAGCCTCTTACAATGAAATTAAACATATACCCCTAAGGCAACATGAAATTACAAATCAACCCTAAGATACACAAATATTAAAATTTTACAAACAAGCCCCCAAATACAGATTTTCCTAAACTAAACACATAATTAACTACTAACTAAACCCAACAATCTCTTAACCCAATTCTTTTTAACTTGTTGCGAGCTAGCACGATGCGCATGCTTCATAGATTTTGAGTGATAATTGTTTATTACCTATAAATATAATGTAATAAAATAAATTAATAAATAAATAAATTTTCAATATATATATATTTATATATAAATGTTTGAAATTAATAAAAGACTATTAATTTAAAGAAAAATATTATTTTAGAGTAGTTATGGTCAGTTATGGGGTATTTTTGAAATATTAACATGTAGTTAGAAGGGTATTTTTAGAATATTTATATGTAGGTATGGGGGCATTTTTTGGGGATCTTAAAAACCAGACCAAGAAAGGGGAATTCCCTTATGGGGTATTTTTTAAATATTTATAGGTAGTTATAGGGGTTTTTTTAGAATATTTATGGGTAATTATAGGGGCATATTATTCTTTGACATGGACCTTGAAAGGTCTTGCTTCTTGTCCTAAATCAACTCTCCCCTAGTTAGAAGAAATTCAGCCTCGAATTTTGAAATGTTGGAGGAAGAAAAGCAAGAAGTAAACTTGGATTCTTCAAAAGCCGGCGCTCGAGTGGGACACGAAACCATGTTCCATTGACAGCTCCATAGACCTGATTGAGAATTGGCGTCAATGAACTCATCAGGGATGACAAACTCTACAATATGAATGTCTGAAAGACTTTGGATGTCTTCAAACACATTCATTTCCTTGCTTGTAGCGTCTTCACCTTGAACAACTCTACCAGATTCTGTTTTGGTTGATTGGCAGAGTGGGCTTCATAATGATCTTCTTACCATTACAGTGGAAGATGTGTTCTCAAATCCTTGAGTCACCAAGATCATCCAACTAAGGAGAACCAAGGAGTACATGGCCAATATTCATGGATATGATATCACACCAAACATTTGCAAGATATTCACCCATATGGATAGGAACCAAACTTCTTTCACACAACATGTAAAGCAGAGTTATCAACCTAAGATATCATACAAGGCTCTAGGTGAGGTTCCTGATGAAGTTGCATATGTGACTCCATTTCTAGAAATCACATTCATAGCACATTATCCATTAAAAATGAGTTTGCAGACTTTTTTCTCATAGTTAAGAAAGGTATGGTGTGGCTTGATATTATGTTTAGAGTATGAGAAAAGCCATTCATTTTTCCAGTAAGCTATCACGATGTTGCTGGATTTATTCATACTGCAATTTTATATCACCAAAACCCCTTAACACAATTCACCCATGAACCTGAATCCTAATTTCTCTAGAACCTTCTTCAATTCACATATAGTCTTGATAGTTGTGCTGAAATGAAACCAAATTTATTTACCCTATGTTTGGGAGAGATCTTGGATTTGGATTTGAAAAATATCTAATACAAAATTGTATTGAATTTTTTCCAAATCCTCCTAAATCCAAATTCAAGGCCTGAAATCCATGCTCCCAAATGCAGCATTAGAAAATTCACAAAATACGGAAATAAACCTGTTTTTCGGTGCTGGCAGCGACAATCTCACTTTTTGTGGCAAATTATCAAACTTGCTTCCAAAATATCATGTCCATAATCAAAATATTTCATTGCGGGTAAAAATATCAGGGAGAAAACCCAAAATATTGTGTTTGTGCAATTTCTCACAAGACTGGAAGCAGGAAAACATTGGAAATTTCTCAATTGCAGGTTGCCAGTACGTGGGGTGCATGCACTGCCTGCGAGGGTCCTCCAGTGATGAAACTTGTGCTGGAAATGTTTGACTCACACATGGGGCTTCACTGATGGCTGGAAGATAATGAAATTTTGTGGACTATGATTTATGGGGGTGTGGGCTTCGGTTTTTTATGGCATGGTAGGTGTTGAGAAAATCTGAGGGAAAAGGGGTGTTTGGAAAATGGGGGACATGACTGGAAATTATGGAGTTCAGGACTGTTTTTTTTTTTTTTTTTTCAGACTGAAATTTCATAAAGAGAACCAGAAATCAGAATCAAAGAGTTAGAATGAAGGAAGAGAAACAGAGAGGGAAGAAGAAGAAGGAAGAAGAAGCAGTAGTGAAAGAGAGAGTAGTTACAGAACAATAGGGAGAAGGAAGAAGAGAAGAAGAGAGGGGAGAAGAAAAGTGAAAGGGAAAGATGGAGGAATAATCATGGTTGGGCTCTGATATCAAATGATGCAGTGGTGGCGTCAAGGATTTACAGCCATGAAAGAATGTAGGAGAGGAGAAGGGAAGAAGAAGAGGGAAGAGAGAAGCGAGGACATACAAGGGGGAAACTCACGTTCACTTTTCAATTCAAATTCAACATCAACTACTTACAATATGGCTTTCACACACTATTTAGAAGCCTTTAACAATGATATTGCACATATACCCCTAAAATAACAAGAAATTACAAATCAACCCTAAGATAAATAAATTTTACAAACAAGGCCCCAAATATACATAATCCTAAACTAAATACACTATTGTGATGTGTAGCTCATATACTGAATGGGATGCATGTACAAAGAGAGAACATGGTGGAAAATCAAAGTGTTGGGAGCAGCTAGGGAAACCATCGACAGATTTACTATAACTGTCGACAGTTTGGCACCTAATTTCAGACATTTTACATTCTGTTTGAAACCGTCGACGGTATGGCACCAACCGTCGACAGTTTGGCTCGAGAACCTAGCGCAGATTTTTGAATTTTGAAAGAGGGACGTTAAGTTAGTTGGGGATTTGAGGGAAAACCTCCAGGAACTTTATTTATATGTCATTTGTGATGTATTTGTAACAATGCTTGTGTCTTTGACACCAGATAGTAAGAAGGTTTGTCGATTGCTCCCGTGGATGTAGGCATTGCTGAATCATGTAATCCTTTATGTTTCTTGTTATTACTTTCATACATACTGCATGGTTGTGTTGTTCTGTAATTCTATCATCGATTGCTGCATCTGTTTGATTGAATATTCCACTGTGCAATTTAATTTATACAACAAATTGGTATCAAAGCTTTGTTGTAATGGCTTCGGGTACTTCGTCTGCAAAATTTGACGATGTCAAGTTTTATGGAATCGGGAATTTCGGTCTGTGGCAAAGAAGGGTGAAGGATTTACTAGTGCAGCAAGGGATGGTGAAGGCCTTATACGGAGTTCAATCGGAAGGCATGGATGAGGCAAATTGGAAGGAATTGGAGGGAAAGGTTGTGGCTACTATCAGATTGTGTTTGGCCGATGACGTGCTGTATCACATCATGGAAGAGGATTCTCCTGCGGCTGTTTGGAAAAAGCTTGAAAGTCGGTACATGTCTAACTCTTATGAATAAAATTTTTCTTGAGCAAAAAGTTATATTGGCCTAAGATGGTGGAAGGTTTGGATTTGAACCAACACATCAGCGCATTCAATCAAATCATAAGTGATTTAAGGTGGCTTGATGTGAAATTCGAGGAAGATGACAAGGCGCTAATGGTACTGAATAGCGTCATACACATTTGAGAACTTAGTTACGACTCTTACATGGGGTAAAAAAACTCTGAACTTGGAAGAGGTAACAAGCGCGTTGCTGGGCTTTCAACAAAGAAAGAAAGTCAGCGATGAAATTTCACATGTTGAAGGGCTTGTGGTGAAAAGTAACCATGAATGTTGGAGAGGAAAATTTAGGAATGGATCGAATCACAATAACTCCTGATCTCAGTCCAAGAAGAAAAAGAATATTCGGTGTTTTAAGTGCGGTAAAAAGGGGCACATAAAATTGGAGTGTCCGGAATAAAAGAAAGGGAATGCTGAAAAGCAAGAAGGTACTTCAAAATCAGTAAATGTAGTTGAAGAAGGAAATTTAGAATGCAGTGATGATATACTTTCAGTTTTGTTGGGGTCGGATCGCCTCACGGACTCTTGGATCCAAGACTTGGCGTGTTCTTACCATATGACTCCAAATAAGGAGTGGTTCAACACTTACAGATCAGTTAATTCAGGTTTAGTTGTTATGGCTAATGATGTTTCATGTAAAATTATTTGAATAGGAAATGCAAGAATTAAGGTGTTTGATGGTGCTGTAAGAACCTTATGTGATGTAAGACACATACCAGACCTACGGAAGAGTCTTATTTCATTAGGAACTTTGGATTGTAATGGATTTAGTTACAAGTCCGAAAGTGGAGTTATAAAGGTGTGCAAAGGCAATCTAATGGTGATGAAAGGGCAGACGCTAGAAGGAAACATCTATGCATTGCTGGGCACTACAGTTGTAGGTGGAGCTGCAGCCGTAGATTTTGAATTTGATGACACCGTTTTGTGGCATATGCGGTTAGGGCATATGGGTGAACATGGCATGAAAGAACTTCCTAAGAGGAAATCCTTGAAGGGTATGAAAATACATAAGCTGAATTTCTATAAGTTTTGTGTTTTTGGGAAGCAGAACAGGGTGCAGTTCAAAGTAGCTATGCACAGGACGGAAGGTATTCTTGATTACATTCACTCTGATGTTTGGGGGCCGGTGAGAGTAGCATCATGGGGTGGACATGTGTATTTTGTGAGTTTCATTGATGACTGCTCAGGTAAGGTCTGGGTGTACTTCATGCGGCACAAGTCAGATACGTTTGCTAGGTTTAAGTTGTGGAAAGTTGAGGTGGAAAACCAGACCGGGAGGAGAATTAAATGCCTCAGGTCTAACAATAGAACCGAGTACGCTGATTCTAGGTTCATGAAGTTTTGTGAGTAGTAGGGCATTAGGAGACATTTCACTGTTCACCGGACACCTCAACAAAATGATGTGGCTGAAAGGATGAATTGAACTCTAGTTGAGAGGGCTTAGTGTCTCAGGTTGAACGCAAGGCTAGCGAAGAACTTCTCGGTTGAGGCAGTTAGTATGACATGTTTCTTGGTAAACTGATTGCCAAAGACATCACTAGGGGGAAAGTGGCAGAGGAGGTATGGATAGGTAATGCGGTAGACTACTCTGATTTGAGGGTATTTGGTTGTCCAGCCTATGTACACATATTTAGTGAGGTGAGATCAAATGCAAAGTCTTGACACTGCATTTTTCTAAGGTATCAGAAATGTGTGAAGGGGTTCAAGCTGTGGGATTCAATGGCAAACAAAGTGGTGATCAGTAGAGATGTAGTTTTCGATGAGAAAGCTATGATAAAGCGTACTCAAGAAGATAAGGAAGAGAAACAGAAACGAGAAAACTGGAGCAGAGATAAGCATGTTGTGCAGGTGGAGTTAGAAACTCAGGGCAATAATCATGGTCCCCCTACTATAGGGAGTTCTAGCTCGGGAAACTAGCAAGTTGACAGTGTTCCTATATGGAGATCTAGACACACTATCAGACTACCGCCTAGCTATGGATTTGATGATTTGGTATCTTATGCTTTCATTACCAGTTGCAAGGATCCAACTACTTTTCAAGAACAGTGCACGGTAAAGAGAAAAGTAGGTGGATAAGTGTTATGATGGAGGAAATGGAGTCGTTGCATAAGAACCGGGCTTGAGATTTGGTGGAGCTTCCAGATGAGAAGAGAGCAATTGGTTGCAAATGGTTATATAGGAAGAAGGAAGCAATTTCAGAAAAGGAAAGAGAGAAATTCAAGGCACGGTTAGTGGCAAAGGAGTACTGACAAAAGAAAGGAGTAGATATGATTAAATCTTCTCACTTGTGGTCCGACACACTTCCATCAGGGTAGTGTTGGGATTAGTGGCACACTATGATATGCATTTGGAACAAATGGATGTGAAAGACAACATTTCTCCATCGTGACTTAGAGGAGCAGATCTATATGGAACAGCTAGAGGGATTCAGTGAACCCGGGTAAGAGCATTTAGTTTGCAAACGCGAAGAAGTATCTTTATGGGCTGAAGCAGTCTCTGAGGCAATGGTACAAACAGTTTAATTCCTATATGATCCGGATAGGCTACAGGAGGTGTGATTATAATTGCTGCGTATATGTGAAAGATCTTGACGATGGTTTTGTCATTTTCTTATTGTTGTATGTTGATGACATGCTAATTGCTGCAAGGAATATAATTGAGCTAAATCAGTTGAAGATTCAGTTGAATAAAGAGTTTGACATGAAAGATCTTGGTGCAGCCAAGAAGATACTTGGGATGGAGATTCGCAGGGACAGAACTGCAGGGAGGTTGTGGTTATCTCAGGGCGGTTATGTGGAGAAGGTGTTGGAAAGGTTTAGCATGGCTGATGCAAAACCGGTATGTACACCTTTAGTGAATCACTTTAAATTGTCTACCACTGTGTAGACACCCCCAATGTTAACCAGGCCGCCCCAAGGAAACCCGGTGTAATAAAATTAGCTTTGAGTCTTGAATGAAACCTTTTTTCAACAAAAATCAAGTCCTTGAGTCCTTTAATTTCATACTTGAGGTCAGGTATTTTTATTGCAAGTCCTAGGAATTTTAGGAAAAGATAGAGTCTCGTTTAGAGTCAATGTCCCTCAATGTCAAAATTCATTATGGATTAACCCCCCCCCCCTCCCCCCAAATAATTTCAAAAATGAGTCCTTAATCTTAGTATGAGTTTTCCTAATTTTTAGTTAAATTCTTTAATTTTCAAAACTGAGTCTTTTATTTTTAATTTGAGTCTTAGAGCCTAAAGTGAGTCTTTTAATTGTAAAATTAATTCTGCCAATATTTGAAATTGGGTTTCAGTGGAATCTCAAAGTCATGTTTTATTGCCTTGGCAAGGTTGGTCAACTCTTTGGGTCTAAATTGAAATGCTTAAAGTGATATTTCATTCCCAAGTACAAGCCTAGCATACACACAGAGGAAAATATGTACAAAAAGAAAAAGTGCAAAAGTATGTCAGGTCATACTTCATGAAGACAAAAAAGGGGAACACATGTCCCAAGTACAGGTGAAGGCAGCACAATATGGAAATACAAAATTGCACATGCCAAAAAGTTATAACAAAAAAATGCAGCGAAATAAAAAGTGCAGAAATAAAAGTACAAATTACAGGGAAAGAAGGGGGAGTGTTACAAATACATGTTGTAGTACAAAAGGGACGGGGGTACATCCATACCAAAATTACAAAAATAAAAAATGAAAAATACAGTGAAAAATCAAAAGCCCTCCACTCATAGACTGCCATCTAGCAAAGCTGAGAGCTCCCCCAAGTCACTTGCTCACAAAGAGAAGCAACACGTCAGTAAGTAGAGTAAATTCACAAAATAAAAGAAAAATGCAATAAGCAGAAATTCGCATGTGCAAAGGGAATGAAGTTGGTTAAAAAGTAATATTCCCTGCCAGCGCAGGGAATAAGAAAGGGAAATTGGTTAGAGGGGAAAATTTGGCGCCAAATCAAGCCTTGAGACTCCCTATAAATAGGGAGTCTCGCACTATAGCTGGGAACCAGCAGAGGGCATCAAAGAAACTCTGCAAAGATAGGGAGTTAGGCAATTAGGGCATCAGAGACCCTGCAGAAATTAAGAAAAAAAGATTTGAGAGCATTAAAAATCCTTTTTAAAATTTCGAGAAGGTGAGAGCATTGGGGAACCTCTGGTAAAATTGAGACAACTTGAGAGCTAGGGAAACTCTGCAGGAGTTGATAGCAGGGGGCAGAACTCAGAAGGAGCTAGAACTAGATGCCGTAGGGTTTCTATTAGTAGGATATGTAGAGAGTGCAGGGAGCAGGGAGCAGAGAGATAAAGGGCAAACCACACCACACATTCAATTACCTGGCACCCGAAACAGACAGACATAGGTGAGGGAGAAGAAGACTGAAGGAGTTAGAGGTTCGAGGTAAATATGGTTTTCATTCCAAGCATGCGATTATGAATGAATTGTGATTCTGAATGCAGGTACCCCCCACTCAGTATTCTGGTTCTCACTCGAACCTGAGCTCAGGCTTGCTAAAGCCCAGACCCAAACCCGAGTTTGGGTTCGAATCCCTTGAAACTCACCATACCCGAAATCCCCTGGACCTTGAACCAAACCCCTGAAACAAGATCCTGAGCTCAGACCAGGAACCCAAACTCTGTTTAAAACCAAGCCTATCTGTTCTTTAAAACCCCAGGCCCATTTGTTTTTTTTTTTTCTTTTTTAAAAAATCGAACCCATCTGTTTTAAAACCCAGGCCCGTTTTTTGTTGAAAGCCCAAAGCCCAATTAGATTTCAAAACCCCCCTCGAGCTTTGTTTTGATTTTAAAACCCCAAGCCCATTTAAAGCCTGACCCAAGCCTTTTTGTTTTTGAAAGTTAACTAGGCCCGTCTTTTAAAACTAACCCAGCCCAAGACTTTTAAAAATGAACTTGAGGCCCAAATCTTTTGAAAAATTTTTAACCAAGGCCCATTTTAACTAAACCCAAAAGTCCAGCCCGTTTCCAAGTGACCCAAGCCCGTTTTCAAAAAAAGCAAAGCCTGTTTTAAATACCCCCGACCCTGTTTAGGTTTTAAATGCCCAAGCCCACTTGCATTTTTAAGGTCTTGAAGCCCAAAAATCTTTAACCCGAGGTCCACTTAACCTAGAAGCCAGAAGCCCAATCCCCCACTAACCTAAGCCCACGTGCCAAAGCCACAATTGTGACTCAGCTCACTTAGGTCCACCCAAGCTCTCACAACTCACCCTGGGTTGACTCATGAGAGTCAACCTTCACTCACTCGCTGGGTGAAGACGAGTCAACAGAGTCAACCTTCACTCACTCGCTGGGTGAAGACGAGTTGACTCGTCTTCACCCCTGATCCTGAAATCGAACCCTAATCCCCTCAACTCGTCTTCACCCCTGATCCTGAAATCGAACCCTAATCCCCTAACCTAAAAACCCTAACACCTCACCATCAACACGCAAACAAACAGTATTCACAACACTCTAATCACTCACACATTTATATTCCACACTCCAGATTTACAAAAACAAAAAAAAAAAACAAACAAAAAAAAAACAACAAAAATGTATACAAAAAAGGGAGGGTTAGAGAACACTTAGCTTTTTCTTGTGCATCCTCGAGAACATGATTAATCTCCCCGAGTTGAGGTTTCGTTTCCAACTTACCCCTGTGAACTTCTGAAACTAGCTCAGGCCTTGTATAGGGAGAGAAAACCCCTGGAACGTGAATGAAGGCCTCAGTTCTCGGATAAACGCAGAGTTCAAAGTTTGTAGTGGTTTTCGAGAGGGGGGAAGAACTGAGAGTGAGTGGTAGGGTTTGGCTAAGAACCGAAAATCAGGAGAACCAGGGATGAGAGAGAGATCGGACGGAACTTCGGGTTGAGATGAAATCGAAGGGAGTGGGAGAATTGCAGGTGAGGTTTGAAGTTGTAGAGAGAAGAGAGAGCTAAGGAAATTAGGGTTTCACAGAGAGTTTGAGAGAGAAGTTTCAGATTGGGGAAGAAGAAAGAGTTAGGGTTACTAAGGAATTAGACAAAGCTTCTGAAAGAAAACAGAGAGCCTGAGAAGTGAGAGCCTGAGAGGAAGAAATCCTTGGGTTTCTGAGAGAGTGTTCGAGGAAGAACAGAGGGGAGGAAAGAAGAGAAGAGGGAGAGAGGAAGAGTCTGCGAAGAGGATGAATGAAAAATGAAAAACAAAAAAAATTCCAGTTTAAGTATCATATGCCCTAGGACCACAGGATTCTTACACGTGGCCTGTCATTGCCCGTTAGATCAAGAGACCATGTGGCCTCCTGGGAACCGTTAGAGGTGTGTTTTCTCTTAGCGCACCAGATGAAGCCACATCATTGATCCGTGAGTGCACAAGTCCCCACCGTCAAATCTTTGCTCCTAGCAACGGCCAAGATTGCGCTGGGCCAGGCGACTCTTCAGACTCTACTCCTCCACACACCAAATGACACATGGGTCACCTGTTCCCCACGCACACGGAGGCATGCGTGCTTGCTCCGTAGCCGTTAGATCCCGCTCATGTTAGTGACCGCGATGAAGCCACGTGGTAAATTTGGGCCATTCCTCATGCCCCATTCGTAGTGTGACACGTGGCCCTAACTAGGCTTTAAACTGCTTTCCCCTAGACTGATTAACATTTGACCGGTTCGCCCTCTTGAACCGGTTTTCACCGATTTTCTCTATTTTATTTAATTATTATTATTTAAATGCTTAAATAATTCATAAAGATTAACCAAAAATCATATGAAAATACATAAAAATGCAGAAAAATCCACAAAAATATTTTGCACTTGAAAAATCTCAGACAAATGCAATAAAAGTTTAGAAAATTTACGAAAAATCCTCAAAAATGATTTTGAAATTAAAAATTTGTTTTTGCACTAAAAAATTATAGAAAAAATTCACAAAAATATTTTGGAGTAAAAATTTTTGCTTTGCACTTTAGAACCTTCAAAAAAATTGTAGGAAAATATTTTTAACTTTCACTATTTTCTTTAATTATCTTTATATTATTTAAAAATTCGGAAAAATAGGGAAAAATCATCAAAAATACAGAAAAATGTTTTTGAAGCCCTAAGGATTATTTTGCAAATTTTTCATCCCGAATGAGTTCAAAAACCTTCCAAAATAGAATCTTCATACTTAGAAAAACCCGATAAAATTTCAAAATTTTGGGAGTGTATTTTGTAAAGTATTTTATCGATTTTCATATCCTGATGATTTAAAAGGGAGGCATAAGCTCTTCGGAGTACGGTATGCCCCAGTTTTGAGGGAATACTTATATAGTATTTTATTTTTTGCATTTCTTTACACTTGTTGAAAGAGAGTAATTTCAAAGGCTTATTAAATTTAATTTGTGGGATAATTTTCGATTAATTAGGTACCGTTCGTAAGAATGGGCGTGTAGGGGGTGCTCATACCTTCCCCTCGCGTAACCGAACTCTCGATCCCGGCTTTGATAACGCAGACTAATTCTACCCTTAATTGGGTAGTAATCAAATGTTCTAATCACACTCCCAAAGGTTAGTGGCGACTCCATTACACAATGTTTTCAATGAAAATATTTTTAAAACCACCTTTTGTCCAGTTCGCGCTTGAGAATGTTGCAACACGCTGAATGCCCAAGGACGGATGATGATATCCGTGACATGTCAAAGGTCCCCTATGCTAGTGTTTTGGGGTGTTTAATGTATGCCATGGTATGTACAAGACTGGACCTGGCACAGGTAGTCGGTGTGGTGAGTAAGTTTCTTTTAAATCTGGGTAGACAACATTGGGAAGCCATTAAATGGATTTTCAGATACTTACGAGGTACTTCTAATTATGACATCATGTTCGGCAAGCAACAGAATGATCGATTAGTTGTAGTGTTTGTTGATGCTGATTATGCAGGGGATATGGATGATAGAAGGTCTACAACGGGGTATGTATTTACCCTTGTGGGGGGACCTATTTGTTTTAAGGTCCATGGTACAATCCCTAGTGGCATTATCTACAACTGAGTCTGAATACATGGTAGTCACTGAAGTTGCAAAGGAAGCGTTGTGGCTTACTGGTTTAGTCAAGGAGCAGCGCATATGGTAAGGTGGAGTTGTGCTGCGTTGTGACAGTCAGAGTGTCATCTATTTGGCAAAAAATCAAGTGTATCATGCTAGAACCAAACATATAGATCTAAGGTTCCAAAAGATTCGGGAGTTGATTTCTTCAGGTGAACTTGTACTTGAGAAAGTTCACACATCTGAGAACGCAGTGGATATCTTGACAAAGACGGTTACCACGGACAAGTTCAAGCATTACTTGGAATTGCTTCATGTCTCCAGTTGCTAGAAAGGAGACGGTCCCAACTTAATGTCCCAAGTTCAAGGTGGAGCAACGGGCTATGTTTTCAATTTCTCCTAAGGGGCGTATATTTGCCAAAGTGGAGATTGTTGTGATGTGTGGCTCACATATTGAATGGGATGCATGTACAAAGAGAGAACATGGTGGAAAATGAAAGTGCTGGGAGTAGCAGGGGAAACCACCAATGGATTCACTATAATCGTTGACATTTTGGCACCTAATTTCAGACATTTTACATTCTGTCTAAAACCGTTGAGGGTATGGCACAAATAGTCAACGGTTTGGTTCGGGAACCCAGCGCAAATTTTTGAATTTTGAAAGAGGGACGTTAAGTTGGTTGGGGTTTGGAAAGAAAGCCTCCGGGAACTCTATTTGTATGTCATTTGTGATGTATTTGTAACAATGCTCGTGTCTTTGAAACCAGATAGTAAGAAAGTTTACCGATTGCTCTTGTGGATGTAGGCATTGCCGAACCATGTAATCCATTGTGTCTCTTGTTATTGCTTTCATACATACTGCGTGGTTGTGTTGTTCTGTAATTTTATCATCGATTGCTGCATCTGTTTGATTGAATATTCCGCTGTGCAATTGAATTTATACAACATACACAATTAACTAAGTGGGTGGGGGAGAAAGCTCGAGAAATCGATAAATCAGGATTTAAACTTTGGTACACTAGTGAAGAAAAACATAAGAATGGAGTAGGCATTATTATAGACAAAAACTTAAAAGATACCGTTGTGGATGTAACTAGAGTAAGGGATAGAATTATAAAAATCAAGATGGTATTAGAACAAGAGATAATAAATATCATTAGTGCTTATGCTCCTCAAGTTGGCTTAATAGAAAATCTTAAGAGACAATTTTGGGAAGATATGGATAGTATTATACAAGGCATACCAAGGATTGAGAAAATATTTATAGGAGGAGATCTGAATGGACACGTTGGTGTTAGATATATGTATTAAAAAATGGAAGAAAAATGATAATATAAACCAGTGTAGGAGAACTAGATGGTGGAACCTAAAAGGAGAAAATATACTAAAATTTAAAGATAAAATGATCAAAGATGGGGATTGGACCTTAGAGGATGGGATAGATACAAAAACTCTTTGGAATAGATTAGTTAGCTCTATTAAAAAGATAGCAAAATAGATTTTAAGTGAATCAAGGGGAAGATTCTCGAATAGCAAAGAGAGTTGGTGGTGGGATAAAATGTACAAAATATAAGGAGGCAAGAAAAGATGCGAAAAGGGCCGTTAGTGAAGCTAAATATAGATCATTTAATAGTTTGTATGATAGATTAGGTACAAAAGAAGGGGAAAGAGATATATTTAAACTTGCTAAAGCTAGAGAAAGGAAGAGCAAAGACTTAGGAAATGTAAAATGTATAAAAAGTGAGGATGATATTGTCTTGGTTAAGGAAGAAGATATTAAAGAAAGATGGCGAAGTTACTTTAGTGTTGTTTAATGAAAATCAAATAGAAGGCTTAAACTTGGAGTTGTCAAATGAGGAAAAGACTAAAAATATAAGATTTATTTGCAAAATTAGAGTTAACGAAGTTAAGTTTGCACTAAAAAAGATGAAAAATGGGAAAACTATGGGACCAGATAACATCCCAATTGAAGTTTAGAAATGCTTGGGTGATAACGGAATTATATGGTTAACTAATTTATTTAATACAATTGTAAAAACTAAGAAAATGCCAGATGAATGGAGGAAAAGCACTTTAATACCTATATACAAAAATAAAGGAGATATTCAAAATTGTAATAACTATCGTGGAATTAAACTTACGAGTCATACGATGAAACTATGGGAAAGGGTAGTTGAACAAAGATTAAGGTTAGAAACGAAGATCTCAGAAAATCAATTTGGTTTTATGCCTGGTGTCGCGACGTCCCGAGCGCGCGTGTGCCCCGGGCGGCGAAATTAAAATCATTTTAAAATTTTCAGGAAAAATGTTGGGAGTCGGAGTCGCCACTAACCTTTAGTGTGGTTAGAACACGTGATAACTACCTCGTTAGGGGTAAAATAAGTCTACATTACCAGAGTTAGGCTCGGGAGTTCGGTTACGCGAGGGGAAGGTACTAGCACCCCCTACGCGCCCGTTCTTACGAACGGTACCTAATTAATTTGAAATTATCCCTAAGTTAATCTAATAAGTCTTTAAATTACTCCTTTTTATGAGTTTATAAATACATAGGGAAAATAAATAAATAAATAAATATATACATATATTCCCTCAGAGCTTAGGGTACGTGATGCCCAAAGGCTTATACCCCCGCAATAAAATCATAGGGATAAAATCGAAAATAATTTACAAAATACACTTCCAAATTTTGAAAATTTTCTAGGGTTTTTCTAAGTATTAAAATACTAGTTGGAAGGTTTTTGGAACTAAAAAAAATATTTTTAAGTTTCAAAGTATTTTCCTTACCTTCTTCTATTTTTCTGATTTTTTATTTTTTTCATATTTTTACTGTATTTTGAAATAATAAATCAAAAATATTTTTTAGAATTTTCTCCTAATTTTCTATTTTTTATTATTTTCTGTATTTTACAAAAATTTCATATAGCTAATAACAAAAAATAATATACTGCTTAAAATATAAATCATAACACGTAAATATTATATATCATAATAGTCAAATTTTTAATGATAAAACCCCAGTATTAATAATCAAACCCTAATGATATACTCTAGAATGGAAATAATCAAACCCTAAAAATTATGTACTTTTTATAAACATGTAAGGAGATAGAATGAGATTATGGACAATAATTCACATCATGAATCTATAAAATATGCACAAACTCTAAAATATTAATATACCTTAATATGGAAATGTTGTACATAAATATGGAAAATAAATCAAATTCTCCCAAATCATATAAAAGCCAAAGAAGTAATATACATTTTATGGAAACCCTTAAGATCAATGTTCAATGGTATGGAATCCCTAAAATTAGTACACAATAACAGTACAGGGACAGATTAAATAAAACACTACTTAAAACCATAATAACGTAAAATAGTCAAAACCCTAAACTAAAACAATAATCAAAACCTTAAAAGATAATATCATGAAAATAATGTAAATAATCAAGAATCATGAACATGCGTAAATGTTACAATCCTAAACAATAATACACAAAATCCCAAAATATCCTATAAACAATAAATATGATAAATCAAAAAGCCTAAATAATGTCTACACAATAAAACAAACACCCTAAATAATATGTAACAATAAAAATAAGTATATTACAATGAAAACAACGATAATACAAGTACTTTAAACAAATATACAACAATAGCTATGAAAAATAAAAAAAATAAAAATTAAATGATATAATCCAAAACCTACGACAATAATATTAAGTAATATACACAATAAAGGCAACGAAACTTTAAACCTAAATTTTAAATATTAAAACACTACCAATAACAACCAAAAATAATAACATTAGATATGTGTGTCGCGACGTCCCGGGAGCGCGTGTGCCCCGGGCGGCAAAATTAAAAATCAATTTAATATTTTCATGGAAAAATATGGTGTAGGTCGGAGTGGGAGATGTGGCCGGGTGTAGGCAAAGAAGAAAGGTGGTTAGAGGAAGAAGATGAAGAGCCAGCCGCGGCTGCTGGGTGTGTGAACCCGAGAGAAGCAGGGTGAGACAGAATTTTTTTTTTTCTGGCGTTCTCTCTGCGCCCGGCCACCCCTTTAGAAGAGAAGCAAAGGGCCTTTTTATAAAAATTATTTTGAAACCCTAACTCCCTCTTTCCTTTTTGGTTTATGGTATTTTTCTTTTTGGAAATAATATATACTACTATTATGGTAATAAGGAAATAATAATAATAATAATAATAATAATAATAATAATAATAATAATAATAATAATAATAATAATAATAATAATAAGGTAAAAATAATAATAATAATAATAATAATAATAATAATGATAATAAAAATACTAAAGATAATAATGATAGCAAAATAATAATAGTAATAATAATAATAATAGTAAATATAATAATAATGCTACTAATAATAATAATAATAGTAAAAGTAATAATGATAATAAAGTAATAACAATATTTAATAATAATTTTATTAATAATAATAGTAATAATAATAATAATAATAATAATAAAAATAATAATGGCAAAATAATAATAATATTAAAAATAATAATAATAATAATATGGGGTCTGGGTAAAAATGGGGTGTCTACACCTGGGAGATCTACCACAGAAGTTATTTATCTTTTAAGAAGATTAATGGAAAAGTTTAGGGAAAAGAAGAGGGACTTGTATATGATATTTATTGACCTTGAGAAAGCATATGATAGGATACCTAGGGAAGTTCTATGGCGGGTTTTAGAAAAAAAGCGTGTATGTTGTTGGTGTACCAATGTCATTAAGGATATGTACAATGGAGTAATGACTATGTAAGGACTATAGATGGAGAAACTAGAGAATTTCCAATTACCATAGGTGTACATCAAGGATCTGCTTTGAGTCCTTATCTTTTTGCTTTAGTGATGGACCAATTGATTAAAAGTTTTCAAAAGGAGGATACATGGTGTATGTTGTTTGCAGATGATATTTTATTAATTGACGAAACTAGGGACGAAGTAGAGGCTGAGTTAGAATTATGGAGAGAAGCTTTGGAATGTAAAGGCTTTAGGATAAATAGAAATAAAACAGAATATATGAAATTTAATTTTAGTAATGATAGGAGGAATATTGGAGAAAAAGTTAAGCTTGATGATGAAGAAATAAATAGCACTTGTAGATTTCGATACCTTGGATCTATTATGCAAGCTAAAGGAGAAATTGAAGATGATGTAATGCATAGAGTTAAAGCAGGTTGGGTAAAATGGAGAAGTGCTTCAAGTGTGCTATGTTATCGTAGAATACCCTTAAAATTGAAAGGGAAGTTTTATAGGACAGCTATCAGACTAGCTATGCTATATGGATCGGAATGTTGGGCGACGAAGAAACATAATATCCAAAAAGTAAAAATTGCTGGGATGAGAATGCTTAGATGGATGAGTGGTATAACATTGAAAGATAAATTAAGGAATGAACATATTCGTGATAAATTAGGTGTAGCTCCTATAGAAGATAAGATAAGGGAGGGACGACTCAGATGGTATGGACACTTGCAACGTAGGTCTTATAGTGCACCTATGAGGAAAAGTGACTTAGTTACTATGGGGAGCAGTAGAAGTGGTAGGGGTAGACCTAAAATAACTTGGGAGGAGATAGTGAGTAAGGATTTAATATCCTTGAATCTATCAAAAGAAATGGTCCATGATCGCATAAATTGGTGGAAAATAATTCATATAGCCGACCCCACTTAGTGGGACTAAGGCTTGGTTTTGTTTTTGTTGTTTGTTGTACACAATTAACTACTTTTATGCATAGCACTAGCTCTCTCTCTAAGGAGCTTCCTAGAAAATTCTCCCCATCGAGATTTCTCTCCATCTCTCACACAATCTCTTTGGAATTCTCCTTTTCCTTCTCTCTTTAGAAACTCTCTTTCCCTCCCTAGAATTCTCTGCCTCCAATAAACTCTAACAGGCTGTTGTGTGTATCTTGCTATAGGAAATTTCTAAGAAAATTCCTGTATTGCAACCGAAATATGCAACTATAAAAGGAGCCCAGGGCCTCATTGTTATGCAAGCACAAGAAGTTTGTGTGTGTTGTGGAAGAAGTGAGCAAGAGGGTGAAAATCAGGTGAGCATGTGTGAGGGCGTGTGGGGTAAAATTCTTGGGTTGTTTTGCATTTGTGTGGATATTTTAGGTGTATATGAGTTTTTGTAGTTTGAGTATTAAGTATTTTAGTGTGAATCCAAGTGTAAGGTTCTAGGTACCTATTTTGTTTCCTCCAATTAGTAAGAGTTAATATCTTGTTGTGGTCCACCACCTTCAATTTCTAACACTACTGACTAAACCTAAAGATCCTTTAACCCAATTCTTCTTAATTATTCTCAAACATGGATCTTCCCACGATCTTGCTTCTTGTTCTTACATCATTGTGTCAGTATTGAACTCAACATTCTCAAGAAAGAGTTGGGCCTTGAGTTCTCCTCTCAAATATTTCGAAATATTAATTGTACATCTACTATTTTGAATTTCACAGTATTTTGATACACCACCAGAGCTTTGCTTGAAGCCATGGATACTTTTTCTTCCTCCAAGCCAACCCTAACCGCATGAAAGTATTGGTCTATGTTGAAAGGGAAGTTCTCCAACCCCTTAGTATCATGGGAACCACCAAATGCTTAAGTTTCCGTGACCCTCATGCAATATATACCACCCCCGTAGAATTGGTATTTTCAAACCGGATGAACCAAAAGGTTCACCTTGGCTCTTCCTGGAAATCTTCCATCAAGTAAAGAATGGTGACTCATTGGTGTCTTGAGACCCTTTGAGAGCAACAAGATGTTAACAATTTGGCCATCTCGAGGGCCACTTCATTGACATTCTTGACCAGTGATTTTGGCAAAGTGTGTTTATCCCTTCGAGCCATGGTACTCCCACTGAGACTTCAAGAAAGCACACAGTTTGAAGGCAACTGAACCATGAAGCAATGAATTGAGCTCCGATACCAATTGTTACAAGCTGAAAACTTGAGGACAATGCAACACTAGTTGTGGAACCCAATCTTTAACTAGTCAACTAAAAGTTAGCCATGGGTACCCCACATGAACTCAAAACATTTAATGCAAGCAAACAACATGTGATAAGTAAACATGTGGTAGACAAGTGAATTATACAGTGAATAGCAAAGCAATGTAGATCATCTCATTACAACTTTGTAGGCAACATGTGTTTAGCGGGGGAGGCAAAAAGGCTAAACATGATTACAGCTGCCCGTGCGTTTTACCATGTTGATGAACATTGATGCTCCTTTAAAGAGCTTTTTATACTATTCTCACTCAATCACTAGGAAATGTCACTAGATCAAGGAGTGATACTCCACCTAATTTCTACTAGTAATGGTTATTTTGGTTTAGCATTTTTAGTATGCTAGTGGTATGTAAAAAGTGAGTTAGGAAGGGTATTATGGTCATTGGTATGTACTTGATATATATTATAAATAGAGGGAGAGATCTATCACAGTGATTAGATCTTCCATTTTACCTAATATCTAAATTAACTACTATGCCACTTAAGACATAAGTTCTACACTATTGTTTACATGATGGTCACCAACCAAATAGGCACAAGGCAAGTGACAGTAGCTAAGAATGAGGTCCTAGACAAGCTTGGCTTGTGACATCTATTCACAAGTCCTCACAAAACAAGATTCTAGAAACATTCTCTCATGTTATACAAGGTCAAAGAAAAATAAGTAGGATAAAATTGAGTGGTAAATTTCAAAGAACTAACATTAGAAACATTTCCCTCCACCTTAACATCCCAACCATTTCTATGGAGACCATTTTTTCTTTTGATTACCTTGTGCCAATGAGATTCAACTTCTTAAGGAAAACGCCACAATTGCTTACCTTAGAAGAAATGTTTTTGCATGCTAATTTTGTATCCCCAACCATCATTTAGGTCTAGGTTTCCTTACGACCTAAATATATAGGACTAAGTGTACAAGCTAAAAGCTAAGGTCGTAAGACCGTAAGACTACCTCAAGTAAAAAAAAAAAAAACATCCACCCATCCAACCTCTCATCCGCAGTAATTCAAAGGCCACTCGTGAACTTCACTACCAGCTCAAGAAGTACAAAGAGAGATGTCATTTGCACTCAAATTCGAACCAACTAGATTTGGATATATTAATCCTAAGACCAAAAAAACCTCAAAATTGTGTCATTCTTAAAACACTATGAATTTAGGTGTAATCCCAAGAAGAAGGGTGAATTGGGTATTTAAAAATCTTGATCTTTAGATTCTACTTTTGAAAATTTAGAACCACACACGCACAAGCTAGGTGACAAGCGCTTCAGTATTGCACAACCTAGCAATTTCAAAGTATGACCTTATCAACAAATCAATATTACCCAATCACTTACAAACATAGTGGATATTCAATATATACACAATAATCAAATAAGCAAACGCAAAAGGAAATTAAAGTGAGTTAAAGGAAGAGAGATGCAAACACACTACGTCCTCGCCTAGGCAAACCACCAAAGGATTCCACTAATCTGCTTCTTTAAATCCGGGCGAAGCTTCTCATTACAATCCGTTGCTTACAAGAGGCGTAGCTTCCTCCGCATGATTCACAAACCGAACCATTAATACAAATAATGAATAATAAATTTCTGAATGCTCAGACACTTCTCAATAAGCTAATGAGTACAATAAGCCCTAAGCACTCTCACAAGGTATAATATGAAGCTCAAGAGAGAATATTTTTTTCTCAATGATGTATGTAAAAATATGATCTTTATATGAAAAATATATGTGTATGAGATGCTTCAAAGATCTACACTTTATTCAATATCTCCCAAAAATGATTTCTTAAAAATATATGCTTTGGAGATCTTAGGGTTTGTTTTCAAATAACTTTTGCGAGAATAAAATATGAGATCTTTTTAATAAAAAATATTCTTTAATATCACACAAATATAAGTTCTTGCTTTCGAACATTTTATGCAAAAATAATATTAAAACCTTGAATAATGTGATTGAATATCACAAAGATATAAGCCCTAGAAATTTTTTCCCAAAAAGATTATCAAATAGGTATATGGAATACTAGGTTTCTTGCTCCCAAAAATATTTTAAATAAAAGAATACAGGAGTAAATGAGCTTATAAAAATAAGATTGAATGCTCAACAATAAACTTAATCAAACGTCTGTTGGAATAGAAGAATAGAAAAACAGAGAAGAAAAATACTAAAAAATGCCTCTTTAATTTTTTGACTTGATGAAGAAATTACATATATAAAAAGCTACAGTGCTGCAGCACTTTTTGCCGAATTTTGAGATTCTTTTCTATTTTTTCATTACTTAAAATGATTGGGATAAGGCCACTATTTATAGGGCAGAGTACATGGGGAATAGATGGGAAATTTTAATATTCTAGGGACTTAACGGCTCATTAAATAAACCTAGAAATAAGGCAAAGAATATGACAAGTTCCTAGACTAAATAACTCACTCCTGTGCTATTAATGGATGACAGCTGTATTCCACTTTGAAAAACTAAACAGAACTTTGAATTAGAATCACACTGGCTGCAACTTGCTGACTGAATAATTTTATTACCGAATGTTCTGTTGATTGTAAGCTGAGTTGTCTGCTGACTTTTCAACTAAATAACTGAATTAACTAACTTTAGTAGGTTCACAGCTTTCTCACAAATTCCCCTCTAAAGCCATGAGTCCTAACATGTCTTCGAACTTCAAAAAATTCTTAGTAGTAATAGGTTTTGTGAGCATGTCTGCTGGTTGTTCATTAGTTCTAATGAATTCTAGCTGAATTTCTTCCTTCTGCACAAGGTCACAAATAAAATGATGTCTGACCTCAATATGCTTTGTCTTGGCATGAAAAACTGGGTTCTTAGTTAGAGCTATTGTTGACATATTATCACAATAAATGGTTGTAGGACCCTCTTGCTTCAGCCCTAAATCACTAAGTAATTTCCTTAGCCAAACTCCTTGACAAGCAGCCTCTGTTGTTGAAATATATTCTGCTTTTGCAGATGACAAGGCAACAGTGTTTTGCTTTCTTGAACACCATGAAATGGTGCCATTTCCAAGACAAAAAACATATGCCGATGTGCTTTTTCGATCATCAACTGATCCGGCCCAATCATTGTCAGTGAAACCGGTCAAAACAAACCTAGAATCTTTGTTGTACTTCAGTCCAAGTTTTAGTGTGCCTTTAAGGTATCTTAATACCCTTTTTGCTGCTGCATAATAAAGTACACTTGGGCTGTGCATGAACCTAGACAACATACTAACAGCTTGTGTAATATCAGGCCTAGTATGAGTCAAGTAAATAAGGGATCCAACTAAACTCCTATACTGATTTTCGTCGAATTTCTTAGCTCCATCATCAGGATTTAATTTTTCATTTAGATTCATAGGAGTACTTACAGCCTTACAATCCTTCATATGAAATTTCTTCAAGACATCAGTTGCATACTTTTCTTGAGAAATGAAAATTTCCCTTCTTCCTTGCTTAACTTGCATCCCGAGGAAGTACTTCATGATCACTAAGTTTGTCATCTCAAAATTTTTCATCATAGAGTGCTTGAAAACAACAAGTAAATGAAGATTGCTTCCAAAGTAAATTAGATCATCAACGTACAAGCAAACAATGATGAAATCAGTTTCTTTTTAAAAGAAGTAAAGAGCTGGTTCATGAGAGCTTTTCTGAAATCCTAAATTCTGAAAATAAGAATCGTGGAGCTTGTTTGAGGCCATACAAAGCCTTGTTCAGTTTGTACACCTCTTCTTCTTTGCCCTTTACTTCATATCCACGTGGCTGCTCAACATAAACTTCCTCATTCAGTTCTCCGTTGAGAAACGCAGATTTAACATCCATTTGATACACATTTAACTCCAATTTGGCAGTTATTGCAAGTACAAGCCGAATTGTCTCAATTCTTGCAACCGGTGCAAAGGTCTCGTTGAAATCAACTCCAAGTTGTTGAGAATAACCTTTGGCAACCAATCTAGCCTTGTACTTTTGAATGGAACCATCCTCATTGTACTTGGTTTTGTAAACCCACTTGAGACCGATAATGTCTGTCTTCAAGAGGATCCACAAGCTTCCATGTGTTGTTCTTTTCAATCATGTTCAGCTCTTCTTCCATGGCCTTTTTTCCATTTTTTATCCTTCACCGCATCTTCAAAATTTTGTGGCTCACAAGAGAAAAGAGCAAATTATGAATTTTCATTAGAAAAATAGCTTCTAAAATCACCATACCTCTTCGAAGGTCTTCTAACTCTTTTAGATCTTCTTAGGACAGGTAAACAGGATGAAGTTCCTTCATTTTCTTGAATTTTCAGATTTTGAACTAAGGTTCCCGGGTGCAATTTCAGCTCTTGATATTGCTGGATTTTGAGATTTAGTAGCTGATTTAGGTCTTGTTGCTTCAGCTGGTACAAAATCTAGAATATTTGTTGAGTTCTGGCCTCTGGAAGTCCACTGCCATACTCCCCTTTCGTCAAAGATGACATCTCTTGCCACTGTCAGCTTGTGATTAATAGGATTCAGCAGTCGGTAGCCCTTTGATTCGTCGATGTACCTAATAAACAGCAGCTTTTCTCCCTTTCTGATCAAACTTGTCTTTATTAGGAGCTTTGTTGAGGGAGTACGCTTGACAACCAAACACTTTCAGATGGCTAACATCTGGTTTCTCCCACTCCAAGCCTCATAGGGAGTTCTATTCTTCACTGATTTTGTTGGTGACCTATTTAAGATATAAACAGTGGTATGTACAGCTTCAGCCCAAAGAGAATTAGGAAGTCCTTTACCATTTAACATGCTCCGAGCCATTTCTACAATGATCCGGTTCTTTCTTTCAGCAACTCCGTTCTTCTAAGGGCTTCTACTCACTGTTAGTTGCCTTTGAATGCCTTCCTTCTTCCAATAATTCATGAATGGGTGATATATGAATTCACCTCCATGATCAGTTCTTAAGGTCTTCATTTTTAGCCCCACTTTGCCTTTCAATGAGGGGCTTTGAACTCTAGAAATATTGAGAAGGCATTTGATTTTTGCTGAATAAAATACAACCATTTCATTTTAGTAAAATCATCAACAAAAAGGATGAAATACCTTTTGTTTCCAAGAGATGGTGTTCTTGTGGGACCAAATATATCTACATGAACAAGATCCAAAGGAGCTTTGGCCCTCCAAGAAGTTTTGGGGAAAGGAAGGTGGTGCATCTTCCCCTAAATACAGCCTTCACAAACTCCTTCAATTTGATTTATTTGGGGAAGACCACGACCCATATCCTTTCTCTTGAGAAGCTGCAGTCCCTTATGATTTAAATGCCCATATCTGAGATGCCATAGTTGAGATTCGTCTAAAATTTCACTCTTCAAAGCCACTGGACTTGTGTAGTTGATGGAGAGTGGAAAAACCTTGTTTCGAGTCATCTCAACTTTAGCCATCAGTGAGTTCTTCTTGTTGGTGTATATGTGTGCAATGCCCACCTCCCACAAGTTAATTGGCACACTTACCTGACGTATGGTTCAAATGAGGTTGAAGCGGTAGACCGCAATAGTATTATGAAGACAAAAGACGTTCCCCTCCGAGACACGGGGGTCCGGGATCAGCGCCCCTGGTGGGGCGTTGCCCCCCAAGACGGTATGACCTATCCAGTGTGAATGGTGGACACGGTATGTCAAAGACAGTCACTAATGTCAAAGACGGTCACTAATGTCAAAGTCGATCACTAATGTTTAAGATGGCCACTAATGTCAAAGTCGGCCACTAATGTCAAAGTTGGCCATGGTAGGTGAGCTACCACCACCTACCATGATAAGTGAGCCACCCATGTGTTTCTTTCACGGACCAAAGGCTATAAATAAGACCCCCCCCCCCCCACCGGAGCATTACACACATCTCGACTGCAAGATTGTGTCCTCTTTTGTTTTTCTATTTGTTGTTCTTTCGCCATTGAAGCTCATTTAGTGAGTGCATGGTTGGACAGATTGTTGTAATCCGATTGTTGTAATGAAACTGTGTTATCTCTTCAATCGTTTCTTCAAAATAGATCTTGGTGTTGTTATTCTACATGGTATCAGAGCTAAAGACTACTAAGAAGAAACATCTATAATTGTTGAGACGTTGCAATGGCAGGAACTTCATCTTCAGCTACTGCATCTCCACCAGAACTTCGGATTTGTCCACCAGCATTCACAAAAGGAAAGCTAGACGGCACAAACTACACTTTGTGGAAGTTCAAGATGAGTGCTATTCTGGATTCATATGAACTACTTGATACAACTCAAGGTATGGACCCAGAACCGATTGGCATGCCTTATCCCAGCAATCCTAAGGTAATCATCCTTCCAAATGCTGCCCTCGTCAAAGCATGGAAAAGGCGGAATGCAGATGCACTTTGTGCTATTGTCACAAGTGTATTCGATTTTGTACTTACGTTGATCCAGCATAGATCCAAGGCTGCAGATGCTTGGAATGGTCTAAAGAATCAATATGAAACAACGAACCAGACACGCATTCAGAACTTGGAGAATCAACTTGTTGCAGAAAGGCTACATAATGGAGAATTGGCAGAAGTATTCATCACCAGAATAAAGAATCTGTGTGATCAGATGGCAGCAGTGGGCATAGCAAAACCAGTGAGGAGTTAGCTCGAAGATGTATTCAAGTGCTGCCATCAAAATATGACAGTCTGGTAACTGCTCTTAACACAAAGATTAGAACTTCTGCACTAACCTTTGAGGAATTCTATGCTTTACTGCTAGAGGAGGAGATGAGGTTGAGAACTAGAGAAAATGAAAGCAGTAGTGCCTTCGCCATGCAGGTCAAAGGCAAGGACAATAATGTTGAAAAGAAGAAGGGAAAGAACAAGAAGAGATTTTTTGGTACGTGCTACTACTGCAACAAAATGGGGCATGCAACCAAAGATTGCAGAAAACGCATCCACGATGAAAAGAACGGCATGTTGAAGCCTACATGGAATGTTAGACAGGTAGAAAATTGTGTTGAACCCGAATTAGATCTTTTCATGGTTACAAAAAAAATGTGTTCAACTGCTCAAACAGCACCAGGAGATTGCTCATGGGTACTTGATAGTGGAGCTTCCCGACACATGGCCAGCAAAAAAGGACTGGTATGGTTCCCTTAAGCCTCTACATGAACCTATGAATGTGATTGTCGGAAATAATGCAAAATGTCCAGTAAAGGGCACTGGATCCATTTCCTTAAAAACCACGAGTGGCCAAGGTAAAACTCTTTCAGATGGCCTTTATGTTCCTCAAATTAAGAGGAATCTTTTATCTGTAGCTGCTATCACTGACCATGACTATGAAGTATGATTTATGAAAACAAAAGTTGAGATCATTGATAGCAATGGCAATATTGGGCGAAGGTATTCGAAAGAATAACCTGTATGAGTTTGTGGCACTTGCCGCAACAACTAGAGATACAACATGTAGACTTTGACATGAAAGGTTTGGACACATCTCCTATGCAGTTTTGAAGGAGATGCATAGAAAGGAAATGATGGTTGATCTGCCTGTAGTAGTTGATACCGCAGAGCCTTGTGAAGCTTGCATGATGGACAAGCAACATCGTATGTCATTTCCACAAGAGAGCAACAACAAATCAAAGCTTCCTCTAAAACTGGTACATGCAGATCTCTGTGGTAAAATGACTACTCCTGCACTAGGAGGATCTTTCTACTTTATGCTGTTAGTCGACGATTATTGTAGAAAGATGTGGGTGTACTTTCTTCGTGATAAGGCTGAGACTTTTGTAAAATTTCTAGTGTGGCATAAACTTGTTGAAAATGAGATAGGTTTGCAATTAAAGAAACTTTGAACAGATCGAGGAGGCGAGTTCACATTAGGGGAGTTCAACAATTATTCAGTGCATTTGGCATCAAGCGCAAATTGTCGGCACCAAAAACTCCACAGCAAAATGGCGTTGTGGAACGGAGAAATCGCACTGTGATGGAGATGGCCAGAGCAATGATGAAGGCATAAGACCTTCCAAAATTGTTTTGGGCAGAAGTTGTTAATACAGCCATGTATATCCTCAACCGATGCTTCACTAAAGCTTTGGGGAACAAAACACCTCACGAGGCTTACTTTGGTAAGAAACCCTCCGTTTCTCATCTTAGAACATTTGGTTGCAAATGTTTTGTGCATGTTCCAAATGACAGTCGAAGGAAGTTAGATGACAAGAGTCGGAAGTGCATCTTCTTGGGATACAGTAGAGAATCGAAGGCATATCGTCTATATGATGTAGAGGCAAAGAAGATCGTCACAAGCTGAGATGTGGTATTTGATGATGGACCACACTCAGTGGGAGATAGAGATCGACCTACTTTATCATCAACCGATAAAGTAACCCACCATGTGCCTCACTTAGAGCAGCAGATTAAGGTGAATGATGAAGAAATTCAAAACTAGCATGTTGTACCAGTAGGACCTGTTCAAAAGTCACAGCCCAGGTGGGTACAACAGCTCTTTGACGAAGGCAATCTAGAACCTGTGAATCAAAGTTCACAACTTGATGGACCTCGAAGGTCGAAGAGAATAGAGGAACAACAACAATCAGCAGAACAGTTGGTAAATATGGCCTTAATGGCTGATATAATCAGTATAGTTAAGGAACCAAGTAGCCTAGATGAAGCGCTGGCTGATCCGAAGTGGAGAACGGCTATGGAAGCTGAATATGAAAGTATCATGAAAAATGATACTTGGGAGATTGTGGATCGTCCCCCTCATAGGAAGGTAATCGGCACGAAGTGGATATGGAAGGTAAAATATAAGCTGATGGTACTTTAGAGAAGTACAAAGCACGCCTTGTTACACAAGGATTTTTTTAGGTGGAAGGTTTTGATGTTACTGAAACCTTTGCACCAACAGCTCGCATGGAAAAAATCCATTTAGTTTTGGCTACTACTGCACACAGAAGCTGGGTGCTATTTCAAATGGACATGAAGTCTGCATTCCTCAATGGTCATCTTAAAGAGGAGGTTTATGTGATGCAACCTCCTGGATTTGAATTGCCAAATTCAAACAACAAAATGTGCAAGTTGAATAAAGCCTTGTATGGGCTGAAACAAGCCCTCAGAGCTTGGTACTAGAGGATTGATTCTTTCTTCACTAATTATGGATTTCGTAGAAGTACCTCTGATGCAAATTTATTTGTACTAAAGGAGAATGGGATGTATGTAATAATTGTACTATATGTAGATGATCTTGAGCTTACAGGTGACCACAAGGAGAAGATCAACAACATCCGTGAAGGACTATGCTCAGAATTCGAGATGACAGACTCGGGGCTACTCCACTTCTTCTTAGGCATTGAAGTGTGGCAGCATCTAAGAGAAATCTTTATTTCTCAGCTACGATATGCTCAAGAGTTATCGAAGGCATTTGGGATGGCAGAATGCACTCCAGTGATTACTCCAATGGAAGTAAACATTAAGCCCTCCATTGAAGATCCCTCTCCACTTGTTGATACAAAGAGGTACAGAAGCCTAATTGGGAGTTTGGTGTACCTATGCAACACAAGGCCCGATATCAGTTTTGCAATTGGTATTCTAAGTAGATTTGCAAATAAGCCACGAGAAATTCACTGGAGGGCTGGAATGAGGGCCCTCAAGTATATAAAAGGGACTCCTCATTTTGGCATCTCTTATACATCAGGGAACTCCCTAATTGGATATTGTGACTCCGATTGGGCAGGAGATATTGATTCCAGAAAGTCAGTTTTTGGATATTGTTTTCTCTTTGGGAATGGAATTATCTTGTGGACAAGCAAGAAGCAGGAATTATCTCATGGACAAGCAAGAAGCAACCAATAGTGTTGCTATCATCCACAGAAGCCGAGTACAAGTCAGTTTATCTCACCTCATGTGAAGCTGTCTAGATAAGAAGATTTCTTACTGATATTGGGATGACGATAAATGTTGCAACTCTAATTCACTGTGACAATCAAAGTTGCATAGCTATCAGTAAGAACCCGATGTTCCATGCAAGAACCAAGCACATTGAGATTCAGTATCACTACATACGAGAACTCATTGAGGATGAGGTTGTTGAGATGGAGTATTGCCCAACAGAAGATAATCATGTAGATATCTTCACCAAAGCATTGGGTAGTTCTGACTTCCAGAAGCATCGAGATGCTCTTGGTATTGGTTCAAGAGCGTAGGTGGACATTGAGGTGGGGTGTTGGTGTATATGTGTGCAATGCCCACCTCCCATAAGTTAATTGGTATACTTACCTGACGTATGGTTCATATGAGGTTGAAGCGGTAGACCGCAATGGTACTACAAAGATAGAAGACATTCCCCTCCAAGACACGAAGGTTTGGGATCAGTGCCCCCGGTGGGGGGTATGGCAACGCCCCTTGAGACGGTATGGCCTATCCAGTGTGAACGGTGGGCACGGTATGTCAAAGACAACCACTAATGTCAAAAACAGCCACTAATGTCAAAGTCGGCCACTAATATCAAAGATGGCCACTAATGTCAAAGTCGCCATTGTAGGTGAGCTACCACCACCTACCATGGTAGGTGAGCCACCCATGTGCTTCTTCCATGGACCAGAGGCTATAAATAAGACCCCTCCCCACTAGAGCATTACACACATCTCAACTGTAAGATTGTGTCCTCTTTTGTTTTTCTATTTATTGTGCTTTCATCATTGAAGTTCATTTAGTGAGTGCATGGTTGGATGGATTGTTGTAATTCGATTGTTGTAATAAAACTTTGTGTTATCTCTTCAATCGTTTCTTCAAAGTAGATCTTGGTGTTGTTATTCTACACTTCTTGTCTATGATTCTGCATTCATTTCCTTCAAAATGAGCTTGATATCCTTTTTGAATTAACTGCCCCACACTTAAGATATTGTGAGCAAGACTTGGGACAAAAAAAAACATCATGGATGAATTTTTGCTCACCTGATATGGACTGCACTGCTATTACACCTTTTCCTTCAACTTTGAAAAATTTCCCATTACCAAGAATAATGGAACTTGAAGCATTTTCATCAATTTTAACAAATAACTCACGGTTACCTGTCATATGATTGCTGCAGCCACTGCCAAGGTACCAAACCTTGTCGTCGTTGCTTTCACCATTGAGACAAGTGAGAAACACTTGCTCTTCATCATTTTCCTTGCTGAAATTTGCTTTTGAACTTTCACTCTTCTTGTGCCAACAATCCAGGTCTGAATGGTTTGGAATGCGGCACCTTATACACCTTAAATAGCAATTAGTTGAGGTGTGATTTGACTTCTTGCATATGATGCAATTCTATCCTCAATTGCTGGACTTTTGAGGCTGAAAATTCCTGCCTCTGTCATGGCCTCTTCCACGACCACGTGACTGATTATTTTGGCCTCTTTGAGATTGGTCTGGTTGCTGAAAATTTCTCTTCCTCTCTTGATTTTTCCGGTTCAAATTGAGCTATGATTAAAAAGCCTGCTCCAAGGGCTGACCTGAAGATCTTTTAATTCTTTCTTCATAAGATTCTAAAGAACCATAGAGGTCAAACATGGTCATAATTGAGAGGTCTTTTGATTCTTTAATTGCTGCAGCTGCATGATCAAATTTTGGTGGTAAACTTCTGAAAATTTTTTCGACTATCTTTTTTTCTTCTATCCGATCACCATAAGCTCTGATTTGGTTGACTATTTCAGCAACCTTGGAGAAAAAATCTTTGATGCTTACAGAATCTTTCATTGCCAAGCAATCAAAGTTCTTTCGAAGAGATTGTAGTCGAATCGAGACTACTTTATTATCTCTTTGAAATTCCTTCCACGGTGTTTCCCATGCGTCTTTAGCCTTTTGAATGCCAAAGATGCGGGGATAGATGGTCTTACTGATCCCTTGATGAAGATAACTCAAAGCAAGAGCATTATTTTTTATTTTTTCTTTATTCTGGGCAGATATCTGAGATGAGATTGCTGTGCTTGTGTTTGTAGAGGATGAATCATCATTTGCTGAAGTTGAATCATCATACCCTTCTGCAATAATCTTCCATAAGTCTCGTGCAATTTAGAAAATTTTCATTTGATCAGCCCAGTACCCATAATTTTCTCCTTTGAAGATGGGTACTGGGTTTTGAGAATAATTGAACATAGTTCTAGCAGAGGAAGAGGTGTTGGATGACATGGCTCTGATACCAAATTTTGTTGGAACAGAAGAATAGAAAAACAGAGAAGAAAAATTCTAAAAAATGCCTCTTTAATTTTCTGACTTGATGAAGAAATTACATATATAAAAAGCTACAGTGCTGCAGCACTTTTTGCTGAATTTTGAGATTTTTTTCTTTTTTTTATTTACTTAAAATGACTGGGATAAGGCCACTATTTATAGGGCGAAGTACATGGGGAATAGATGGAAAATGTTAATATTCTAGGGACTTAACAACTCATTAAATAAACCTAGAAACAAGGCAAAGAATATGACAAGTTCCTAGACTAAATAACTCACTCATGTGCTATTAATGGATGACAGTTGTATTTCACTTTGAAAAACTGAACAGAACTTTGAATAAGAATCACACTAGCTGCAACTTGCTGACTGAATCATTTTATTGCTGAATGTTCTGCTGAAAGTAAGCTGAGTTGTTTGCTAACTTTACAAAAAAATAACTGAATTAACTTACTTCAGTAGGTTCACAGCTTTCTCACAACCTCAAGACCAAACGAGTTTTTCGTAAGATGATATGATTGTAAGCACTTGGATCTTGAAGATGATATTGACGAATGCCCAAACTTGATGTGAATGCTTTGGAATGCAGGCAAAGTTAGCAAAAGCTATACAAAAGTCTCTCTAATGTATTTCTTCTTGCTTCATGATGTTTCTTTAGGGTTTAGGGTTGGTTTAAATAAGTATTCTCGGCCTTTGATCAATTTTCAACCGTTGGATCATTTAATTAAAGAATTTTTGTCCGTTTTTGTGTTGAAGTGCCATTTTGCGCCACGAATTTGTGGATGAGTGGATACATTCGTCGCTGAGTGTCCTTCATTCATTCGTCAACGAGACCAGGGGATTCGTCGATGATTGGGCTGTTTGAGATTTATATGGTCTCGATATTTTCTCGTCAACGATACTAAGCATTAGTCGACAAGTAACCTTCACGCATTCGTTAATGAAGTTAGGGGACTAGTCGACGAGTGCCTTGATTTCTAGCCAAATCCATCCTAGGTCAAATGCATATAAATATGTCATGAAAAACATGCATCCTAAGGTCAGTCTATATGTCATTTTGAGCTTCGCATCATATCTTATGAGTTATGCAAATACAATCGAACCTGATTTGTGAAATACAATTGAAAATTTGGATTGTCTTTATTCTTTTGCTCATTGGCTTCCATGAATTGAGCCAAGTGATATGTACTTTGTGTTCCTTGTGGCTTCCATAGCGTATTTACCCTCCGTGCATGCTAAGTTATGATCTTGTTCAAAATCTCAATGCATAGGTAAAATACTAAGTGATTTGTCATTATCAAAACAGGATTGGACTCATAGAGTCAACAATCTCCCCCTTTTTGATGATAACAAATACACGAGCAAAAATGGGTTAAACCTAATAAGGCTCCCTCTAAGATAATGCATGATTTATAATATAGCAGTGTAATCTAGACTTGTTGTAGAATATGACATATGACACAATTTACAAAGTTTAGTCTCACCCTAATATTCTTACTTGAAATATGCTGAATTTTGCAATATGCCCAAAAATATTTTTCCCCCTTTTTCACGTCTCAAAAAAGATACTTGCTCTAATCAATATCTCTCCCCCTTTCGCTCTAAAAATTATTTTTGCTTTTTGCTCTAGAAAAAATCTCTCCCCCTTTTGATCTCAAAAAAATTTTTTGCTCTTGGACTATCTCTCCTCCTTTTGACATCAATCAAAAAGGAATGTAAGGAAAAAAAATATACAAACTTAAATATCTCTCCCCTTTGTTTAAAAAAATTGAATTTCTCCCCCTTTTTGAAGTATAGCTGTTTTGTAAAAGCAATTTTCATGTTGAACATACAACAGCATTTCAATCAACATTTTTATAAGCAGACATATTCATTAAAGTCCAAGAGTCATGTGCATATCAACATGTATCATATATCCATAAAGAATTTAACATGCAATTCGCTATAAATAGCAATTACTTAATTTTAATTAAGTTGCTCCCCCTCAGTTATGTATTCTAATATATCTCTAGGCAACTTCTCTATTGTGCATCAACCCTAATTCACGTCTAATTTGGATAAACCTATCCTCTGGAAGTGGATTCGTGAATATGCCCATTGTTCATCTGTGCACACAAACTCAAGTGCCACATCCCCTTTTTGCACATGGTCATGAAGAAAGTGATGTCTAATTTCTGTGTGCTTAGTTCGTGAGTGTGAATATAGGGTTTTTTGAGATATTTATTGCACTAGTACTATCACATTTTATAGGAACAGTGTCATAGTGTAATCCATAGTCCATGAGTTGTTGATTCATATATAGCGTTTGAGCACAACAACTTCCACCCGCTATGTATTCAGTCTTGGCTGTGGACAGTGCAATTGAGTTCTATTTCTTGGATAACCAAGAAACTAAGGATTGTCCTAAAAAGTGACAAGTGTCTCATGCTTTTTCTATCCACTTTACTACCGGCAAAGTCAGCATTAGAATAACTAACAATCTCAAGAGAAGTGTACTTAGGATACCATAATCCAAGTTCAATAGTTCTAATAAGGTATCTAAGTATTCTTTTAACTGCAAATAAATGTGATTCTTTAGGTGCAACCTGAAATCTTGCGCACAAGCATACACTAAACATAATATCAGGCCTGCTAGCAGTCAGGTATAACAGGCTACCAATCATGCCACGATAGAGCTTAACATCTACTGGTATCCCTTGCTCATCTTTATCTAAGTTAGTGGAAGAACTCATAGGTGTTCCCTAAATCGTACCATCTTCCATATTAAACTTTTTGAGCAAGTCTCTAATGTACTTTGATTGGTTTATAAAAATTCCATGTTCTGCCTATTTGATCTAAATTCCTAGAAAGAAGATGAGTTCTCCCATCATGCTCATTTTGAATTCATTTTGCATGCATTGGGCAAACTCATTGCACAACTCTTCGTTTGTTGCTCCAAAAATGATGTCATCTACATATATTTGTACTAGGAGCAAATTACCATTTTTAGTCTTTATGAAGAGCGTTGTGTCAATCTTCCCTCTAGTAAACCCATTATCTAGAAGAAAACCACTAAGCCTTTCATACCAAGCTCTAGGAGCTTGCTTCAATTCATGCAAGGCTTGAGTCAATTTATAAACATGATTTGGAAATTTGTGGTTTTCAAATTTTGGGGGTTGTTCAACATAAACTTCCTCATTTATACAACCATTTAGAAATGTGCTTTTGACATCCATTTGATATAATTTGAAATTCTTAAAAACAGCATATGCCAATAACATCCAAATGGCTTCCATTCTAGTTACAGGAGCAAATGTTTCCTCAAAATCTATTCCTTCCTCCTGGTTATATCATTGAGCTACTAGTTTGGCTTTGTTTTTAATTAATATGTCATTTTTATCTTTCTTGTTCTTATAGACCCATTTTGTTCTAATAATCGTATGATTTTCAGGTCTAGGAACTAATGGCCAGACTTTGTTTCTCTCAAATTAGTTTAATTCTTCTTGCATAGATATCACCCATGATTCATCCTCAATTGCTTCACTCACATTCTTAGGCTCTTCCTGCGATAAGAATGCCAAGTGGCTAACTATATTTCTTAGTGATGATCGTGTAGCTACTCCATGTGAAGGTTCACCTATAATTTGATCTATGGGTTGATTCCTTACATACTTCCATTCCCTAGGTAGTTCATGAGCCTCCCTTTTTACTTGATTATCCTCAGAAGATGTTTCCTTAATTTCAGTGTTCTTATTTGAATTATTTTCAATAGACAATTTTTCTAATCCTTTACTTATCTCAAAATCATCTTCATCAGACCTTTTAGAGAAAGGATTGGACTCATTGAATACTACATGAATGGACTTTACAACTGTCATTGTTCTCTTGTTATATACCTTGTAGGCTTTACTGTCTAAGGAATAACCTAGAAAGATACCCTCATCATATTTTGCATTGAATTTTCCTAGGTGTTCATTATCTCTAAGAACAAAACATTTACATCCAAAGATATGGAAATAGGAAATATTAGGTCTATGACCGTTCCACAAGTCATAAGGAGTTTTTTTAAGAGTAGGCCTAATCAGAACTCTATTCAATACATAGCAAGCAGTACACACTGCTTCGGCCCAGAAGTATTTAGGTAACTTGTGTTCATTTAGCATCGTTCTACTCATTTCCTGTAAAGATCTGTTCTTTCTTTCAACTACTTCATTCTGTTGTGGTGTCCTAGGTGCAGAAAAATTATAAGAGATTCCTAGTGAGTTACAGTATTCTTCCATACCCTTGTTTTGAAACTCTCTACCCCTATCACTTCGTATGTGTGTGATCGTATAGCCTTTTTCATTCTGAATTCTTCTACATAACTTAATAAATTTTTCACATGCTTCATCTCTATGTGTAAGAAACAATACCCATGTGAATCTAGAATAATCGTCAACAATTATGAAAGCATATGACATACCTCCTAGACTTTGAGTTTGGTTAGGACCAAATAGATCTAAGTGCAATTGTTGAAGTGGTCTAGTGGTGGAGATGACTTTCTTTTTCTTAAAAGTAGATCTAGCTTGTTTTCCTAGTTGGCATGCATCACATATTTTATCTTTCACAAACTTAGTTTGGTAAACCCTTAACTAATTCTCCCTTAACTAGTTTAGACAATAAATCCATGTTTGCATGTTCTAATCTCCTATGCCAAATCCAAATAGCCTCATTTATAACAGTAAAACATTTCACATGTTGAGAGGCTAAATTGTCAAAGCTAGTAGTATAGATGTTCTCATTTCTTTCCGCGGTAAACAAAATTTTATTATCAGATTTGTTTTCTACTTGCACCTATCATGCTCAAATGATACTCTATATCCTTTATCAAAAAGTTGACTTAAGCTTAATAGATTATGTTTCAATCCATCAACCAATAAAACATTATCTATCATGAGAGAAGGATCCTTACCAACCTTACCTACTCCAATGATTCTACCTTTTGCGTTGTCGTCGAAGGTGACAAATCCTCCATCCTTAGGTGTGATGGACGTGAACTTTGCTTTATCTTCGGTCATGTGTCGAGAGCATCCACTATCCATGTACCATTTATCCTTTGAAGAGGATGATCTCAAGCACACCTGCAATGGACATTCAATTGACTAATTTTGGTACCTATATTTTCTTGGGTCCATTGGGGTTAGTGCTAGACTCTCCTTTGACTTTTCAGACCTTCTTAATTTTAACATCTTTGTTTTTAAAAGACAGTCAAATTTTATGTGACCTAACCTCTTACATTTTAAACAAGTAGTATATCTATAAGAGTCTTTAGTTGGAACATAAGATTCTGACTCTCTCACAAAGTATCCCATGAAAAGATGTTTCTGTTTGAGATTTTCCTTTCCATTAAAACTAAGACCTTCCTTATCTAGAGAATTTCTTTGAGCTCCAAGGAGTCTTTCAAATTTATTTTGACCCTCTGTGAATTTATGAATAATTTTAGATTTTTCTTCCAAATTTCTTTCCAGCTCCACAATTCTCAAATTCTTTTCTTTTATTAAAGATGCATGAGAGTATGAGACTCATTTTGTCTCTCTAAAGTTTTTGAAAATTCCTTTAATTTATTTTTCAACTCAAAATTTTTCTTAATCATTTTATCAAGCATTTTAAGGGTATACAGATATTTCTGTTGTAATTCATCATATAAAATCATGCTATCATCATTATCAGAATCACTAGAATAATATGATGAAGCTGAGTAAAAAGATTGTACCTCGTGATCGTCATGAACCATTAGACACAGATTGGCGCAATCTGATCATCACTGGATTCAGTGTCTGAGCTGCTGGTACTGTAAGTGTCCCATCTGACCTTTAGTGCTTTCTTCTTCTTTTTGGAGGCTTTCTTCAGTTGAGGACAGTCTGGTTTGATGTGCCCAACTTCTCTATAATTGTAGCACATCTGAGGATCATCCTTTTGCTTGACTCTCCTTTTTCGGTTTTTGACTCTCGGAATTTTCTCCCAAATTTCTTGTTCTTTTTTAGAAACTTCCCAAATTTTTTAGTTAGAAGCACCATATCTTCTTCCAACTCTGAGCTACTCTCCTCACTAGAGTTGTTGGAGCATGCCTTGAGGGCTGCTACTTTCTTTACTTTATTCTGCTCACTCAGTCTTTCATTTATCGTCGGTTCGTATGTGATGAGTGATCCGATCAACTCATTTAGTGTCATTGCTTTTAGGTTCCTTCTTTCAGCTATGGCTGTAACCTTTGCCTCCCAGACTGGTGGTAGACCCCTAAGAATTTTCCTGATCATTTCATAAGTAGGCTAAGTCTTACCAAGAGCATGCAATGAATTTGTGATGTGGGTGAACCTAGTGTACATAGATTGGATTGATTCACTAGAAGACATTTTAAATGCTTCGTATTCACTTGTAAGCATGTCTATTCTACTGTCTTTTACATCTTTAGTGTCTTCATATGTGACTTCTAATTTATCCCTTATTTCCTTAGCAGTTGTACAAGTCATGACCCTATTAAATTCATTTACGTCTAAAACACAGTATAAAAGATTCATTGCAGTAACTTTTATTTGAACAACTTTCATGTCCTCATCTGTATATTCATCTTCATTCTTAGGTACAGTTTCTTTTTCTACAATTTTCATAGGAACATGATTTCCTCTGGAGACAACTCTCCATACTTTCCAATCTACATTTTGAAGAAAAATTCTCATTCTTTGTTTCCAGTATGTGTAGTTAACACCACAAAAAATAGGTGGTCGTGCGGATGAGTGTCCCTCACCGAATGGGGTTACACCGATATGTACCATCGTGATCTTTTACAAAAATGTTTAAGTCTAGTGTAATGAGGCTCTAATGCCAAATGTGAATTTAGGTGTAATCCTAAGAGGAGGGGGGGTGAATTTGGTATTTAAAAATCTTGGTCTTTAGATTCTAATTTTGAAAACTTACAACCACACGCGCGTAACCTAGGTGACAAGCAGTTCAGTATTACACAACCTAGCAATTTCAAAGTATGACTTGATCAACAAATCAATATTACCCAATCACTTACAAACGTAGTGAATATTCAATATATACACAATAATCAAATAAGTAAACACAAACGGAAATTAAAGTGAGTTAAGGGAAGAGAGATGCAAACACGATTTTTATGAGGTTCGGCCAACGCTGGCCTACGTCCTCGCCTTGGGCAAACCACCCAAGGATTCCACTAATCTGCTTCTTTAAATCCGGGTGAAGCTTCCCATTACAATCCACTGCTTACAAGAGGCGTAGCTTCCTCCTTACAACCCGCTGCTTACAAAAGGCGTAGCTTCCCTCTCACAATTCACAAACCGAAACCGTTAATACAAATAATGAATAATAAATTTTTGAACACTCAGACACTTCTCAATAAGCTAATGAGTACAATCAACCCTAAGCACTCTCACAAGGTATAATATAAAGCTCAAGAGAGAATATATTTTTCTCAATGATGTATGTAAAAATATGCTCTTTATATGAAAAATATGTGTATGAGATGCTTCAAAGATCTACACTTTATTCAATATTTGCCAAAAATGATTTCTTAAAAATATATGCTTTGGAGATCTTAGGGTTTGTTTTCAAATAACTTTTACAAGAATAAAATATGAGATCTTTTTAATAAAAAATATTCTTGAATATCACACAAATCTAAGTTCTTGCTTTCAAATATTTTATGCAGAAATAATATTAAAACTTTGAATAATGTGATTGAATATCACAAAGATATAAGCCCTAGAAAATTTTTCCCAAAAGATTTATCAAATAGGTATATGGAATACTAGGTTTCTTGCTCCCAAAAATATTTTAAATAAAAGAATACGGGAGTAGATGAGCTTATAAAAATAGGATTGAATGCTTAACAATAAACTTAATCAAACCTCAAGACCAAACCAGTTTTTCGTAAGATGATATGAGTGTAAGCACTTGGATCTTGAAGATGATATTGACGAATGCCCAAACTTGATGTGAATGCTTTGGAATGAAGGCAAAGTTAGCAAAAGCTATGAAAAAGTCTCTCTAATGTATTTCTTCTTGCTTCATGATGTTTCTTTAGGGTTTAGGGTTGGTTTAAATAAGTATTCTCGACCTTTAATCAATTTTCAATCGTTCGATCATTTAATTAAAGAATTTTTGCCAGAGCGCCGTTCTGCGCCACGAATTCGTGGACGAGTGGATACATTCGTCGCCAAGTGTCCTTCATTCGTTCGTCGACAAGACCGAGGGATTCGTCGACGATTGGGCTGTCTGAGATTTATATGGTCTCGATATTTTCTCGTCGACTATACTAAGCATTAGTCGACCAGTGCCTTGATTTCCAGCCAAATCCATCCTTGGTCAAATGCATATAAATATGTCATGAAAAACATGCATCCTAAGGTCAGTCTATATGTCATTTTGAGTTTCGCATCATATCTTATGAGTTATGCAAATACAATCGAACCTAATTTGCGAAATAAAATTGAAAATCTGGATTGTCTTTATTCTTCTGCTCTTCTGCTTCCATGAATTGAGCCAAGTGGTATGTACTTCGTGTTCCTCGTGGCTTCCATAGCGTATTTATAATCCTATTCAAAATCTCAATGCACAGGTAAAATACCAAGTGATTTGACATTATCAAAACATGATTGGACTCATAAAGTCAACAAACAGCCTAAGGTATCTTTCAAAATATATATATATAGTATCATCAGCGAACTGAAGATGGGAAACAAAAACCTCCTCCGTACTTGCACAAATCCCCTCCAATCGACACAGCTTATCGCTTTAAATTTTAATAGACAAAACAACCTACCTACTTCCTACTACTTTACAAAAACCTCTGTTAATTTTGGTGAATCCCAAGAGGGGGGAGGGTGAATTGGGTATTTAAAAAAATTAATTTGTCTTTTAACCCCTAATTTTATTTTCGATAAAACAAGCACAAGTTTGAGAATACTTAGATTTCAATTATTACACTACCTAATAGATTTAATAAAATTAATATCTTAATAAATTTAGTAACACCCAATTAATCTCAAGTGCATATAATATTTAAAACATACATACGTATAAGATTAGCAATCAAACGCAAGCGGAAAAATAAAAAGAGATAAGGGAAGAGAGATACAAATACCAGATTTTTATAAGGTTTGGCCTACCCCGGTCTACGTCCTCGCCTTGAGCAACACCCAAGGATTCCACTAACCCGCTCCTTTAACTAGGACGGAGCTTCCCGTTACACTCCGCTGCTTACAAGAGGCGTAACTTCCTCCTCACCCCAGTTCACAACCCAAACCGTGAATACAACAATTGAATACAATTTTCTGCACACTCAGATGCTTCTTATCAAGCTAGTGAGTACAATAAATTCCTAAAACACACTCACAAGATATAATATGAAGCTTAATGAGTGTGTGAAATGTTTTCAATAATGTTTTTGTAATAACAGATGTATGACCTTTGTGTGAAAGGAATATATGATAAGATTGCTCCAAATATATGATCTTCGTATATAAAAATCTATATGATAAGCTTGCTCCAAAAATCTAAACTTTATTTAAAAAATTTCTCCACAAAAATATATCAAGAATATGTATTTTGGAGATGTTAGAATTTTACTCTCAAATAATTTTTGCAATGATAAAATACGATGAAATCTTTGAATAAAGTATAATCGTGAATGCCTTCAAAGACTTGACCTTTAACAAAAACTTTTCCCAAATAAAATTTTCAAGTAATAGATAGATGAAGAACAAGAGTTTTTCTTCTCAATAAAATATTAGATATAAGAATAAGATATGAAAAACTTTGATATAAAGATTGAATACGCAGAGAAACTACTTATGTATCAAACCTCAATACTCAAAGATTGCTTGCAAGATGTGTATATGAATGCCCTTTGAGCACTGATGTGAATGCTTTGGAATGCAAGCAAAAGTTTAACAATTTGTTCAAAGCTCTCAAGAAGTATGCAAAAAGTGATGACCTAGGGTTTAAAGTTTGTATTTATAAGTGTTCTCGCCATCTGGAATATTTCTAGCCGTTGGATCATTTAAAATAAAGAATTTCCATCCGTGTCCGTGCTGGAGCATCGTTCTGCATGACATACTCATCAACGAGTGGACACATTCGTCGACAAGTGTTCAACACCCATTTGGCGACGAAACTAAGGATTCATCGACGGGTGGACTGTTTGAGATTTTTGAGCTCTCTGTATTTTCTTGTCGATGAGAGCAAAGTGTTCGGCGACGAGTGGCCTTTAGTCATTCGTCGACAAGACCAGGGGAATCGTCGACAAGCTACCTGTTGTTCAACCCGATCCAACCTAGGTTAATGCATATGAATATGTCATGAAAAACATGCATCCTAAGGTTAATCTATATGTCATTTTGAGCCTCCAACTATATCATATGAGATATGCAAATACAATCAAACCTAATGCAGATTACAACTGAAAAACTAAATTGCCTTTATCCTTATGCTCTTCGGCTTCCATGGGTTGAGTCAAGTAATATGTACTTTGTGTTCCTCGGGGCTTCCATAGCGTACTTACCCTCCGTGCATACTAAGTCAAGAACCTATTCAAAAGCTCAATGCACAGGTAAAATACCATGTGATTTGTCATTATCAAAACAGGATTGGACTCATAGAGTCAACAACCTCCTCCCTACTTGCACAAATACGCTCCAATCAATGCAGCTTATCCCTTCAAAATTTAATGGAAAAAACGATCTGCCTACTTCCTACTACATTTTATGGGACACGATGCCCCATTCCCATTTGTGTTCCAATAATCCATGCTTGGTTGGTGTTGTTCAAAGCTTCTGCAATTTTGCATGTGTGTCAATTTTTGTCAAAGCAACCACTTGAAAATTGGAGATAATATATTGCATTGAGTGAGGAAGATGTTTTCCATTTGTTTTTGTGTGTGTGGAAAAATAGAGACTATATTGCATTGACTTCAACATATATTACGGGTGTGTGTGTGTGTGTGAGAGAGAGAGAGAGAGAGAGAGAGAGAGCACATCTATGAGCATTTCTTTGTGTATGTAATGTATCACTTTGTTCACTGCTAATTGGAAAATTTTCGCCCTATATATCTGGATTTCTAGTGCTGATCATGAAAATAATTCAACCCAAGACTATTTTTTATTTGGTGGTGATGGATTTGGCTTGAGGTAGAAGCCAGGAAGCATATCAGAAGTCCAAAATATAGTAATTGGAAATATTTGCGTATTGTATTTTGAATGTGTGTTCAATGTATGCAATTTATTTCCTCATGAATTTTTGAAAATATTTCTCTACAGATGTACAGCAGTGGTAATCCAACTAACATTGCAAACCCTATTAAGGATGCTGGTGTTCGGATTGATATAAAGACTGCTAGTGGGAGGCTGAATTTGTTTGAGACCACCCTCTGTGAAAAGCTCTCATGGAATGAACTCAATGTACATGTTAATCTGGATCCTCGAGGTTATCTAAGTGCATATAATGAGCAGGATATTCAATTAATATGCTGCCATGCTCATGCAAGCACGTTGTGGCAGGTCCCCTTTGTTGTCCAGGCTAAATTTACTCAATCTCTGGACTGGAGTATGGACATTATTTTTTCATGGCAATTTATGAGGGATAGGCCAAAAGGAAAGGAAATTGTCAAATATGAACTAATTGTTCAAGATCTTCCAGAACCATCAGAAGTGATGAAAGTGCTAAATGGTACTAGTAACAGTTTTGGTATATACAATATTTATCCAAGGTACTTTCGAGTCACTGGCTCTGGTGATGTGCGATTTCTCGAGCAGGAAGTATGTCAAATTCAACATTTTTTTTTTAATATTTAAATATCCATATAATCTGTTTGACTATCTATCTGTCTGTTTCAATACTTAAAGACCTGTAACATTGGTAAACTAATGTGTGTACAGGTAAATCTGGTTAGTGGAAATCTTGTTCTCAATCGGGGCAATCCAGAGTGGTGGTCTTTTCATGATTTTGATCAATCAGATATGAGTGGATGTGGAGAGTTTGGAGGACCCATGGCTATTATTGTATCTGAGGAAACACCACGTAAGTTCCGGAGAAAATTGTGCATATAGTTTTATGGATATATATATATATATATATATATATATATATAAATGCTTTTAAGTTTTTATTTTCCTGTTATTCGACTACTGTTTGATCTGTAGTACCTGTTTCAGAGGGTATTCTTGGTGAAACACTCAGCAAATTCAGTATTTGGGGACTCTACATCACATTTGTGCTAGCAGTTGGCCGTTTCATAAGACTGCAGTGCTCTGACCTAAGAATGAGAATACCCTTTGAGAACCTTCCTTCTTGCGACAGGTACACCCAGTATTGTGCAGTTTTATTCTGAAAACCCTCATTTGTGAATTTGTTGTCTCAATTTCTTTCCTGTACCTAATTTCTTGTTCTATGTAAAGTGGGGCCTCTATTGTGTTCTTTTCATTTCATTCTATTTGGGGCAGAAGGGCAAGGTTCGCATTCTTGCACATGTACATAAGACACGTGGAGATGGTAGATGACATCTTAAAATCCAATTGTAGAAGAATTTCCTGCATCAAATTGCACATGTTCTCTTCCAGTAATGTTTTTACTGCAAAAATCTATAGTTGGATTAAGGCACTGTTTAATATAAGGATAAAAAAGATGCTGGAAATGGTTCCAGATAATGTGCACTAGCACACTGCTCAAATTGCCAAAAAGTTGAAGATCAATACTTAAAAAGTAATACTATAAATATACAAGCAACCTGCTTCATCTTATTTTAGAGGCTCAGTTCTTGTGAATTGGTTGGTTAAATGATATTATTAGATTACCACTTTACCTAAAAGCTTAAGTTATAATAATGTATATCAAGCTTTAGCACTGCTCCACACATGCATCCTGATAGCACATAGAGAGATTGACGCACAATAATGACACCTATTACAGGGAAAATAATTTTTTCGATACCACACAATATTAGAACTTAAGACATCTTGGTAACCAGTTCTGATACCATGTTAGATTACCACTTTACCTAGAAGCTTAAGCTGTTAGGTAGTGGGCCAACAATGTTTTTCAAGATTTAACAGATAATTTTTGTTGAAATTGTGCTTCCAAGTTTTTCGTTTGAATCAGTTGCATTGATGTTGTTACAGGTTGCTGGCCCTTTGTGAGGACATTTATGCTGCAAGAGCTGAGGGCGAGCTTGAAGTTGAAGAGGTTCTATATTGGACACTGGTGAAAATTTATCGATCACCGCACATGCTGTTAGAGTACACCAAACCCGACTAATATCAAATGAAGAGGATTGTGTGGTTTCCTATTTCAAAACATCATATCTTATTGAGCTAAGATGCCAAATATCAACCAACACTAATGATTGATGCCCATTCATCGAAATAATGCAGATTTTATGAAGAGATTTTATGTGTGAGAACTCAAGAGCTTGGTCTTGGCAGTAATGGTAGTCCTCTTTCAGCTCAAACAAAGAAATAACCACCTTAAGTGGTCAAAATTTTCCACTCTCTAGAGGATCTTTTAGTTTCAGGTATTGATTGAAGCGATAGGGAACAGGAGATCATGACTGTATGAATGACAGATCGGTTTTCCCACTCGATAGCAACAACAGTCTCATGAATACTGATCCTTAGCAATCCAAATTTCAGTTTCTAGATTATATTCATCCTTTTTTTTGGTTTATTTTCATACGTGATTGCTCTTTCTTTACCAAATTCATACAATTTCTTGAATACCACTCTTATTTTTGGCTGAATTCATTAATTTCAGTAGACTTGTTTTTTTTTTTTTTTATAGGAGGGCATATTACCTGTCCATGAACCATTCATGTCAGTGTTTGTATAGCCAAGTCTTACTGTGCTGCTGTTGTTTTGTTAAATAAGTTAAAGTTAATGAAAAGATCCATAGAACATATGGTTTGAGGTAGCAATCCAACTAGCCTGTGCATGGTCCACCCGGGAGATCCCATGGATCATTGAGCTGCGCAATTGAATCAATATTTTTAAAAGGATGGATAGATATTATTTTAATTTTTTTTTTTTTTAAACCTAAGTTTGGATGAAATTTTAATATCCAAAAATTTACCTTGTTGAAACAAAGTATATAATGATGGTGATTGAACTGTACAAACATCATGAGTTAAAATTGGTAAAATTTGAAAATAATTATTTCCTGTCTATTTTAAGTTAGAAATTTATGAAAAAGAAAAAAAGAAAAAAAATTATATCAGCATTTGTTTATTGATGTCAACAAACGTTTATAAGATGTCAAATTCCTATATTGCGATAATTCTATTCTTAAAAAGCTAATCATTAAGTCAAATATAATGTTAATATGAATGCTTAAGTACAAGAATTGTAATTTTGATAGTCAAAAAGTAATTTTAGAATAAAGTTTAGAGGATTTGTCAATACCATGAGACTTTATCAGAAATTTTCAACTGTATATGGCCCTCCTCCCAAAGAGAAATGAAGTGTTGGAGGCAAGAAGATGCACTAGGGTATTAGTTTGAATGGTCAAAATGGTTTTGAAAATATGTATGCATATAAAAATATTAGTCTTTTGTCGTGGTAGAAATTCATTAAAATTGAGGCTTTGTTTGGAACTTGAAAAATACCAAAGAAAGAAAAGAAAAATTTAAAATCATGTCTGCTTATCAACAATTAGAACTACTTAATAACCTAACCCTAATAATAATACAAAGACTAAAATGCCCCTACTTAAATATATAGAATATTATATATTATCTAACATCCCCCCTCAAGCTCACAATGGTACACCGAGAAGCATCGAGAGTTTGCCTAGTAGAAACTGGAAATGACGAATAATGTGAGACTTTATGAAGAAGTCAGCCAACTGCATGGTAGAGGAAATGAATGGGATAGAGATAGTATCAAGGCGAAGATGATGACGTGTGAGATGACAATCAAGTTCAATATGCTTAGTACAATTATGAAAGACAGAGTTATGAGCAATCTAAATAGCATTGGTGTTGTCACAATACATAGGAGTGGGTTCAGCAAGTAAGACACCCATGTCAACAAGTAACCAACGCAACCAAACTATTTCATCAGTAGTTGAAGCCATGGCACGATACTTATGTGATGCCCTGTTTTTTTTTTACAGTCAAATACCTCTAATACCATAATAGTAATAATAAAGTCCACCCGAACCCAAGGTGGGGTACCGGGGAAACACCTATCCATATGCATATTTTATCTATGTAGCAGAAAACATAACCCAATTAAACTTTGAGTACAATACCAGAGTACTACTGTTTCCCAAAAATATCCATACCAACCCCCAAAAATCATCAAATTCTCAAAGTCTATACAAACATATACCCAGTCCCAAAATGAAAACATACCCTGACCAACAGAAATCTACTCTTCTTCTATTTTGGAGCTCAGTCCGCCTGACACCCTGAATTTCCTAAAATGTTAAGATCTACGAGGTGAGACACCTCTCAGTAAGCGGGAATAAATTATTATCAGTGTGTGGCAATGAGTTTTAGTGTATCACGTCATTTTCATAAAAATATTAATTTAACTGAGAAATCATGGAAATCTGTTCTCATATCCATATATATACATCTGTAACCATATATTATTCTCAAAATATAATCATGCTCAACACATATTTATGTGTACAAAGTAACATAACTATCAAGTACAATCATATGAGCGTATCACGCCTGTAATAAGGAAACTCATTCATATCATCATCATGTAATAAACCCACATGACTGGGTTGTGTGGCTCGAAGGCGAGACTCAACCCTGGTTGGCCAACTAGGTTAAGTCAAAATACCTTGTCTGTAGTACGATTGGCCCACCGCAGCTTGATCCGGACCCGGGGGCAGCCAACATCTCTCCAAAGGTTCAATCAACTTCCATTACCAACACACTCCCCGAGCTATGTTGTAACACCCCGATCCCAACTTACGACCCGAGTGTTACTGTAGTGACGTCTGTATACCTGATATACTTCTCAACAGATATATACGCAGCGGAAAACATAAACATCCATTAAACTATTATCAGAGTTCTAACTGGCTGATAGATACATACAACTATTCCAACATCCATATACAATATTGTATGATACTCGACGCATCCTCGAGTCTTACAACATTTTACAAGTTCTGAAAACCTATAACATAACCTACAAAATTGAGCACGTGGAGATGCTCACTCAAAAACATATCGCTACCCTGCCCCAGTCCTTGCTAATCTCAACCTCGATAAGGACCTAAAAATACAGTTTGTATGATAGGGAGAGACACCTCTCAGTAAGGGATGATTAAGCTAATAACAGTGTGTGGCTAGCATGCTTTAAGTGTTTAACAAAAACATAAGCATATATAATCATCGTTTCCATAATTGTAAAATACGTAGCCCATTTTCATCATATGAACAACCCCATAGTATATAACAACAATTACATAAATGTATAGATATGTAGGATATGACACGCCCTCAAACTCTATACCATGTGCAAATCCCCACAATCGGGGTTGACAGCCCCTACTATCTCAATACAGCCTAGGTACACGATCAAGAGGCAAACTCACACTAAGACCGCCCCTACTGTCTCAATACAACCTGAGTTCATATAGATCAAAAGTATGGTGCCCTCACTGGCAATGAATCCGTGCCTACAATATCAGTCCCCAGGGTTCTTAAAGCATATCATGCAATTTAAGCAATTTAAACACTCTTTTGAAATCATTTCACAAAACACATCATTACGTGAAATACGACCCGTAGCCGTCAAATAAAATTCCTACATTTTCACAATAGTCCTAGTATTTCACGACATCAACACCTGCCACACAATTTTCCACATTCAAAAACAACCCGAAATTAAATATAAACAATTAATATCATAGTGCAGGTTTTAAACAATGAAAAATAACATTTCCAACCGGTGAAAAGGTCCAGAATGACAAGTACAATATTCTAAAAATATAAAATTTGAATTTGACTGGTTGGTTTTGAAAATAAAGTCGGTTTACCAAACTGAGGCTTGGAAACCCTAAAACCGTCGTAACTCGATATCTAAAAGTTATTTCAACATTTTAATCAATTCATATAATATAAATCACTGTATTAACATAATCCCCTTACTTGCGTGTGAATCGAAGTCCGAAACGGCCTGTAACTCAAGCCCTAGCTTTTCGAACCCCGAACCTAAACGGTTCAAAACAACGGCACAAAAACCCTAAACCTAATACTCGAAGAACAACACTTCAGTATAATCTCATAAACTACAGATCTACTAGACTAAAAGCAAAAACTGACCCTTACCTCGATTTTTGGGAAAAACTCAAAAATCTCTTAAATGAAGTTCTAATTCGTAGAACCTGTAGAGATTCCTTCCCTGATCCACGTAGCGACGTTGGATCATCGATTCCGAAAACACATGACCCAAAAATCTTAAAGAGACAGAGAGAGTGGAGTTCGTGTCTAGAGAGAGAGAGAGAGAGAGAGAGAGAGAGAGAGAGAGTTTATAAAGAAAAACCTAACTTAGCTTTTAAGTAATCAAAATAAATATCTCCTCCAAGATATTTATATATAAATATCTCAAAATATCTACTTTTAAAATATCTTCTCGAAAATATCTCCTCCAAAATATCTCTTTATTTATTTATTTATTTATTTATTATATATATATATCGGGTTACTACAATCTCCCCTCATAAAATTTCATCCTCAAAATTTGCTAACTATTCCTATCACATCGTCTGAACTCTAATTGCTTTGCCTCTAGTAAGAGCCGGTGGCCACTCACATAGCAATCACGTCCCAAATTTATTACCTACCTCACTTATGGCGGAGGAATACCATGTTTACATACAATAGTCTCAGATGCTCACATTACATATACAAACTCTCCCAGAGACAATCCACATGCCCTTACCATAAGCAAAAAGGGATACACTCACATATCTCCTTGGTACGCAGCTTTTGTACCTTCTAATCCAAAGTCTGAACCGGTATTTCACCATAAGCTGGCGCTTCATTGATCTCTAAGGACTCATAACTGATCACGTGCAATGGATCAAGCACGTACTTCCTCAGCACCGACACGTGAAACACATCACGCACCCTAGATAAGGTCGGGGGTAAGGCTACCCGATAAGTAACTGGACCTATCCTCTCTAGGATCTCAAACGACCCAATGTACTGAGGACTCAACTTGCCTTTCCTCCCGAACTTCATCACTCCTTTCATAGGAGTAACCCTCAGAAATACCATATCTTCGATATCAAATTTCAGTTCCCATCGGCGAGTATTGGCATAACTCTTCTGCCGACTCTGAGCTGATCTAATCCTTTCTCTGATAAGCTTGACCTTTGTAGAGGTCTGCTGAACTAACTCCGGTCCCAAAATCTACCGCTCATCTACCTCATCCCAGTACAATGAAGTTCGGCACCAACAACCATACAAGGCCTTATATAGTGCCATCTCAATACTGGCCTGGTAGCTGTTGTTATAAGCAAATTCTACGAGCGGTAGATACTAGATCCAACTGTTACCAAAATCCAACACGCATGCCTGCAGCATATCCTCCAAAATTTGAATCATCCTTTCAAACTGCCCATCCGTCTATGGGTGAAACGTCATGCTGAACGTGAGTTGTGACCCCAAGGCGTCATGCAACCCCTTCCAGAACCGAGACGTGAAACATGGGTCTCGATCCAAAACGATAGACACCGGGATGCCATGGAGCCGTACTACCTCCTGTACGTACAACTCTGCTAGGCTATTCATAGAATAGCTAACTCTAATTGGAAAGAAGTGTGTCGTCTTCGTCAGCCAATCCACCACCACCTAGATAGCATTCTGTTTGTGCACAGCTGAAGGCAACCCCTAAACAAAATCCATCGAGATGTGTTCCCACTTCCACTTGGGAATGTTAAGCGGCTGTACTGGTCCTGCTAGTCTCTAATGCTCAGCCTTCACTTGTTGACATATCAAGCATTGCCAAACAAACCTAGCCACTTCCCTCTTCATATTACTCCACCAGGACGATTCTCGCAGATCCCTATACATTTTCGTGCTCCCTGGATGAACAGTATAGAGAGAGCGATGAGCTTCCTCCAGAATCATCCTTGTTATCTCTGCGTCGTCTGGTACACACAACCTGGTGTGGAATTTGAGAACTCCATCCTCAGAGACATTAAAATCTGAATGTGGTTCACTCTACAGTTTCTCCACAATCTTTACCAACTTCGCGTCGTTCAACTGAGCAGCTTTGATTCGTTCTCGTAAGGTTGGATGAACCACCAACTTGGAAATGAAGGCCTGGGGATCCCCGTCCACCAGCTCTACCCTCAATCTCTTTAGATCCATCTTGATCTGATGCTGCCCCACAACTGCTGAAACCAATGCCTCCACTAAATTCCAACACAGCGCATCCGCTACGGCATTAGCTTTTTTGAGGTGATAGCTATTGGTACAGTCGTAATCTTTGATCAATTCGAGCCACCTGCAATGCCTCATATTCAACTCCTTATGGGTGAAGAAGTATTTGAGACTCTTATGATTGGTAAAGATCTTGTACTTCTCACCATACAGATAGTGCTGCCAGATCTTCAGAGCAAACACAATTGTTGCTAGCTCCAAATCATGCGTACGGTAATTCTTCTCGTACTCCTTGAGCTGATGAGAAGCGTAGGCAACTACTTTATCCTGTTGCATCAAAACACAACCTAGTCCCTTTAGGGACGCGTCACTGTAGATCACGAAGCCACCATCCCTTGATAAAATGGTTAACACTAGAGCCATGACCAAGCGCCGCTTCAACTCTTGGAAACTCTCCTCATAGTCTTTAGTCCACGCAAACCTACTACCCTTCCTGATAAGTTGCGTCAAAGGGCCAGACAACTTAGAAAAGCCCTCAACGAACCGGCGATAATACCCGGACAGACCCAAGAAACTACGAACCTCATGCACGTTCCTTGGTCTCGCCCAGTCAACTACCACCTCAACTTTACCTGGGTCAACTGAAATCCCCTCCTTGGACACCACGTGCCCTAGAAATGCAACCTGCTCAAGCCAAAATTCACTTTTCTTGAATTTAGTAAATAGTTCCTTCTCTCTAAGTATTGGAAGGACTACTCTAAGATGAGCATCATGCTCTTTTGGACTCTTCGAATACACCAAGATGTCGTTGAAGATCACCACCATGAATTTATCTAGGTACTCATGGAGCACCATGTTCATCAAGTCCATGAATGCTGCAGGTGCATTCATCAAACCAAACGGCATAACCAAAAACTCGTAATGGCCATACCAGGTTCGGAAAGAAGTCTTCAATACATCCTTTGCTTTCACCTTCAGTTAGTGATACCCATACCACAGATCGATCTTCGAAAAGATCTAAGTGCCCTGTAACTGATCAAACAAGTCGTCAATCTGAGGCAACGAATATCTATTCTTCATGGCTACTTTATTGATCTCCCGGTAATGGATGCACATCCTCATCGACCCGTCCTTTTTTTTCACAAACAACACAGGCGCACCCCAAGGTGACACGCTCGGCTTGATGAACCCCTTGTCCAAAAGTTCCTACAACTGCTCCTTTAGCTCTTTCAACTCAGCTGGAGCCATCTTGTAAGGCACCTTGGAGATTGGTGTCGTCCTCGGTGCTAACTCAATAGAAAATTCCACTTCCCTGTCCGGAGGCAACCCTGGCAAGTCTTCAGGAAAGACATCGGAGAACTCCCTTATCACCGGGATATCCTCCAACTTCAATCCCTCCTTAGGCGACTCTTTCACACTCGCCAAGTATCCCTGACAACCCTTCAGAAGCAGCTGTCTTGCCTGCATCACTGAGAGGATCCGTGGTGCAGAACGCACACATGACCCAACAAATAGAAATTCCTACTCTTCGGGAGTCCTAAACACTACTTCCTTCCTACAATAGTCAATGCTTGCAAAAATGGATGCCAGCCAATCCATCCCTAGGATTACATCAAACCCATGCATATCAAACACGATTAGATTGGCAGGCAGCTTCCTCCCCTGAATCTCTATCGGGTAATCCTTGACCACTCTACTGTATACCACCACTAACCTTGATGGCGTATCCAAACCAAACTCGACCTTTAACGGTTGAGCCTCCACTCCACACCGTTTAACAAATTCTCAAGAGACAAAGGAGTAGGTTGCACCCGAATCAAACAGAACTACAACATTATATGATAAGCTGTAAATTGTACCTATCACCACATTGCCAGCGTTCTCTGCATTGCCCGATGTCATCTACACCCTAGCTTGAGCGATGCCGCCCTGGTGACCACCTCGAGGTGCCTGGTTACCACCCCGGTTTTGAGCCTGTGCTAAAGGGAGAGTCACTGTTGCCCGACAGTCTCGTATCAAAATGGAATTTCATAAGATAAACAAGATAGACACTGTTTGTACATGTAAATAAATACATATACATAAAATAGTGTTTTGATAGACATAATTTGTAGAAATACATAGTAAAATAATAATAATAATAATAATAATAATAATAATAATATAGGTATCCTATGTGGGGCCCACCAGACTGTATGGAGCCCACATGAGTTCCGAAATCGTGTGGAGTTCACATAAGTCTCAAAGTTATGTAAGACTTATAAAATCGTGTAAGGACTATTGGAGTTACGTAAGACCCATTGGGGTCTCGAAGTTGTGTGAAGCCCCACCAAATGAGTTTTCAAAATTCAATTTAATTCTTTTTCAAAAAAGAAAATGCTAAAACATAGCTTAAAAATAATAATAATAATAATAATAATAATAATAATAATAATAATAATAATAATAATGATGATTTTAAAAAAAATTTAAAATTTTAATTAATTAAAAATTAATTAAATGAGAGTGTCGCAAAACACTCTCATTTCTCCCACATGACATCCACCCTCATCTCATACCTAACTTATACCTAACCCATCCATTATCATTCCTTAGTTTTAAAAAATTATAATTTCACTCCTCTCCTCACACTTTTATAAATTCAATTTTCTTCCCCAAAATTTTCCTATAAATAGGAAGTTCTCAACATTCATTTTTCACAAAAAATTTCCAAAGGAAGAGAAGAATTAGTGAGAAAAAGAATTAGTGGTGAAGGGAGAATTTTTACTATAATTAAAATTTTCACTCACCCACTCTTTCCAATCTCATTTTCTTTTTAAAGATATTCGTTGTGATCGTAGCACAAAGTTAAGTAATTAAGAAATAAGTAAATTTGATTATGTTAGAATTTTATTAAAATTTATACCCGAGTTTATTTGTAAGTAAATTTAATTATATTATATTTTTATTTAAAATTTATACTCGAGTTTATTTGTAAGTAAATTTAATTGTGTTAAACTTTTATTAAAATTCATATCCAAATTTATTTGTAAGTAAATTTGATTATGTTAGATTTTTATTTAAAATTCATACCTGAGTTTATTTGCAAGTAAATTTCGATTATGTTAGTTAGTTTCATAAAATTCTTTTGAGTTTATTTATACGCATATTTAATTATACTAGTTTTATTTATAATATACTTGCATTTATTTTTGAGTTAAGAAATATTCTAAACTCCTCGGGTATTTTATGTCAGTAATTTCTATTCAACAAAATATTTTTAATACTAAAATTATGTGGCATGAGTTTATTTATATGTTGCATATTTCACGAAAATATGAGTAAAGATTATATAAGTTGATTTTTTTTTTTATATTACGTATTTCACGAAAATATGAGTAAAAATGAGATTTTCATAATATTATTTTAATTGTAAAAATTATATAATTAAAATATTTTTAAAACCCCATATGGCTCAGACGATACAGAAAATTACGAATGTTCAGTACCGCAGCTTAAAGTTTAAACGAATCAAAGTGCACCCACACTATTTACAGAGTGATTTTATATGGTAGTAGATTTCTCCTGAGTGCATACCTGGGTCGAACCAGAGTTTAATAGGGAAAATCTCACTTAATGAAAATGTACATTGATTTAGTTTGACCGGCCAGCTAGTTAAGTCTAGTTTTCGGACCATACAACCCAGTCATGGGGATAAACATGACTTATGATTAACAAACCTAAGGGTGGTTTTTACACTACGTGTATATACATATTTAATTACGTATACAAAGCTATTGATGAATTAAAGGAAAAGTATATATTTATGTGAACGGGGGCATTTTTGTGCCTAAATAATGATTTAATAAAGAAAAGTATATATATACATGATTAAGTACTATAGTTATAGCTTTTAAAGTTAAAAGTTTAATTTAACAGTTATAGTATATGATTATAAAATTTTACTGTTGTAGTTGATGGCAAAAGTTTTTATGCAAAAATTTTTAAATTTACATTTATTTTAAAAGCATTTTTGAAGTTATAGTATTAAATATTATTTTATGAAATTATGAAAGCTCATTTTGGCTACACACTAATAATAATCTTATTTACTTATTGAGCGTCGTCTCACCCCAATCATTATTTTATATTTCAGATCATTTTGAGGAGCATACCAGAAATATGGAGTAGCAAGTGCATGGGCGAGAGTAAAAAGAGTAGAGCAGAATAAAAATTTAGCATAACATAATTTAGAATATGTTTGTGTATTTTAGAATTTTACATTTTAATAGTTGAGACATATATTTGTAATAAAACTAATTAGTGCTCTGGTAATAAAAATAATTTAGATTTATTTGCGTCCGCTGAAAAATTTATATGTAGGAACCCACTTGGGTTCGGGTTCTTACAATTGGTAATAGAGAATAAGATATAAGTTCTGCATACTCTAGTATATAAATTTTACCAGAGTTTAGGCATAAAATATGATTTGGGTAGGATTTGGTAGTTTAGAATATTTATTTTAGTTTGTTCTACGTTAATAATAAATTTATGATTTTAAAATAACATTTAATCATTGTTTAATAATGGATCTTAAAGATAGTAACATTGGAGGAAATGAGATTAACGTGAAAGCTCCCAAGGATAGGTAATAATCTTATATTTTCTAAGAAAAATGATAGTATTATTGAAAACGCGTTAATTAATTTAAATATGTTATTATTTATGTTTGTAGAAACACGTACCCATATTGATGACTCATAATTAATTGTTAGATCATATGCATTAATAATTTAATTTTTTCATATATATAAATATAATAATATAATAATATCCGAAATTTATTTATTTTCGCTGTTATTATTTTCACTAAAAATATAAGAAGTATCACATTAGACCCTATTAGGTTTGAAGGTGCTACACATACAAATAAATATGAATAAAAGATTTATTCTGAAATCTGGATTTACCCAAAATTTCTTTACATGTGCAAGTTGGATATGAATATGTATTTCTACATTGCATAATCAGTTCTTATCAAAATATTCAAGCTTAATTTAGGAATATATATTTTGACGAAATCTTTAATTTTAATTTTGTATTAGTTTATAAGGAATTAAATACAATTTAAATGTTACTATATTATATTTAAATTCAAAAAAAATCCCTTAGCATGTGCAAATTAAATAGAAATATATATACACACAATGCATATTCAATTCCCATCAAGTATTCAAGTTTGATTTAGGAGTACAAATTTTGACGGAATCTTTATTTTTTATTTTGTATATATTTATAAAAGCAAATACAACTTAAATTTTACTATATTATAAAATAAAATAAAAACTTTATATAGTAAAAAAAAATTTCATTAATGAAAACAATATAAAAATTAACTAATCTTCTTCAAATAACTAACCAATGTCAAATCATCGATTGGTCAAACATACCCAATATATATTTAATCTAATATAATAATAATAACAATAATAATAATAATAATGGAATATAAATATATATATTTATATTCCATTATTATTATTATTATTATTATTATTATTATTATTATTATTATTATTATTATTATAAATGGGTACTCTCGTAGTAAAAAAAAAAAAGCCTCATAGGTGGAAATCATCGGCTATAGCTCACTTACCCCCGAAGTAAGGCTAGAACATGAGACCACTTGGGCATAGTGGGGATTCGAACCCGCGATCACATGGATGTACAACTAGTTTCTTACCACTAGGCCACCCACCCAAGTGGTAACCTAAGGATGAGATTAATTATAGTTAAAGCTTTAATAAAGATGTAAAAACATAAACAGAACCTTGAGTCCACAAATTTTGCAATACGTGTCGCTCGCTCGATTTTTGCAGCACGCGTCACTCTCTCTCAATTTTCACGACACACATCGTTCTCCCTCGATTTTTATAAAACATGTCACTCGATATCCATGACACACATCGCTCTCTCTCTTAATTCTCGTAACACACGTCACTCTCCATCGATTTTTACAACATACGTCACTTGATATCCGCGACACGCGTCGCTCTCTCTCGATTCTCGCGGTACACGTCGCTTTCTCTCAATTTCCACAACACGAGGTCATTCCCTTATAAAAAGGGTCTGCCCTTCTCAAACTTTAAGCATCACAACTTTCTATCATCTTGAACAATCACATTTCGGTTTGCAGAGATTAGTTCTTCCTAACTTTTCTCTTAGTTGTCTCATTACTCAAAAATGTTGCCAAATCACCCAACTCCCCAAGTTGCTGAGAGCAGCACTAGATCGTCAATTCAAAGATGGAAACCCAGTAAGTCACAACTGGAGATTTTAGAGGAAGATTTCCACGACAGTCAAGGGGAACTCCCTTCTGTGGAGCGGGCTATCTTGCTTGTAGCACAACTTTGACGACATGGTCCAATCGAGCCAAAAAAATGTACGATTTTGGTTTGAGAACCATAGGCTTGGGCAGGGATTAGTTGAAGAAGTCACTATCTCAACTACTGCCCCACCAATTATCCATCTTACCTCCTCCGCTACTACCGTCCCAAGTAGTGCCCCTGCCATTTTTCCAACCACTTGTACCCTCTTCCCTATCGACAATATTTTGTCTATAAAACTTACGACTAACATCACACCAATGAGTCATACCCCTTACAATGGCATTATCGCAGTTACCACACTAAGGGTTTCGAATAATGCTGGTTTACTCCACCATTACAAAGAGATCCAATACGCGTTGAGACTTATGTACGGGCCACCGATGGCTCGTTATGATCATCCCCACCAAAGGCCACAAGGGGAAGAGGGAAACTCTTCCTCCCTTTCCAAACAAACAAGCTTTCTCCCCTCTTTTCCGACTCAAACCGGCGACATTATAAGAAGTCAACTCCGCCAAGAAAGAACCCAGGTAATTAGCAGTTACACCGCTAGCACTTCGATAGATATTGACGTTGAGCTGGCTCTAAAGGCCAGATTTCGTTTCATTTTGTTTTATATATAATTATATATATATATATATATATAATTATCCCTTTCCACATCTTCTGAATTTCTTTTCCATTTCAACCCCTATTAGACTGACGATTCACACTTCAGTTCCAAAAAAAAAAATATTTCGCCAAATTGACCCTCAATCTATTCTAAGACTAGCAAAATCGTTCATCAATTTTGTCACGCCCTGAACTCGGAAATGGGACCCAAGGGTGAATTAGTAACCTAACATGTCCCTGTATCATAGAAATAAAAACTATACAACATAATGAATGAGGGTCTGACCCCATGGGGTTACCAGGCACCCTATACGCATCCATACACAAATCATATACACAGCGAAAAAGGTCATTCTATACATGTACTATACCATACTAAAGTCTATACAAAACAAAACAGAGTCCTGGCTTCATACATACGAAACGTACATCCGGGTGCCAACATACCCAAAAACAGAAACCTGCGAAACAAAAGTCCTAGCACTTACCCAAGCGCTACCCGTAGTACACCGGCCACTACGCTCCCAACTCTAGGACGCTAGTTCCGGTTACTCGAAGGACCTGTAAAAATGTACGTATAGTAGAGGTGAGACACATCTCAGTAAGGAAGAATACAGGTTATATCGGTGTGTGACATTTGAGTGTTATCATGATGCAATACATATATAGTTAAATGCAGTTCCAGTACTCACAATACAACAGTGCATACATGCACACACTCATGATCAAGCAATCCAGGTGTCGTCACACCCTTCGGCCCGAAGCTGGCCCTCGACATATGGCGTTAGCTCGTAGCCAACCTGTGAAACATGGTGCCATCGGCACATGGCTAGTCCCAGACTCCCATGGCATCATACCGGCGCTAAACTAGTGGATCCACACCCTGCGGTGATCAGCCGGTATAGGCTCATGCCCTCGGATATAGAGTCAAACACTCTTACCTACATGGCAAACGTTCAACACACACCCTCGAATACAGAGCTGAACACTCTTTCGTACCTAGAATAATTTGGAACCTAGTTCCTACTGCATTTCAACAAAACACAACCATGCATGCTCATATAACTAAACAAACCACACCCATTTGGTAATCTAAAATCATGGTTTTCCAAACACATACAGTTTAAACAAGTCAAGGCATGACCATCCTTATATCATAGTATAAATCATCATATACATTCGGTTTTCAGCAAAACCAAGGATGCAACCTAATACCCTTTTTTTCCCAAAATAGTAATCATGAAAAACCCATAGTTTTACCAATTAGATCCCCCCAAATGAGTAGCCAAAGCACACACAGGACCATGAACCACAGTTCTACTTAGTCCGATTTCAAAAATAACCGTCATAAACAGATTCCCCTTACCTTTCTCCCAAAAGACCAATCCCGAACTCTACGGCTCCTAAACAGCGAACCGAGTTCTCAAAATATACAAAACACAGTACAAAAAATACTCACGACTCTGTCCTCTATCAAACTACTAGATCAGAAAAGAAAACTGAGCCTTACCTCGAGTTTAAGCCGAAACCCGAAAATCATCGAAATGGGATTCCGATCCGTAGGTTTTGTAGACAATCCTTCCCTGAACCTTGTGGTAACGCTAGATCATCGATTCCAGTGATGAACGACGAAGAAATCTAGAGAGAGGGAGAGAGAGAGAGAGAGAGGAGAGAGAGAGAGAGAGAGAGAGAGAGAGAGAGAGAGAGAGAGAGAGAGAGAGTAGGATGAGCTCTAGAGAGAGAGGGAGAGGATTTTTAGTTTTCTTAGTGATTAAGCAATAAGAAAGGATATTTATAACCCTTTGACCCAGCTGCCCTCGTTGACGAATGGCGACCTCGTTGACGAGGCCCTGTAGTCACTTCATCGACGAGACGGTGATCTCATCGATGAGCTTGAGATACTCAATTTCCTGAAATCTCTCAGCTTCTCCTCGTCGACAAAATCTGGCTTCGTTGACGAAGCCTGCTCAAATTCCAATTTTACCTTTCTCTTTATTATTTAAACCCACATATCATAGTTCGGGTCCTCCCCTCCTCACAAAAATTTTGTCCTCGAAATTTGCCATGTCTCATTCACAAACTCATTCATGCAATTGAACACATACACTCAACTCTAGAGAAAAACTAGCGACTAATACAACGCAGCCCCATCATAACATATATACGATCATACCCTCACTTATGGTGGAGGAATACCGTGGTTACATACACATCATGTCATAGGAGTCCACAAGTACACACACTCCCAAGACAAACCACCTATCCCAACCCAAAGTAGGATGGCGTACATGTACTCAAAACAACTGTGGATACTTCTGGTGTATTTCCGTTTCTAGTTCCCAAGAAACTTCCTCAACCTCGTGGTTTCGCCACAATACTTTCACTAACTGTATCTTTTTAGTACGAAGCTTCTGAACTTTCCGATCCAGAACCTGAAAATGTATCTCCTCATACGCTAAAGTATCCCCAATTTCCAAATCATCGTAACTGATAACATATGAAGGATCCAACACGTATTTTCTCAACAAGGATACGTGAAACACATCGTAGACCCTCGAGAGTGCTGGGGGTAGTGCAATCCTATAGGCTACTGGACCCACTCGCTCAAGAACCTCGAATGGTCTGATATATCTCGGGCTCAACTTGCCCTTTTTCCCGAATCTTATCACCCCTTTCATTGGAGTGATCTTCATAAATACCTTACCCTCCACTTCGAACTCCAACACACAGCAGTGAACATCGGCATAACTTTTATGCCGACTCGAAGCCGATTTAATCCTCTCTCGGATTAAACCCACATTCTCAAAAGCTTGTTGCACAAATTTAGGTCCTAACACCTGACGTTCACCAACCTCATTCCAACACAAAGGAGATTGACACCTTCGACCATACAGAGCCTCGAACGGTGCCATCCCAATACTAGCATGGAAGCCATTGTTATAGGCAAACTCTACTAGTGGCATAAACCGTAACCAGCTACCACCAAAGTCTAACACACAAGCTTGCAACATATCTTCTAAGATCTGTATCGTCCTCTCCAACTGGCCATCAGTCTGGGGGTGGAACGCTGTACTAAAAGTAAGTTTTTTCCCCAGTGCCTCTTGCAAGCTCGTCCAGAATCGAGAAGTAAACCTTAAGTCTCGATCTGACACAATGGACACCAAAACTCCATGTATTCTCACAATCTCATGCACATACATATCTGCTAGCCTACTCAAAGGATAGCTAACCTTCATCGGTATGAAATGAGCAGATTTCGTCAATCTATCCACGATCACCCAAATAGCATTATGTCCGTGAAGTGCTAGCGGAAATCCGGTCACAAAATCCATGGAAATATGCTCCCATTTCCACACCGAAATAGGCAAAGGCTACAACGGCCCTGTCGGCGTCTGATGTTCATCTTTCACCTGCTGACACGTCAGACACTGCTTCATAGACTGAGCAATATGTCTCTTCATACCAGACCACCAGAAGGTCTCACGCAAGTCACGAGACATCTTTGTACTACTAGGATGTACCGTATACAATGAACAATGCGCTTCTTCCAGAATCGTCCTTCTGATCTCGTCGTCGTTTGGAATACATAATCTGGTCCCAAACCTCAACATACCTACCTCCAAGATGTTGAACCCTGCAGCCATTCCCTGTTGTACCTTTTCCATAACCTCTACCAACTCCGCATCACTAGCCTGCGTGGCCTTTATACGCTTAAATAAAATTGCTTGGACCACTAAACTTGCAAAGAAATCCTAATGATCCCCAGACACCAACTCAATACCCAAGCTCTCCAAATCTTGTCTGATGTGATGCTGAGCTACAACTGCAGATACAGCCATAGGTTCTGACTTCCGACTCAACGCATCGGTTACCACATTAGCCTTCCCCGAGTGATAACTAATGCCACAATCGTAGTTCTTGATCAACTCAAGCCACCGTCTCTACCTCATATTCAATTCCTTCTACGAGAAAAAATACTTGCGGCTTTTGTGGTCAGTAAAGATCTCGCATTGCACACCATATAAATAGTGTCACCAAATCTTCAGTGCATACACAACAGCAGCAAACTCTAGAACGTGCGTAGGGTAATTTTTCTCATAATCTTTCGGTTGCCAAGAAGCATAAGCAATTACAATACCCTGGTGCATAAGTACACACCCCAGACCCTTCAGAGATGCGTCACTATAGATCACAAAACCATCATCCCCTGAAGGAATGGTCAACACTGGAGCAATAACCAGTCGGTGCTTCAACTCCTGAAAACATTGCTCGCAATCATTGGTCCACTCAAACTTCACCCTTTTCCTGGTCAAACGTGTCAGAGGCCTAGAAAATTTAGAGAAACCCTCTACGAACCGACGATAGTAACCCGCTAGTCCTAGAAAACTCTGAACCTCCTGCACACTCTTCAGTCTTATCCAGTCAACCACCACTTCAATCTTGCTAGGATTAACTGAGATGCTGCCCTTAGACACCACATGTCCTAAGAACGCAACCTGATTCAATCAGAACTCACACTTCTTCAGCTTGGCATACAGCTTCCTTTATTTCCGAATCTGTAGCACCAACCTTAAATGGTTTTCATGCTCATCCGAACTCTTCGAATACACTAGAATGTCCTCAATAAAAACCACCACGAACTAGTTCAGGTACTCATGGAAAACCATGTTCATCAGATCCATGAACACCGCTGGAGCATTGGCCAACCCAAACGGCATAACTAAGAACTCATAGTGGTCATATCTGGTTCGACAAGCAGTATTTGCAACATTCTCATATCAAACCCTCACCTGATGATATCCTGACTATAGGTCGATTTTCAAAAAGACTTGCGTCCCCTGCAGCTAGTCAAAGAGATCATCAATACAAGGCAATGGGCAACGGTTCTTCACAGTCACCTTGTTGATCTCACAGTAATCAATGCACATACACTTCGATCCGTCCTTCTTCTTCACAAACAATACTGGAGCTCCCCAAGGCAAAACACTTAGTCGGATGAAGCCCTTGTCCAGTAGTTCCTACAAATGCTCCTTCAATTCCTGAAGTTTCATTGGATCCATCTAGTACGGAGCCTTAGAGATCAGTGCCTTTACCAGGCAGCAGCTCTATCGTGAACTCCACCTCACGATCTGGAGGTAAACTGGGTAAATCATCTAGAAACACATCCGGGAACTCACTAACTACCCGAATATCCTCGAGCCTTAACTCATCCCACTGCGGTTCCTTCACACAAGCTAGGCACCCTTGACACCCGTCCAAAAGTAACCTCCTCGCCTACAATGCCGACAGAACCTGTGGCGTCGAACGCACACACGATCCTACAAACTCATACTCCTGCTTTCCAGAAGGTCTGCAAACTACTACCTTCCTACGACAATCGATCATAGCATAACTAGAGAACAATCAATCCATCCCTAGAATGACATCAAACCCCGACATATCGTATACCATAGCATTCACCGATAACAGCCTTCCCTGAATTATCACTGGCCCGTTTACTAACATCCTCCTACAGAATGATATACTCCCAGATGGTGTAGCAACAAATAATACTTCGTTCATGAAAACTCATAGATACAAAAGAATGGGTCGCACCTGAATCAAACAAAACAGAATGTTTATTTGAAAGCAATAGTAAGACACCTGTCACTATGTTCCCTGCATGTTCAGCATCCGCTAGAGTAAGAGAGTATACATTGGGCGGAGCTGTATTCGTTTGAACGGTTCCCTGATGTATCTGATTACTACCCCGGTTCACACTAGATGCAGGCATATCTCTCTTCGGTGCACGACAATCGCGAGCCATGTGGCCTAACCGACCATAGTTGTAGCAGTTACCCCCAAATGGTCGGTACTCACCCTCGTGCCATCTGAGGCACTTGGTACAAAGATCATGCATCTGACTCGTCTGAGTACTCTGGCACTCGGTATTCTGATACTAACCCGAGCCCTTGTTCCTCTTCTTCCACGATCCCTCACGAGATCCCGACTGAGAATCAGAAGGTACTGTTGTAGTAACCCGGCACCAAAAAATAAAATAAAATAAAAATAAAAATAAATAATAAATAAATAAATAATGAATAATAAATAAATAAATAAATAAAGTGATATTTTTAAGAAGATATTTTGAAAGGAGATATTTTGAGATATTTGTATATAAATATCTTGGAGGAGATATTTATTTAGATTACTTAAAGGCTAAGTTAAGTTTTATTCTATAAATTCTCTCATTCTCTTTCTCTCTCTCTAAGATTCTTCGCTATTCGACGCCTGTTTCTAAAAACGGAAGTTCTTGCAAGGATCAAAGGAGGAAGTTCTACAACTTTAGCGAATCAGATCGTTGTTTTAAGGATTTTCGGGTTTTCCCCAAAAATCGAGGTAGGGATTTGATTTCAATTTTGATAAGATAATTGGATAGTAGTCGAAATTGTAGTAAGATTATGTTTTGTGGTTTTAGGTTTCCAAGATCCCGGGTTGTCGATTTGGATCGGTTTTGAACGAGATTTCGTTTCGAGTTTAATGTAAGGAAAATTTGATTACAACAGCATTTTTGGAAAACTAAACCTCTAAAAAGCTAGTTTATACTTATATGTATGATTTAACTGCTTATTTGCTAAATTCTACTAAGTAGAAATGCCGATTTTACGATTTTATGATTTTTGGTAAAAACGAGGATTTTGGTGTATGATCTCCAAACCTTATGAAAATCACTTATTTGCATTTACATTGTAATAAGAGATGCTTGAATCATTTACTTTTCCTTTCAAATGATGTTTACTGGATTTATATCATTTAGCGAATTTTTGGATTAAACTCATGTGATATATGTTGAAATGGATATGTATGAATTTTCTATACTATTGATATAGATTATGGGAATGAAGTTCCAATTTGTAATATTGAGTATGTGGAAAACAGAGGCCGGTGATACACCGAACTGTATTTGTGAAAAGGGGTAAACCGAGTGGATAGGTGCCGGTTTGAACCCGATGAGATCATTTGAATTTGTGAAAATACTGGAATTGCACAGGTTACTATATTTTATTATAAATAGTATATATGATAAATGGAACCACGGTTTGCTACTAAAGGAGTTGAAAGATACTCCAGTAATAGGGGTTAAAAGAATACTCTAGTGTAAGAAGTGGAAAAAGCTTTAGTAATAAGGGTTGAAAGATAATCCAAATGGCAGGGAATATTCCTCAGCTGGAAGGGTATAGTGCAACCATTCATGTTTAAAATCAGTTTGGGTACATAGATAGTCGGCTAACAGGTGTAATGAAACCACTGGTGAAATAATAAATCAGATGGGGGCAGTCGGACTATATATAGATACTTGACATATGCCTGCACGAACATGGCATTGTTGGAGATATCAGTGCACAACCCGTGCCACGGGGTAAATAGGAAATACATGTATGACAAGCTGGTGGTTGTTCTAATAATCATATGCATGATTTAAATACTTGATGTGTAGATATATTTTATATGTTACAATATTATAAAAAAATGTTTCAAATGTATGAGTTTGTATGAAAAGGTGCATATATGCAGTCACACACTGTTGTAACACTTTCTTCCTTACTGAGAGGTGTCTCACCCCATTATACAACCATTGTTTTCAGGTCCTTCTGGACGTCGGTCCTAGTTGCTTGGAGGGACTAGGGAGTTTGTTTTGAGTTTTGATTATGTAAGTATTTTATTTTTGTAATAGACTTATTCGGAGTACCTTTTTGGGAGATTGTAAGAACTGGTGATGTTCTAAGTATGAACGTTTGTATTTGACATTACAGTTAGTAAATTCTGGTATATGTCTAATAGGAAATCCCGATGGATGTTTATGTTTTTCCGCAACATTTATATCCCAGTTATGTATGTGTTACACCCGTTTGTCCTTGTTTAGGGCGGGTTATTCATGCATGTTTATTAGATACATGTATTCCGTATGTTCGGTAGCCACCTGGGTCTGTGTAAAGGACCGGGTCGTTACAACTGTCCTTTTCTTTGATTCCTGATCCACCTCATCCTCTCGGATGCCGGTCTCGATCACCGTGGCCTTGTCATCAAAAATTGAAAACACGCGGATTTGAAGCATACCCACCAACCTGCGAATATCCTTCCTCAAACCCTTCTCAAACCTCCGAGTCTTCTCGTACTCGCTCGAGATCAGACACGGCACAAAGCGGGACAACTCTATATACCGAGCAGCATACCCCTGCACTGTCATATCTCCCTGTGACAAAACAGAAAACTCATTTTCCTTCGCATCACGAGTGGAGGCTGGGAAGTATCTCTCAAAGAACACCTCCTTGAAACGGTTCCAAGACATCTCTGAAACACTGACTCTCTGCCTTTCCAGCAGATTCACGGCAGTCCACCAACGCCCTACCTCCCCAAATAGCTAGAAGGTAGCGTATAGGACTCTCTGCTCATATGTACAGTGGAGGACTTCTAGAATCCTCTCGATCTTTTCGACCCAGTCCTCCGCTATAATAGGGTCGGGTCTCCCTACAAATGTCGGCGGGTGCATGTGTGTGAACCTCTCGATGGTACACCTCGCAGTAGTAGGAGAGCGTTTGCGTCTCCTGACACTTTGCTTGATTTCCCGCATAACCTGCCTCGTCAAACCCTGAGGCACTGACGGAGACTCATCGCTAGCAGTCTCCTCATAACCACTTCCCAAGTTATTATCCATGGGCCCCATTCTGAAACAGAATAGGAATCAGCTAGAACTCTTATATCACACACAGTTAACACAATAATTAACACACACAACCATGTTAACTACCCTTTCACATGCCTAGGTCTATCCTATCACATCGACGCGAAAGTCATCAATGGTTTGCCCTGATTTTACTGGAATCGTCATTCTAGGAAAAACACAGAACACCGCCAACGAATTCTTGTCTAGTAACAAAACAACCCTCAACCTACTTTACCCATTTCCTTCCTCTTATACTCTGGTATGTACTCACAGTTGAGCCTAACGAAGTCTACGAGACCTAACAACCTGGTTAGATCTGATACCAAGTTGTCACACCCTGAACCTAGAAATGGGACCCAGTGATGAATTAGTAACCTAATCTGTCCCTGTATCATACAAATAACAACGATACAGCATAATGAAGGAGGGTCCAACCCCGTGGGGTTACCAGGCACCCTATGCGCATCCATACACAAATCATATACACAGCGAAAAAGGTCATTCTATACATGTACTGTACCATTGGGGAGTCTATACAAAACAAATTGGAGTCTTGGCTCCATACATACAAAACGTACATCCGGGTGCCAACATACCCCAAAACAGCAACCCGTGAAACAAAAGTCCTAGCACTTACCCAAGCGCTACCCACAGTACACTGGCCACTACACTTCCAACTCTAGGACGCTAGTTCTAGTTACTCGAAGGATCTGTAAAACTATTTTATAGTAGGGGTGAGACACATCTCAGTAAGGAAGAATGCAGGTTATATCGATGTGTGGCATTTGAGTGTTATCATGACGCAATACATATACAGTTAAATGCAGTTTCAGTACTCACAATACAACAATGCATACACGCACACACATATGATCAAGCAATCCAGTTGTCATCACACCCTTCAACCTGAAGCCGGCCTGTGACATACGGCATTGGCCTGTAGCCAACCCGCGAAACATGGCGCCACCCGCACATGGCTAGTCCCAGACTCCCATGGTATCGTACCGACGCTAAACTAGTGGATCCACACCCTTCGGTGATCAGCTAGTATAGGCTCACGCCCTCAGATATAGAGTCAGACACTCTTGCCTACATGGCAGGCGATCAACACACGCCCTCGGATATAGAGCCGGACACTCTTTTGTATCTAGAACAATTTGGAACCCAGTTCCTACTGCATTTTACCAAAACACAACCATGCATGCTCATATAACCAAACAAACCACACCCATTTGATAATCTAAAATCATGGTTTTCCAAACACATATAGTTTAAACAAGTCAAGGCACGACCATCCTTATATCATAGTATAAACCATCATATACATACGGTTTTCCACAAAACCAAGGATGCAACCCAATACCCTTTTTTCCCCAAAACTGTAATCATGAAAAACCCATAGTTTTACCCGTTAGATCCACCCAAATGAGTAGCCAAAACACACACGGGACCATGAACCATAGTTCTACCGAGTCTGATTTCAAAAATAATCGACATAAATAGATTCCCCTTACCTTTCCCCCAAAAGACCAATCCCAAACTCTATGGCTCCTAAATAGTGAACCAAGTTCTCAAAATCTACAAAACACAGTACAAAAAATACTCATGACTCTGTCCTCTATCAAACTATAGGATCAGAAAAGAAAACCGAGCCTTACCTCGATTTTAAGCTGAAACTCAAAAATCTCCGAAACGAGATTTCAATCCATAGGTTTTGTAGATAATCCTTCCCCGACCCTTGTGGTAACGTCTGATCGTCGATTCCAGTGACGAACGACGAAGAAATCTAGAGAGAGAGAGAGAGTGATGAGTTCTAGAGAGAGAGGGAGCGGATTTTTAGTTTTCTTAGTGATTAAGCAATGAGAAAGGATATTTATAGCCCTTTGACCTGGCTTCCCTCGTCGACGAATGCCGACCTCATTGACAAAGCCCTGTAGTCACTTCGTTGACGAGACGGTGATCTCGTCGACGAGCCTAAGATCCTTGGTTTCCCGAAATCTCTCAGCTTCTCCTCATTGACGAGCCTCTGAACTTCGTCGAAGAGTAGAACAAAGCCTTCATCGATGAAATCTGGCTTCGTTGACGAAGCCTACTCAAATTCCAATTTTACCCTTCTCTTTATTATTTAAACCCACATATCACAGTTTGGGTTCTTACAAATTTACTCTTTCAAATAGCGCAACCAATTATACAGTACTCATTTTAAATTAGCAAATTTCGAGGATAAAATTTTTATAAGGAGGGGATAATGTGATGACTCAAAAATATATATACGATTAAAGCATAATAATAATAAAAATGGTCATTAAGTTAATATTATTACAGAAGTGTTTTTCTGTAGGATCCTTGATTCCATATTTGATGCCTAAGAAAGACGTTGTTTTAGCGAGTGCTCAAAGACCATTACGGTTCAATCGCTTCCTAGAGGTCAGCCTGGTCAAAATGAAATTTCATAAGATAAACAGGATAGACACTGTTTGCACACGTAAATAAGTACATATACATAAAATAGTGTTTTGATAGACATTATTTGTAGAAATACATGGTAAAATGATAATAATAATAATATAGGCATCTTATGTGGGACCCACTAGACTATATGGGGCCCACATGAGTCTCGAAGTTATGTAGAGCTTATAAAATCGTGTAAGGACTATTGGAGTTACGTAAGATCCACTTGAGTCTCGAAGTTGTGTGGGGTCCAAATGAGTTTTCAAAATTTAAATTTAATTCTTTTTCAAAAAAGAAAATACTAAAACATAGTTTAAAAATAATAACAACGATAATAATAATAATAATAATAATAATAATAATAATAATAATGATTTTTAAAAAAATTTAAAAAATAAATAATTAATTAAAAATTAATTAAATGGGAATGTCGGCAAGTACTCTTATTTCTCTCACATGACATCCATCCCCATCCCATACCTAACCCATTCATGCTCATTCCTTAATTTTAAAAAATTATAATTTCAACCCTCTCCCCACACTTTTATAAATTCAATTTTCTTTCCCAAAATTTTCCTATAAATAGGAAGCTCTCAACATTCATTTTTCACAAAAAATTTCCAAAGGAAGAGAAGAATTAGTGAGTGAAAGAATTAGTGGTGGAGGGAGAATTTTTACTATAATTAAAATTCTCACTCACCAACTCTTTCCAATCTCATTTTTTTTAAAGATATTCATTGTGATCGTAGCACAAGGTTAAGTAATTAAGAAGTAAGTAAATTTGATTATGTTAGAATTTTATAAAAATTTATACCTGAGTTTATTTATAAGTAAATTTAATTATGTTATATTTTTATTTAAAATTTATACTCGAGTTTATTTGTAAGTAAATTTGATTATGTTAAACTTTTATTAAAATTCATACCCAAATTTATTTGTAAGTAAATTTGATTATGTTAGATTTTTATTTAAAATTCATACCCGAATTTATTTGTAAGTAAATTTCGATTATGTTAGTTAGTTTCATAAAATTCTTTTGAGTTTATTTTTACGCATATTTAATTATACTAGTTTTATCTTTAATATACTCGCATTTATTTTTGAGTTAAGAAATATTCTAAACCCCTCATGTATTTTACATCATTAATTTCTATTCATGAAAATATTTTTAACACAAAAATTATGTGGCATGAGTTTATTTATACGTTGCATATTAAACTTTTATTAAAATTCATATCCGAGTTTATTCGTAAGTAAAAATTGATTATGTTATATTTTTATTTAAAATTTATACTCGAATTTATTTGTAAGTAAATTTGATTATATTAGACTTTTATTAAAATTCATACACGAGTTTATTTGTAAGTAAATTTGATTATGTTAGATTTTTATTTAAAATTCACAACCGAATTTATTTGTAAATAAATTTCGATTATGTTAGTTAGTTTCATAAAATTCTCTTGAATTTATTTTTATGCATATTTAATTATACTAGTTTTAGCTTTAATATACTTGCATTTATTTTTTAGTTAAGAAATATTCTAAACCCGTCGGGTATTTTACATCATTAATTTCTATTTAAGAAAATATTTTTAACACGAAAATTATGTGGCATGAGTTTATTTATACGTTACATATTTCACGAAAATATGAGTAAAAATTACATAAGTTGATTTTTTATGTTGCGTATTTCACAAAAATATGAGTAAAAATGATATTTTCATGATATTATTTTAATTGTAGAAATTATATAATTAATATATTTTTAAAACCCCTTATGGCTTAGATGATACAGAAAATTACAAATGCTCGGTACTGCAGCTTAAAGTTTAAATAGATTAGAGTGCACCGACACTGTTTACAAAGTCGTTTTATATGGTAGTAGATTTCTCCTGAGTGCACACCTGAGTCAAATCAGGGTTTAATAGGGAAAATCTCTTAATGATGATGCACTTTGATTTAGTTTGGCCGGCCAGTCAGCTAAGTCTAGTCTTCGAACCGCACAACCCAATTATGGGGGTAAACCTGACTTACAATTAACAGGCTTAAGGGTAGTTTTTATAGTACGTGTATATACATATTTAATTACGTATACAAAGTTATTGATGAATTGAAGGAAAAGTATATGTTTATGTGAACGGGGGCATTTTTGTACCTAAATAATGATTTAATAAGGAAATATATATATATACATGATTGAGTATTATAGTTATAGTTTTTAAAGTTAAAAGTTTAATTTAACAGTTATAATATATGATTATAAAATTTTATTATTGTAGTTGATGGCAAAAGTTTTTATGCAGAAATTTTTAAATTTATATTTATTTTAAAAGCATTTTTGAAGTTATATTATTAAATATTATTTTACAAAATTATGAAAACTCATTTTGGCCACACACTAATAATAATCTTATTTACTTACTAAGCGTCATCTCACTCCAATCATTATTTTACATTTTAAATCATTTTGAGTAGCGTACTAGATATATGGAGTAGCAAGTGCCTAGACAGGAGTAGAAAGAGTAGAATAGAACAAAAATTTAGAATAATACAATTTAGAATATGTTTGTGTTTTTTAGAATTTTATAATTTTGCATTTTAATAGTTGAGACATATATTTATAATAAAACTAATTAGTGCTCTGGCAATAAAAATAATTATATTTATTTGCATCCGCTGAAAAATTTATATGTAGGAACTCACTCGGGTTCGAGTCCTTACATATTTAACCTTCTGTTCCTCTATGCACCGAGACAACTCCAGCAGATCCTCCATCTCTTGTAACCAGTCCTCCGCTGCAATCGGGTTCGGCCCTCCCGAAAATGCCTGCGGATTCATTCTAGAGAACTGTTGGTACGTGCAACCTTTATTTGTGACCATCTGATCCTGCTCCCTGGAACTCCTCCTGGATTCCTTCCTGGTCTGCCTCGCTATATCACGGAGGAACACAGGAGCCTCAGTCTCATCCTCACTGGAGGCATCCAGGTGATTATCGTCTCCTACCATAATACCCTTCCCTCTGGGTTCTATCTTGTACACATGTAAAATACGTCTTAATCATTCCACATTTAACACAATAAATGCAAATATGGAACAAGAAGATTTAAACAACACGCATTCGAGACACCGAAAGCCTGTACACACTAGACCGTCTAACCTCTCATCTCGACATCTAAGTCAAGTCTCTCAACCTAGAAACGAAACCATCGATGGATTTACCATGGTTTTCTGGAAATCGTCATTCCCGGAAAAGCATAGAAGACCGTTGAAGGAAATCCCGCCTCTGAGCCTCTAGACTAAAACTCGTCTAACTCTCTAACTTTATCTCATTACAGCCAATACTCTGGTAATTTACTTACTCACAGTCAAAGTCTGCAGAACCTAGAAAACCTAGGCTCTGATACCACTTGTAATGCCTCGGTCCCAACTTATGGCCCGTGTGTTACTGTAGTGACGTCTTTGTACCTGATATACTTCTCAACAGATATATGCGCAGCGAAAAATATAAACATCCATCAAACTATTACCAGAGTTCTAACTACCTGATAAATGCATACAACTATTCCAACATCCATATACAATACTGTATGATAATCGACACATCTTTGAGTCTTACAACATTTTACAAGTTCAGAAAACCTATAACATAACCTACAAAATCGAGCTCGTGGAGACACTCACTCAAAAACAGATCACTACCCTGCCCTAGTCCTTGCTAATCTCAACCTCGATAAGGACCTGAAAATAAAATTTGTATGATAGGGTGAGACACCTCTCAGTAAGGGATGATTAAGCTAATAACAATGTGTGGCTAGCATGCTTTAAGTGTTTAACAAAAACATAAACATATATAATCATTGTTTCCATAATTGTAAAATACGTAGACCATTTTCATCATATGAACAACCTCATAGTATATAACAACAATTACATAAATGTACAGATATGCAGGATAGGACACACCCTCAAACTCTATACCATGTATAAATCCCCACAATTGGGGTTGACCGCCCCTACTGTCTCAATATAGCTTGGGTTCATATAGATCAAAAGTATGGTGCCCTCACTGGCAACGAATCTGTGCCTACACTATCAGTCCCCAGGGTTCCTAAAGCATATCGTGCGATTTAAGAAATTTAAACACTTTTTCGAAATCGTTTCACAAAACACATCATTACGTGAAATACGACCAATAGCTGTCCAATAAAATTCCTGCATTTTCACAATAGTTCCAGTATTTCACAACATCAACACTTGCCACACAGTTTTCCACGTTCGAAAACAACCCGAAAGTAAATATAAACAATTAATATCATAGTACGGATTTTAAACAACGAAAAATAATATTTCCAACCAGTGAAAAGGTCTAGAATGACAAGTACAATATTCTAAAAATATAACATCTAAATTTGATGAGTTGGTTTTGAAAATAAATCCAGTTTATCGAACCGAAGCCTGGAAACCCTAAAACTATCGTAACTTGATATCTAAAAGTTATTTCAACATTTCAACCGATTCATATTGCATAATTCACTATATTAACATAACTCCCTTACTTGCGTGTGAATCGGAGTCCGAAATGACCCAGAACTCAAGCCCTAGCTTTTCGAATCCCAAACCTAAATGGTTCAAAACAATGGCACGAAACCCTTGAAACCTAATACTCGAAGAACAACACTACAGTATAATCTCGTATACTACAAATCTACTAGACCAAAAGCAAAAATCGACCCTTACCTCGATTTTCAGGAAAAACTTGAAAATCTTCGAAATGAAATTCTGATCCGTAGAACTTGTAGGGATTCCTTCATTGATCCATGTAGCGACATTGGATAGTCGATTTCGGAAACACACAGCTTGAAAATCTTAGAGAGAGAGAGAGAGAGAGAGAGAGAGAGAGAGTGGAGTTCGTGTCTAGAGAGAGAGAGAGCGAATGAGAGTTTATAAAGAAAAACCTAACTTAGCCTTTAAGTAATAAAAATAAATATCTCCTCCAAGATGTTTATATATAAATATCTCAAGACATCTCCTTTCAAAATATCTTCTCCAAAATATCTCTTTATTTATTTATTATATATATATAATTTTTTTTATCGGGTTACTACGTGTGTGGTTACACTAACTCAATCACTAGCAACAATATCGTGCTCTCATATTATTGAACAACTGGGTTCTCATTTCCTTCTCTCGTTATACATATAAGTTTATTTCCAAAAATTTCCATTTCTCATAAATATGCTTAAGCTTATGAGCATCCATATGTATGTATTACATCTTGTTTGTAACTCATGGCTCATTTCTCATAAATATGCACAAGCTCATGAGTATCCATGTGTATGTATAACATCTCATCTGTAACTCATGGTTGTACATCATATTTAATAAAAATATGTCTGTATAAAATCTCATTTCATCATATCGGTGTAAAACATATGTTGACTCTATGAGTCCAATCCGATTTTGATAATGACAAATCACTTGGTATTTGATCTGTGCATTGAGATTGTGAACAAGAACAATATTTAGCATGCACGGAAGGATAACAAGTCATGGAAGCCATGAAGATTAAAGCATACACAACTTGGCACAATCCATGGAACTGAAAGAGTAGAAGAATGAAGATGCAAGCGACAAATTCAAGAACGTCATGGGAATGGGTACTTAGAACTTATGTATTCACATACTTCATATAATTTAATTTGAGGCTCAATATATACCCTAGACTGACTTTAGGACTCATGCATCTCATGAACATCATTAGAGGATATTTATGGACTTAAAAATATTTTAAAACCTCGAAAAATATTTTTATAAAAGAGCCAAGAAAGATAGCAAAGCAGATTTTTGAAACTAAAAATAAAAATTCAGGAAAGGTTTAGTTCAGACAACTGAACTTGAAGTTCAGTCGTCTGAAGATTGAACTTCAAAAAACTAAAGTTAAGCTCAGTCGTCTGAAGAATTTCTTCTGAAGAATTTCTTCAGAAGACCAAAGATTAAGTTCAATCACCTGAATAATTAATGGTGAAACACAGAACCTGGCAGAAGCACCTCAGAAGACTGAACTCAGACTTCAGTCGTCTGAACCTGACGCTTCAGAAGACTAAACCCTAACCTCAGTTGTCTAACCATGTGTCCAAGTTTAATTTTTCAAAGATCTAAGGAACTTCAATCGTCTGGGCCTTAACCCTTAGTCGTATGAACCTACGGGAAAGTTTAAAATTTTAATTTTTAATGAGAGAACAAGCGAACTATTTTTTGATCCAACGGTTAAGATTAATTCTATGGGCAAGACACCTATATAATGAACATCTAAACCCTAGTGCCCTAAGGGAGATCAACAAGAACAAGGAGAACAAACCTTTGGCATATGTTTGAGAAGATTGCATGTTTAGCATAACTTTGAACACATTGCTGAAACTTTTGATTCTGATTTCAAAGTTCTTACATCAAATCTAAGTCAAGCCTATCTCAATTTTCAAAAGACAATCTAGCAATCATTGTGCACTCATTTTGGTATTAAGGTTTGGTAAATCAATCTACACTTTAATATTTATTCTTATAGAGTTTTCTTTCTATATAAACTGATTTGCTTGTTGATATATATTTTTCAAAGAACTTTTCATCTCAAAATCTATTATTGAATATAAGCTGAGTGATTGATCTTGAGTGTACTTACTTATAGATTATTTTGATAAGATCAATACTTGAGAAAAGCTTTCGCCATTGGTTAAACTTTTTTGAATTAAGTGCGTATTCAGTTAAAGGCTCTATATTTTTTGATATCTTAAAACTACTTGATTAAATATCCTTAGTGTTCATAACTATATGTTTTATTGAGGGATATTTTCTGGAAAACATTATATTCAGTTTTTGATCTTTGGAAATCATATTATATATATATATATATATATATATATATATATATATATTTGCATATTATAAAGATCGTATTGTGATTGAATACTTGAAAGAAAGTTTGTTGATTTTGATTGATATAATATTCAAGACAAAGTTTTTGAATAAGTTCACATTTGATCTTTGTGCATTTACGCAAAGTGAACTAGAATCCTAATTTTCTCCAAAGCTTTTACTTATATCATTACTTGGGAGATTTGATAAAAGGGAAATTGTGTGTTGAAGCATATCATTCATCTAACTATTATATCATTACATACATACTGAGCTTCAAGTTTCATTATATGGATATGTGTTAGGATTTCAATTGTATTCACTAACTTTGTTAGAAGTATATCTTGAGTTGTTTTGCAGATTTGATATTATATTGTAATCACGATTCGGGTTGTGAACTGGGTGAGGAGGAAGTTGTGCCTCTTGTAAGCAGCGGATGTAAGGGAAGCTCCGTCCTAGTTAAAGGAGCAGAGAATTAGTGGAATCCTTCAGTGGGTTGCTCAAGGTGAGGACGTAGGCCGGGTTGGCTGAACCTCGTAAAATCATGTTTGCCTTTCTCTCTTCCCTTATCTTTTTATTTTCCGCATCGCATTTAAATATCTAGCTTGCATGTGTATGTTGAATAACTCCACACGCACTTAATTAGGTAAAAAGAATTCATTGATATAATAATTTAAATCAGCCTCAAATCCCTGCAATTAATTTGTTAAATATAGAAATAGGGATTAATTGGTAAATAATCTGAAAGATTTTTAAAATACCCAATTCACCCCCCTTTTGGGATTACACCTAAATTAACAACATATCTACACATATCTCATATCAACATAGTTGTTTGCATCATATCTGTTTATATCTCAACATAAACCCCATTTCATCATATAAAATATTCATAGATTTATTTCCGAGTAATCGCATTCGTTTCTCATGCCACACATATTTTCAATAATATTTAACTATATAATAATTATCCAGCAAAACATTGGATATTTCCAAAACTACCATTTCATATATATATATACTTGATAATTCAAAAAATTCACATATAATATTTTCATATCATACTTCAATTTAATCAGTTAAATTTCCCAAAAGTATTGACATAATTTATTCCCCTTACTTATTTCCAAAGGAAACGCTCACAAGGATCCAAAATCAACGCCTGTGGTGTTTGCACAAAACCTTATATTCCACAAATCCTAATTTAGTCAGCTCAACCCCAGCATGCAAACCATCCTAGTATTCCTAGGTCCATACAAATCAAATAACTAATTAAGCTTAAGACAACTCTCTTACCCTAGTTTTGGAGTGGCGTTTAGGATCCTCAAAACATGAATATGTCTGGGTTAACTTGATGAGGATGACCGCTAAAACCCCGTAGCGGTGTTTGATTGTCAATTTGGACAAGTTTTGAGTAAGAAAATAAGGACGGAGGGAGGGAGTGAGGGAGGGAGAGAGAGAGAGAGAGAGAGAAGAATCCCACAGCCTAGAGAGAGAAGGAGGAAAGGAATTAAATTAATCAAGAAAATGAGCTGTAGGATTTATATATTCAACCTATTTCCAGATGAAACCATTGACGGTTTTGATTTTTAACCCCTATATTTTTCATTGTTTTACCGTTACTGGGCCTCGGTAGCATGAAACCATCGACGATTTTCTAGCCTCCCACCAAACTGTCGACGGAGAGGGAAATTTGGTTTGGTGTAGACCAAACCGTCATATTTATATTTATTCTTATTATTTTTTGGGTCACTACAACTCAACCTTAGTAGAAGAATGAGAAACTACATATTGCTTCTTGCTTTTCCAGGAAATGAGAGAGTCACCAAGAAAAATACGGAAACTAGTTGTGGACTTGCGATCTATAGGATCTCCAGCCCAATCAAGATCAGAATAAGCATGAAGTGCTAAGTAGATGTAGAAGGGAGCAATATACTCTGATACAATGTCCCTTTGATATAACGTAAGATACAGAGAATAGCAGCCCAATGGATTGTAGTGGGAAAGGAGACAAACTAACTCACAATATGAACTGCATATGTAATATCAGGTCGAGTGATGGAGAGATAAACCAAACTGGAAACAACTGTATGGTATAGAGTTGGATCCACCAATGGAACCCCATCGAAAGAGGTATAATGAGCATTGAGTTCAAGAGGAGTTTCTACAGTTTGAGTGTAAGTAAGACAGGCTTTTTGAATGACATCTACTACATATATATACTGAGAGAAGAGATAACCTTTAGGAGAATAGGCTACCTCAATGCCAATAAAGTATCTCAGGGGTCCAAAATCTTTCATTTCAAAGTGGCGGTGCAGCTCCGATTTCAACTTTGCAATCCCAGTTGTATCGTCTCTAGTTAAAATCATATCATCTACATAAAGAAAGAGAATAATACGTCCAATAAATGTAGAACGAGTAAACAAGGAAGAGTCATGATCACTTGAGTGGAAGCCAAAAGAACAAAGCGCATTAGAGAACTACTCAAACCAAGTCCTAGGAGCTTGTTTAGGACCATACAAAGCTTTTCTCAGTCTACAGACCTCCCCTGGATAATGAGGAACACCAGGGGGTAGAGACATATAAACTTCCTCCTCGAGATCCCCATTTAGGAAGACATTCTTTACATCTAACGAGGTTCCACTAGTTAATAGAAGCTACTGTAATCAAAGTACGTACATATGTCATTTTAGCAACTGGTGCAAATGTCTCCTCATAATCAAAACTAACTTTTTGAGAAAACCCTTTTGCAACCAAACGAGTCTTATATCTTTCAACAGAACCATCATACTTAGTTTTGATCTTGTAGACCCAGCAACATCCCATTACTGTTTTACCAAGAGGAAGAGGAGGAAAAGGGATTGAACTGTCTCAATGACGTGTTTATGTTAATTTTATTTTAGCCACACCATTTTGCTCAGGAGTTTTTATGCACGATGATTGATGTATAGTGCCATCAGAGGTGAGTAGGGTAGAAAACTCTATAAAATTATATCCTTCCCCCCCCCCCCCCAAAATTGCACTTGAAACACTTAATGACAGCTGAATGACGAGTTTGAACCAAAGCATGAAACATTTTATAAATGTTAGTGAAATCAAAACTTTTTTTCACAAGATATATCCAAGAAAAACGAGTATAATCGTCAATGAAATAAACATAATATCGAGACCCTCCTTTTGAGGTAGTAGGAGGTGGTCTCCAAATATCATAATGAATCAGATCAAAGGGTGTAAGAAACATTGATGTATTTTTATTAAAGGACAAAGCAGAGAATTTTGCAAACTTACAACCACTACAATCAGAAAGGTCATGAGAAAATAAATTTTCTAACTCCTGTGAAAGCCAAAAATATCAGTCAAGAACTAGAAACATGTTCAAGGCTTACATAAATGAAAATTAGAAGAATTTGAACTCAAAATAAATGAAAACAAATCAATACTAGAACCAGTAAATTCTTCTTATAACACATAAAATCTCCTCTTCCTGCGACTTGTCCCAATCAACTTCTTGGAATGTGGATCCTGCACAAAACATGAAACTAGAGTAAAGTAAACACAATATCCAAAATCACATAGTTGACTAATAGAAATCAAATCCAATGAAATTTGAGGAATACAATAAACATCAGAAATACACAAAAATATGAAATGATGGAGCCAATACCTACCAATGGCATTAGGGTACCATTGGCAACCAAAACAGATGAAGGTGTCAAGGTAAAAGATATTGATGTAAATATAGAGATGTCATTTGACATATGATAAGTACCACCTAAATCAAATATCCAAGTGGATGAATATATACTTGTAGTGGATGAGGAGGACAAACCTATGGAGGGAGAAACAGATAAGACATTAGGCTTTGATGTAGAAAGAAGTTTATGCAACTGCTATGCAAAAGTAGATAATGTAGGCACGGTCACTCTTCTAATGATGTAGTGGTTGCAGTGTGATAATGTCTAGCCTTTGAAGCTTATTGTTGTCCCTTACGTAATAATAATGAACATTGAGCTTTTCAATGACCCTTCTACTTACAAAAATTACACTTATCAATTAAGATGCTTAAAGAGCGTCGACCTATTCCTGTAGTTTTGACGTGGTCCCGGTTCAAAGATTTATTCTTTGAACGGTATTTTCCAGCCACGGTCAAAAATTCCAATATGGGGGAATTCATGAGTCTAAAGCAAAGGCAGCTGTCAATTCAGCAGTATGCTGCCAGATTTCAAGAGCTATCCCACTTTACTTCATTCATGATTCTCGACGAGGCAATGAAGGCCTAGAAGTTTCAAAGGGGTCGAACAAAGAGATCAAGAAGTAGAATGTGATCTAGAAGATGCAGGACTTTGTTACTCTGGTTGACAAAACCACCGTAGTAAAAGAGAGTCTGTAGGAGGACCTTGAGGTTCAGGCTTCCAAGAAGAGGCTAGTGCCTCCTAGTTCATCTTCTGGTTCAAGGTAGGGTAACTGGAAGAAGAACAACAGTGGTGTTTCTCGGAGTACCATATCCACTCCGATTTGTTCTACGTGTGGTAGACCTCACTCCGGGAAGTGTTTGAAGGGTTCTGGAGCTTGTTTTTGGTGTGGTAGGATAGGACATCAGAAGAAAAAATTGTCGCATGCCGATGAATAATGGAGCTCCACAATAGCCATATGGAGGAGGTGCTCAAGCACCACAGGGTGGTCTGCAAGGGGGGACAGCCCAGGTTAGGGTGTACTCCCTAACTCCTGGCAATACAGAGAATGTAGGAGATGTTGTCACAGGTACCATTTACATGCTTTCCAATAAAGCTATTATACTATTCGACTCGGGGGCAACACATTCCTTTATCTACCGAGGATTTGTAAACTGTGTGGAATTGAGACTCAATAGTTAGATTATGAACTGGCAGTGACTACGCCTTCAGGGTCGGTAGTCGTATGTAGCAGGTTAATCCGCAACTTTCCATTAGAAATTTAGGAGAGAGTACTACCAGTTAGTCTTATTGTGTTTGATATGCATGGCTTCGATATCATTCTGGGTATGGATTGGTTGTCTGCCAGTAATTCCAGCATCGATTGTCACAGGTGAGAAGTGGTGTTTAGACTTCTGGGGAACCAGGAGTTCAGATTCTTGGGGTTGTGTGTGCGCTCCACGCCACGGATCCTCTTAGCTTTGTAGGTTAGGAGATTACTTTTGGAGGGAGGCCAAGGATACCTAGCATTTGTGAAAGACACGCCGGCAAAAGAACGTGAACTGGAAGTGATTCCTATTGTGTGCGAGTTCCCAAATGTGTTCCTAGAGGACTTGTCGAGATTACCTCCTGATTGAAAGCTCCGTATCGTATGACACCAGCACAATTGAGGGAGTTGAAGGAACAGCTATAGGAGCTTCTTGAAAAAGGTTACATTCGACCGAGTGTTTCGCCCAGGGGAGCACCTGTGCTGTTTGTAAAGAAAAAAGATGGGTCGATGAGGATGTGTATCGACTACAGAGAACTTAACAAGGTGATGATAAAGAAAAAATACCTGTTACCTAGGATTGATGATCTGTTTGACCAACTTCAAGGCACGCAGATCTTCTCTAAGATCAATCTACGGTCTGGGTATCACTAGCTGAAGGTGAAAATAGAGGATGTTTCAAAAACAGCTTTTCAAACTAGGTATGGCCATTACGAATTCATGGTTATGCCATTTGGTCTGAAAAATGCACCTGTAGCATTTATGGATTTGATGAACCAGGTTTTCCATGAATACTTAGATCAGTTCGTTATGGTATTCATTGATGACATCTTTTTATATTCTATGAGTGCTGCAGAGTATGAAGTTCATTTGAGACTGGTATTGCAAATGCTTAAAGATAAGAGGTTATACGCTAAACTGAAGAAGTGCGAGTTCTATCTGGAATAGATTTCGTTTCTAGGGCATGTAGTGTCTAAAGGAGGGGTATCAGTGAATCCGAGTAAAATAGCAATGGTAATGGACTAGGCGAGACCGAAGAATGTTCAGGAGGTCATGAGTTTTCTGGGTCTTATAGGTTATTATTGTTGCTTTGTAGAAAGGTTCTCCAATTTAGCAAGCCCATTGATGCGACTCACGAGGAGGAATGTGAGGCATGACTGGACCGAGGAGCTGAAATGGCGACTGGTTACTACTCCAGTTCTGACCATTCCATCTGAGGATAGTGGATTTGTTATCTACAGTGATGTCTCTAAGAAGGGTCTCGGTTGTGTTCTAATACAGCAGGGAAGGGTGGTTGCATACGCTTCTTGTCAACTCAAAGAGTACGAGAAGAACTACCCGACACATGATATGGAATTGGTGACTGTAATGTTTGCATTGAAAATATGGAGGCACTACCTGTATGGTGAAAGGTGCGAGATTTTTACAAACCACAAAAGTCTTAAGTACATTTTCACTCAAAAAGAGCTAAACATGAGGCAGCGTAGATGACTTGAGTTGATAAAGGACTACGACTGTACTATTAGCTATCACCCAGTAAAAGCAAATGTGGTAGCTAATGCTCTAAGTTGGAAGTCAGTTGATGCGTTAGTCTTTATAGTGAAAGTTCAACATCAGATCTGTATGAACCTAGAAAGGTTGTGCTTAGAAATGGTGGAAGGAAATCACCAGGCTGTTTTCGCTAGCTTGGCGGTACAGCCGACCTTATAGGAGAGGATTCGAACAACTCAAAAGGAAGATCTAGAGCTAGTTGAGGTTATGGAAGGAGTCCATAGTGGGTTAAAGCCGAATTTTAGTATCACTAGTGATGGGATTTCAAGATTCCATAACAGGGTATGTGTACCAGATGACGCCGGGATTAAATGGGTCATTCTGGAGGAGGCACTCGGTTCGCTCTACACCATACATCTTGGAAGTATAAAGATGTACCGAAATCTGAGGGAATCTTTCTGGTAGTCAAACATGAAAAGAGAGATCACCTGATTCGTAGAGCAGTACCTGACATGTCAGTAGGTCAAGGCAGAGGACTAGAGGCTAGCAGGACCACTTCAGCCGCTTGACATCCTCAAGTGGAAGTGGGAGCACATCTCGATGGATTTTTTGATGGGGTTACCTACAGTGGTGCACAGACAAAATGCCATATGGGTTATAGTTGATCGGCTGACAAAGATTGCACATTTCATTCCAATCAGAGTCGGCTATTCTTTGAATAGGCTGGCAGAGTTGCATGTGCAGGAGATTGTACAACTCCATGGTGTCCCTGTTTCTATTGTTTCAGATTGAGATCCATGTTTTACGTCTCGTTTTTAGAAGAGTCTACAAGATGCCTTGGGATTGCAACTAACATTCAGTACGTCTTTCCACCCGCGGACGGATGGGTAGTCTGAGAGGACTATTCAGACATTAGAGGACAGGTTGCGGACTTGTGTACTAGACTTTGGTGATAGTTGGATATGATATCTACCGCTTGTCAAATTTGCGTATAACAACAGTTACCAGGCCAGCATAGAGATGGCACCTTGTGAGGCATTGTATGGTCATCGATGTCAATCTCTATTGTACTGGGATCAGGTAGGTAAGAGGCAAATACTGGGTTCGAAACTGATTTAGCAGTCCTCTGCAAACGTCGAGTTGATCAGGGAGAGAATTAAGGCAGCTCAAAGTCAGAAGAAGAGTTATGCTGATACTCGCCAACAAGAGCTAGAGTTTGAGGTAGAAAGTATGGTATTCTTGAAGATCACTCTAATAAAAGGGGTGATGAGGTTTAGGAAGAAATGGAAGCTAAATCCTTGGTATATTGGGCCTTTCGAGATCCGGGAAAGAATAGGTTTGGTTGCTTATCGAGTGGCTTTACCCTCAGCACTATCTAGAGTCCATGACATGTTCCACATGTCAGTGCTGAGGAAGTACATATTAGATCCATCACACGTGCTGAGTTACAAACCTCTAGAGATCAGTGATGCTTTATCATATGAGGAGGTACTAGTACAGATATTAGATCAAAAAATTCAGTAGTTACAGACTAAGGAAATATCTCTAGTGAAGGTATTATGACGTAACAATGCAGTGGAGGAAGCTTCATGCGAACTGGAGTCAGAGATACGCCAGAAGTACCCGCAGTTATTTTTTAATGGTAAGTATGTATAGTAGTATAGGTGGTTTGGGTTAAATTGGTATGGTCTTCAGGAGAATTTTGTATGTGTATGCAATCTTCCCAAACATTATGTTATAACCATAGTATTCCTTCGTCATAAGTGAGGATAGGTAATAAATTTAGGTCGAAGTTGCTTGTGGGTAGTTGCCGACCTTTCAGTAGGTCTCCGACGTAAGGTAGAGTATGCTTGGTATCAGTTGGTGAATTTCGGGGATGAAATTCTTATAAGGAGGGGATATTGTAGGGACCTGAATCCGGAAAATAAATAAAGAAAAGAGAAAGGAAATTAAAAAAGGATAAAACAGTAGAGCTCGTCGACGAGGCTCCTTTTCTCATCGACAAAGTTTCTTCTGTGTCTCGGCGACAAGATACAGGGGCCTGTCGAAGAGAAGATACCGAGGGATTTTCAGAAATTTTGAAATCTCAAGCTTGTCAATGAGGTCACTCTCTCGGTGACGAATGCCCTTCTTCGGCTCATCGACGAGAACTCTAGCTCGTCGACGAGGCTGGCCGGGTCAACCTAGTTATAAATAGAATATTCATTGCTTTATGGCTAAGTTGTCTCAATTCTCTCTCTCTCTCTCTCTCTCTCTCTCTCTCTCTCTCTCTCTCTCTCTCTCTCTCTTTTTCTCTCTCTCTCTAGAACATGAACCATGTTGATTATGGTGTAATCCCAAGAGGGGGGGGGTGAATTGGGTATTTTAAAAATTCTTTGAAACCTATTTACCAATCAATCCCTATTTCTATGTTTAACTAATTAATGGTAAGGACTTATGTCTAAATTAAAGTTATTTTATCAATGAATTCCTTGTTACCCAATTAAGTGAGTGTAAAGTTATTCAACATACACAAGCAAGCAAAAAATTAAGATACGATGGGGGAAATAAAGAGGATAGGGGAAGAGAGAATGCAATCGCGATTTTACGAGGTTCAGCCAACCCGACCTATGTCCTCGCCTTGAGCAACCCACTCAAGGATTCCACTATAATCTCTACTCCTTAAATTGGGACGGAGCTTCCCTTACAATCCGCTGCTTACAAGAGGTACAACTCCCTCTTAATCAGCTGCTTACAAGAGGTACAACTTCCTCCTAATCCCCTGCTTACAAAAGGTACAACTTCCTCCTCACACCCGGTTCACAACCAGAACCGTGTTTACAATTTAGGCTCAAATCTACAAACACTCAATGTTGCTTCTAACAAAAGCTAGTGAGTACAATTCAAAGTCCTAGTACATTAACATATGATTTAACTTGAAGCTCGTGAATGTATGAAAATGATACAATCGTTTTATGTATGATATGCTTCAACACACAAAACCCTTTTTATTAAAAACTCCCAAGTAAAGAAATATTTGAAATGCTTTGGAGTCTATTAGGGTTCTTGGTTCACTTTACAAAAATGCACAAATATATTTGAAGTGAACTTGTTAACAAAAACTTTGTCTTGAATATTAAGTCAATGAAAATCACAAAGTTTTATTTCATGTACTCAATCACAAACTGAGTATATTAATTTTCAAAAAATATCCCTCAATTAATTGTATGGTTATAAGTACCAAAGATATTTGATTAAGCTTTAATATATCTAAAATATAACTCTTTTAGAGAACACACACTTAAATCAACCCTTTCAATCAACCACACAATCTAAATCAAGTATCAATCTTGTTTAGAATAACTAAGTATATGTATGGGCACTTGCAAGATCAATCAAGTAATCAAAAATAGGTTTTTCAATAATGAGCTCTATGAAGAAATATATGTATATTTTTACACTCTTGAATCAAAAATCAATCAACCAAAAGCTAAACAACTTTCTCAAGTAATGATCTTTTTAAAAACAATATTTATATGTATGTGCACACTCAAGATCAAACTTTTCTAATGATGTTCAATAACAAGTAATGAGATGAGAAGTTCTTGAAAATAATAACTTGATAGATCAAACCTCAATACCAAGTTGACAATCAAGATGTATAAGAGAGATCCCTTCGAGATTCTAAATTGATTTGCCCAAGCTTGATGAGTAGAAGTTGAAGTGTAGGCAATCGTATAGCAATGAGAGCAAGTTTCTCAATATTTTTCAATAATATGTATTCTTCTTTTCTTGTGTGTCTTAGCTTCGTTTTAGGGTTTAGATATTTAGTATTTATAATATCTTACCCTTAGGATTGATCTCAACCATTGGATCAAAGAAAAGGCTCGCGAGTTCGTTTAATAAAAGTATGATTTTTTAAACTTTTCCACGACTTCAGGCTCCTAATGTTGCAGTTCAGGCTACCAAAGGACTTCAGGCGACTGAAGTTCCAGTTCAGGCAACCGAAGTACCTCTGCCAGGTTCTGTCTTTCCTATTTAATTCTTCAAGCGACTGAACTTAATCTTCAGGCTACCGAAGTAATTCTTCAGGCGCCTAACGTTAACTTCAGGCTACTGAAGTCCCCCTTTTTCATATATATTAATTCCCAATCTAAAATTCTTCTTTGATTCTCTTCTTGGGTCTTTTATAAAACATATTTTTCATGATTTCAAAAACATTTTTAAGTCCATGAAGGTTCCCTAATGATGTACATGAAATGCATGAATCCTAACAATCATTCTAAGTTATGAGCCTCAAATTAAATCATGGGAAAATGTAAGTGCATGAGATCTAAATACCCATTCCCAAGATATTCTTGAACTTTGCTGCTTGCATCTTGATTCTTGCACTCTTTGAGTTCCATGGTGCTTTCCAAAATGTATCAGCTTTACTTTATGGCTTCCATGACTCGTTATCTTTCTGTGCATGCTTAATATAGGTCCTATTCACAAACTCAATGCACAGATCAAATACCAAGTGATTTGTCATTATCAAAATGGGATTAGACTCGTAGAGTCAACAAACCAGCCCTCTCTCTCTTTAATATTTCATGTCGTTTGTTGCCAAAATCAATTATCCGACGTCGCTATGTGGATTGAAGGAGAATCTCTACAGTTATAGTGGATCAGATCTTCGTTCTGAGGATTTTCGAGTTTTTCCTTAAAATTGACTTAAGGATCTGATTTCACTTTTGGTTCGATAGATATGTAGTATTTGGGATCATAGTGAAGTATTTTTCTTCGATTTTTAGGTTTTGAGGATCCCATGTCGTTGTTTTGGATCGATTCGTTTCGTGTTTCGATTTTCGGGAAAAAAGTAAGGGGATTAGTTTACATCAGTATTTTAAGAAAACGAAACCACTAAATACGTAGCTTATGTTTGCATGAATGATATGATTGCTTATTTGCAAAGTTTTACCGAGTATAAATGTCAGTTCTTACGATTTCATGATTTTACAGTTTTGGCAAAAAATGAGGTTTTTGGCATATGATCGCCAAATTTCGTAAAATTGCCTTATTTGCACTAAAACTAAAGTAGGAGATGCTTGAAACTCTTAAATTGCAGCAGAAATTATATTTTACGAACCTGTTTATATGAAATGTATATATTGAATCAAATAAGTATGACATATGATATGAATTGAATCTATACTGATTTGAGATGTATGTATATGAACTATGGGGACTAAGGTTCCAGGTGGTTATCATAAAATGCAGAAAAAAGGTGCTGGTTAGATAATGTGCCAAGTATGAGAAAAAGGTAAAATCAAGAGGTTATGAGCCGATTTTTACCACAGTATGAATGAAAGTATGCATGAATGAGATTGTAAAAATACTAGAATTGCATTGGTTATTATGTTTTAATGTAAATTATATATATGATATTGGGACCACAGCTTGTTACACAGAGCATAAGAAGCTCAATAGTATATGAAGCCTTAAAAAACTTATATTATGTAGGCACGATACCATTGTTAAAATACATAGGTACAGTTCAACCACACGCAATTATTTTTTAGTGTGGGTATCTAGTAGTTGGCTTGGTAAGAAGGCGCACTAGTCAAAAGGGATCAGGGTGGCGATGGCCAAGTCGGACTGTAGTATGTTATGATGTTTGACAATGTCTGCACAAACAAGGCTCAATCAGTGCTTAGTTATCACACAACCCTGGCCATGGGGAGTTACTGGCATAGTTAAGATAATTTCAAAGTTGGATGGTGTTATAAATATGTATATACATGATTTAGAAGCTTTAATGGGTAAAGTCACAAGTTTGAGTACCGGGAGGGGACTGTGCAGTGTATGGACCTGTACCCTACCCTAACCTCAGGCACTATCACTTGTAATGATGTTGAGTTATCTATTATCAGGAATTTATATATGTAATATATATATCACAGTATTGAGAATGTGCAATCTATGTAATTGCTTTCAAACAAGAATATAACTGTACAGTCACACACTGATGTAATATCTTCCTCCTTACTGAGAAGTGTCTCACCCCAATCTTACAAAATTTGTTTCAAGAGTTACAAGAAATTAGTCCTAGTCTTCTAGAGAGACTGTGAAGTGTAGAGTCATGTTAGTTAACGTAAGTTTTTGTATGAATACTGGGTTGTTAGCCTGGTTGGCTTTTTGGGAATGTAATACAGTTTATGTTTTGCATACAGATGAATGTATGTAAGGAACAATTAGATATTCTGGTATGTCTATTAGAATCCATATGAATGTTTATGTTTTCCGCACTGTATGAGAGTACAGATCATTATGAAATACTCGTATGTCCTCATTTAGGGTGGGTAGATATGTATAATATCAGGATTTATACAGGTTATGTATGTATAGTAACACTCGGGGCCATGTAAAAGGCTGGGGCGTTACACATACCTCGAGATTTTGCCCGTTTATACTCGAATTTATATGACTACATTAACTCTGAATTGAATTTCCAGTTGACTTTATGTGAGTATACTATTCTTAATGGATATATAATGATGAAACTTGCATGAGTAACTTGCTTTAGAGTTGCGTGAATTATATAAGCTTGTGTGTAATCTGGTTATACTCTTGTATGTAAAATTGTATGGTTGTGTCACATGTGCATTCATTTCATGTTTGTAGGAATTAGTGTTGTGAGTACCGCCTTAAAATTCATTCATGTTATTTGCTAGAGACTAGCAAAACGTTAGTTGGGGGGTGTGATTACGCGCCTAAATTGCATAATTAGGCGTTTAAATCCATGCATTAAGAATTATATTTTTAATTAAATGCCTAATCATGTTCAATATTTTAACATTGCATTCTATTTATTATATTTGGATTTGTAGAATAATTTATGAATTTTTGGTATTTTATTATTACAGGGCAATTATTGGACGTTAAAGCCGGCGATACTTCATAATTTGGGCATAATTCTCCCATCCTATTTCCGATCGAGGTGATTCAAAGTGCTGTGGAAAGCTGAGAAAGTGCTCTACAGCTTTTGTGTTTTGAGATTTGAAAGTTATAAGCTATAGGAAGGCCAAAATTGGGCTTGTGCGCTGGGAAACAAAATAAGGAAAAAAGAAGAAACAAGAAAAGAAAAGAAAAAAATAATTAAAAAAAAATGATTTGACCCGGCCATGCAGCTGGGTCCTCTTGTGCGTGTGGTTGTGTAGGGCTCCTAAAGAGCCTTTAAATGGTTTTTTCTCTCATTCGGCCGCACCCTTCTTCCCTTCTCTCTTCCTCTTCCTTTCCTCTATTTTTTTTTTTTCATTTTCTCTTTGGCCTCCTCTTTTCTTCTCTCTTCTCTCTCAACTCTCAAGAATTTTTTTCTCTTCTCTTCCTTTCCCTTCCTCTCTCTCGATCTGCTCTCTCCGTCTCTTGCAACTGTTGCCAATCCCCTCAAGTCGAGAAGTCCCGCTGGTGCTGCTGTGCTCTGTCATCACTCGAAGCCCCTGCTTTTCCGAAGCTCCTGTGGCTACTGCTGCCTCCTTCTTCCTACTGCTGTGCTGAAGGAGGAAGACCTGAAGCCCACCACTGCTACTACCATCTCCTCTGCCGGCTGCTATGCTGAAAGAGAAAGACCCATCCCTGCTCCTGCTCTCCTGCGTCGCTGCTCCAGTTCTCCCACACGACTAGCCACAAACTCGAGCCAACTTGCTCTCTCTCTCTTATTCTTTCTTTTAACTTGTTAATTAAATATTGTTATTTTTCATAGGATTTCATTTAAAGTTTTTACTTTTAATTATTTGTTGGAATCTGATTATTAAAGTTTATTTATTTTCTTTCTTTTCTTATTTAATATTATCATTAGAATTAATTTTTACTGGGGTTATTTTTTTTCGTTAAAGTTCGGTTTGATCTTTAAAAAAAAAGAAAAAAAAAAGAAAAAAAATATCTTTTTTAGGATTTAAATTTGTTGTCTTCTCTAGAATTTAACTTTTGTTGGGTTCTAATTATTTTAATTTCAGCTTAATTAAAATTTGAATTTTTATCGTGTTTTCATTTATTGTTTGGTTGTTAAAGTTATAATTTTGGTTTAAGTTCTTGATTGTGTTAAAATTTTGGTTTTTGTTTTAGTTTGTGTTTGATTAAGTTTTTTTAATTGCATGCTTAAGTTTTTGCTTAAAGTTATTGTCTTTTGTCTTTTTCCAAAGTTCAAATGTGGGTTTTAATTCTTGCTTGGTCGATTAAACGTAGGGTCGTTTCTCGTTGTTAATTTAGTTGTTAAATTTAGTTCGTGTTAGGATTTATAATTTAAATTACATGTTCTTTTAATTCGTCAAAAAAATAAAAGAATCTCAACATCCTAGAAAACCCGAATCTGAACTGTGTTCAGTGACCATTTTGTTTCTTATTTTCAGTTGGAATTACGCAAAATTTGGGATTAAACTGCATTCCCTGAGGAAACGACTGAACTCTTATACTTGAGATAACTTCCGAGATGCTCATTTTTCTAGTGAATCATTCACCAAGGTGGAGTTTGTTGTTCTAAGGGAAAATATGAAGGAAATCAGAGAGCGACAATGCAGCAGGGGCAGTATTTCTATTATGTCTGAAACCGTCGACGATTTGACTCAAAACAGCCTACACAGATTTTGAATTTTGAATATTTGGACGTTATTTTGGTTGGGTTTCGGGGGGAAACCTCCGAGGAGGCTTATATATACATAAAATACGTTGTATATAGGGTGTCAAGAGAGTCAAGTGTGGTTGAGAGTATTATTGAGAGGGTTCTTGTATTGTTCTTGTAATTTGGAAAAGAAGATAGTAAATCCTTACCATTTGCTCCTGTGGATGTACGCATTGCTGAACCACATAATTCCTTGTCTTTGTGATTGTTGTTACTTTAATTTACTTGTTGTGGTTGTGGAATTGTTTTATATTTTCATCTTTAATAGATTGTTGCTGTGTGTGTGTGTTTTGATCCTTTACCAGGGCCGACTCTTCATTAAGGCCACTGAGATGCTTGCTATTTTTGGGGTCCCTAAATATTTTTTAAAAAATAATAATGTTAACATTATTTATGGAATTTACGTGTTTGGTGGATGGAATGCACATGCAGTGCAATTAAAATTATTTGATGTACTTAGAAAAATTAATTTTAAATAAAAATAAAAATTAAATAAATTAAGGGCCCCTAATTAAATTATTCGCCTAGGCTCTCATATTTTGAAGAGTCGCTCAGGTCCTTTACACAAATATATACATTTCGTTGTGCATATTTGGGGTTTTTGCACAACAAATTATTTCCTTAATTCTGAAAATTTAAACTATATTCTATTTTATTGGGATGGATAACTATTCAGTGCATCTTTTCTTACAAATGTTTACATTGGATCAAAAGGTCTCGATGAACCAAACAGTCTCAACCCCAAATAAAATATCTATTTAACGATTGATACAAATCTTTTTTTTTTTTATAATTTTTTATGTGGACACACATAACAATTTATATTATATAATTATTTTTAAAATTATTGCACCAAACATTCAATTGGTCAATTGTAAACATGAGTATTTGCTAGTAAATTTTGAACTGGATTGGCCCAGTCGGGTGGCTCAAGTAGTAAAGACGATTTGTAACTTTGGTAACCTCAAGGTTACAGGTTCGATTTCCACGCGAGAGTTTATTCTAGTGAATTATCAGGGGTACGTCAATGGGCAGACAACTTTCACTATCGGGGTTTGGTGCCGCACCATATAGTGGTTGGAGTCACTGGGTTATCAAAAAAAAAGTATGAACTGGATTGGCCTAACCAATTTTAGTTTATTGTGAAAAATTAAGTTCAATAAAAACCTAATGGAAACTTGGTTTAAAAGTCAAATAAATTGAACTAATATTTTTGTTTGAATTTTTGATAAAAATCATGGTTTTCATTCAAAATATATATATAGAATGTATTTTTTATTTTTTTTTACGATTTTGATAGTTTAAACTGATATAAAAATTTACTCATTTCATTTTACATGAATATCTAAAATAAGTGTGCATTGAATATAAATATGAAACCTATTATGAATTAATAGATAACGGGTGAATTTAGGCTCCCTAAATTTGTGTATCTTAAGAATATATATATATATATATATATATATATATATATATATATATATATAATACACAATTTTGAATTAAAGTCTATACCTAGATCTGGGTTTACTCCAAAATTGTGTTCTCGAGTTTATTATTTTACGTAGCTAAACTGAACTCATCAAGAACTAATTATAAAGTAATTTTACTTCATTAGTTTTTACAAAAATATAAAAGGGCAAAACCTCAAATAAAAAAATTTAAAAGAGAGAGAGAGAGAGAGAGAGAGAGAGAGAGAGAGAGAGAGAGAGAGAGAGAGAGAGAGAGAGAAAAGAATTTGTCTAGAGTTTTTACAAAATTTGTAAATCTGAGAAACGCTCTGATCATCTTTCTCTCAATTTATAATGCCAAACTTATTTATAAATAATTAAATTAAAAAGAAGAAGAAGAAGAAGAAACTCTATCTGCACGTGACCCTTCGCATGTGACATTGTCATCCAACTTCATGTAGTCGTCACACAATGCTGCCTCCACACGTGCATGTGGTGGTGGTGGCAGGGCTCACTGCTCCCGTTCGGGTGGTTGAGGCCGCCGCCGCCGCAGCCGCAGCCGTGCCCCGGCCCGCAACTCCGTCGTACCTCGCCGCCACCCACCCCGGCCGGGAACACGATTTCGCTACTTTTATCTTCTTCGTCAACATCTTCTTCTCTCTCCTCTTCTGTAACTTCCTCCTCTTCTTCATCTACACCTCTGATGAGATGCAATTTCAATCGGCCGTCTTCCCGAGACGCGCGTAAAATTTCCGGCCGGCTGACTCTCACCTCAATGAGCTCTAACCTTCCGTCCTTCCTCACCGGCAGCAGAAAGAAGCTCGGCTGCCCATTACGGTCCAGCGACGGCAACGGCGGCGGAAACCTCTTCACCTCTCGCTTCATATTCGTCTTCCTCCATTTACAACTAGCTTCCTCCGGAGCCGCCCCCGTTGTTTCTCCGTTACTCATCTCTTCAATCTGATCGTCGACGCCCCTCTCGTCGGAGCTCTCGAACCCCAAGCTCTCCGTGCACGACATCAACCCGTCGACGCCGCCGCCGACCTCGTCGATAAACCCGATTCCGCCGGGGTCTCGCTTCGGCGTCAGCGGCGAGGAGGCTGCGGATTCGACTGGAGTACTCTCGTGTGATGCAGCGGTAAGAAAACTCAGTCCGGCGCTGCAGGCGGCAGGAGAGGGAATATTCCGGCAGCAGCGGGAGGAGTAGGGCGGATCCTTGTCGGTGCAGCCATGATTGGCGAAACCCAGAAAGGAGTGGACCTTACTCTTACAAAAGCTCATCATGGTTGTGCATGAAAACGGAGAGAGAGGATGAGGGTATTAATAATTATATCCTGATGGCGAAGAAGAGAGAGAGAGAGAGAGGTGTGGGTATGGTGATTAGAGCGCCAGCGAGAGCAGTGAGGTGGAGGGGATAGAGGAAGAATCGGTGCCGGCCCTGCGACTGATCGGTGGACCAAGACCTGGCCCACTTCTGTTTCTTTTTCTTTTCTTTTATTTTATTTATTTTTTTATGCATGAAAATGTTTTTTATTTAAGTCCTTCGCAGTTTTAGGCCACGTCATGACCCATCTATAAATTAAGTTGGGTTGGGATGTTCACATGCAAACCGTGCTCCTTGATTTTGCCACGTGGAATAGTTGTTGAAGATGGTTGGTCATCTTCATCCACACAACCTTTTTCAGCTTTGCGGTCCGTTGACTTTGACCGGATGACTCAGTTTGCGGGGCCCACCCGATTAAGGATGACAATCAAGGACTAATTAATTGAAAGGGTTTAGTGCTTAACCATTCCGAAATTGTCATCCCGGAATTATCTCGAAAAGACTAAGGTTGCGAGTGGGGTCCACATTCAATTCTCTCATAATTACAATTTCGAAATGGTTAGATTTTTCGTTAATTAATTGAAAATGAAATGAAACTTACGCAATAAATTTCTTAAAGAACAAACCATCCACATCAGCAATGAGTGAAATTCAAATATTTTAAATTTAGAATTCACATACCTTTTATTCAAATTTACATTAATTCAACTTTAATCTCTAAATTAAAAGCTCTAAAAATGTGATTATTTATTTTTCAATAAATAAAATGTCTTTTTTAGTTTTTTAAATTAATTTTTTTACTATTTTTTATTTTTCAATTTTAAAATTTTTTCCAAGCTGAAAAATAATAAAAATGTGATTTTTTAGAAAATGAGTTTGTAAGTATTTCTAAACTTTCTAGCGAAGTCATTACTTCTTAATCACACAATTCAAGCGGCAAAAATATGCAAAGGTCGATCTTAGCTCTCACGAGTAGTCCAAAATTTCGATCATATTTTTCTAGAATTTTAATTCTTTTAATTTAGTAATACGCAGTAGTGAGAGAGGGACATTCATATTAAAAAATATCAATGAATATATTTCTTTTTTTCTTAAATATAATACATAGGGGTGACAAAATGAGTTAACGGGCTCGATTCGGGCGAGTCATAAACAGGTTCGAGTTCGGGTTCATCCGTTTATTAACGGGTGACTATTATGTAAACTCAAACACGCCTATTTCATAAATGGGTCAATTGTTTAAAAATTTTAAGTTATTTATTTTAAATTTTTTAAAACATTTCATGTAAAATGATATTTTTTTAAAAAACAAAAACACTCCATTTTTTTTAAAATGCGTCATAAACGAATCACTCACCGAGTGACTCGACTTGAGCCTACCCAACCCATTTAATAAATGAGTTAGGTTTGGGTTGAACCGTTTATAAATGGATCAACTTATATTTAAACGGGTGGGTCACGGGTCACCTGTTGGGTTTCCACCTATTTTGCCACCCTTGATAATATAAAAGTAAAAGTCAATTGGACCACTCATTTTTGTAAGAGATCAAATCTTGTGCACATTTAAGCTTAATCTTTAATATTTTTGTATGAGCAAATAGTTAAATTTGTATAAATAAATTAAATATCTTGCTTCCAATTACTAAGATCATGACATGAGTTGTGCAATTTGCAAAAACAAAAGTCATCAATAAATAGAAAAAATTTAGCTAACATCCATGTGCTTGGGAGTTGTGTATGTAAATAATTAAGTATTCAATGTTAACTATTGATGCCAAATATTGAATCCAATTTTGTGTTCCACACAAAATTATGATCAGTCAGGTAATCAGTCAATCATCTCAGTGATGATCAACCTCTTAGAATCACCTAACGACACTCGTTTGCAGAACGGTTACTGAAATTATGTAAATGTTACCTTTAAATAGAAAAGAAAAAGAAAAAAGAGAGAGAAAAGACTCCTTGGTCATCCAGTGATGGAATCACCATCCGAATACTCCATCATAACTTCGTGAACAATGGACCTCTTAGAAACGGCCTTTGCTTCCAATTCTCTCCATGTTGCCTCATCCATTCCAACTGGTTGAACGCCAAGTAAAGCATTAGTCATTCCTTATCGCACAAATATATCATTCACTCTCCTCTGCCATAAACCAAAGTTCTCGGTTCCATCAAATTTGACAAAGTCAAATCTTGCAGAAGATGATCCTAAAGCCTTAACAACAATCGCTCTGATACCAATTTGGTGTAATAATGGACCGGATATATAGGATGCACAGTAGAATAAAAACGCAACAAGCAAATCAAAATTAACCAAGAAACATGAAATAACAAGCACAACAAGATGTACGTGGTTCGGCAAAACTTACAGCCACGGAAGCAATCGGCGCAAAAATTTCACTAAGAACTTTGAGAATGCACAATACACTTCACAAAGATCTCTCTCATATCTCACAATATTGTCAGATAAGGATAAATAAACTTTTCTCAGAGGTTTCCCTCTAATTATCCCAACCACCCCAACATTCAAATTCAAAATTTGAATTTCTTCTCGCAGATCAGGCGCACTAGTCAACGAGAATAAGGGATTCGTCGATGAGACAAAGAAGCCCACTCGTCGACAAGTCTATCCTCTCATCAACGAGTCTTTAACTCTAAGATTTTCAGGCTCTCGGTATCTACTCATTGATGAGCACAGGGCACTCGTCGACGAGTCTTCTACTGCCAACATAAGAAGACTTCTCTCACATGTTTTCCTTTCCTTGTTTGTGATCCCACTAAGTATGAGAGTCACACACAAATATAACATCAATAAATAGAAAAATGTTAACTTCTCTCAATCATATGCCAAGTATATGATTTCCAATGATATCCTAAAATAAGGAAATTGGAAAGGAATCTGCCGGAATGATTTAAACATAATTCCTCGGAGAATGAACTCCAGGAAGGTAGAGTTAAAATTAGGATGGCATGATAAATAGGATATATAATAAGATAAAGTATTTAAAATGAACAAATACATTCAATAAAAAAATATTTATTTCCCAATTCTTTTTTTTTTATTTCGACATGACAATCCAATTGGGATTCTTGAATTTTTCGAATAAAACATCAATCCGCATTTGAGTTCAGATTGTAATTTTGATTCAATAGAAGAGTAAAGTTGTAAGTTGTAATTTTCATTCAATAGAAGAGTATAGATGTCACGCCCTGAAACCACAGATGGAACCCAAATGTAAATTTAGTAACATAACATGTCTTTGTATCAATTAAAAGATACTACATTGAATGAGGCTACAACCCCATGGGGTACACGTAAACCCTATACACAATCACGTACATATCCATACATATCAAATACCTAGCGGAAATGTTCTTTCTAATACATACAACGTACCATACCAAAGTTTATACATGACTAAAGTCTATGCTTCAAAATACAGTACATACCCCAGGTGTCTACAAAATCCATCAATGACAACTCGGTAACAAAATTCATACTTACACAAGTACTCTACGTAGCTAATCGACACCCACGCTCCCGAACGCTAGGATGCTAGTTTTGACTACTTGAAGGACCTGAAAAATATTTGTATATTCAGGGTGAGACACCTATCAGTAAGGAAAAAAATAGGTTATATCAGTGTGTGGTATACAAATGTTATTTTGACGTAAAACATAACAAAATACCGTTCCAGTATTTGCACAATCCAGTTCTAGTACGTACGATACCAAACATATGGTCAGTGTTGTCACACTCAAGCACCTGATATCCTACAATAACTGAAGCCTCACAGTGATATCATGCTAATACGATGTCCATTCACACCCATCGGTGACCAACCAGAATAAGCAGGCGATATTTCACACCCTCGAATATAGAGTCAGACACTCTCACCCATGGTATTTAACTGAGACATGGTGTTTGCCCACGGTAATTAGTCGAGACATGGCAAACTTTTACAAAACCTAGAACGATTTTGGAACTCATGTTCCTATACCCATCAGCATACGGTTATTAGCTACCCCTAGCCGTTTTACAAAACCTGGAACAATTTACATACAACAGTTTATTCCACACTTATTTGAGTATACAACAAATCATATCATTTTCAATTCAAGAAATATAGTTTAATACAAATACAGGTACAGTCATCTCAATATTACAGTTTTATACAACATACGGTTTTCCAACAAAAATAGAGATGATACCCGAAACTTCCAATTTCCCTAAAAACTGTAACCCAAAAATCCCGCATTTTCACTCGATAGATTTTCTCAAATAAGTAACCAAAACATATATACAATCGTAAACTACATGTTTACCGATTCCGATTTAAAAAATAACTGATATAAACAAAATTCCCTTACCTTAACTAGAAAACCAAAACATGAACTTTACGACTCTAAAACTACGAACTAAGTTCCCAAAACCTAAACATCCAAGTACTATAATTCTTACTATTACATATATACCGAAACGAAAATGAAATCAAACCCTTACCTCGGTTTTGGGTCGAAACCCGAAAATCCTCAAAACAAATTTTCGATCCGCTATAAACGTTAGAAATTCTCCTCCTGATCCACGTGATAACATCGGATCGTTGATTCTGGCAACTGACGGTCTGAAATCTTAGAGAGAGAGAGAGAGAGAGAGAGAGAGAGAATTCGAGTTCTAGAGAGAGAGAGAGAGGTTTTTGGTTTCTTAACCTTTAAGTAAAGTCAATGATATTTATAAACAAGTTGACCCAGCCAAACTCATTGACGAGACAGCGTCCTCATCAACGATCTGCAAAAGGAAGTTTGTCGACGCCAAGATGGCTTCGTTGACGAGCAAGGAAGTCTCGTTGACGAGTCCTGCAAATTTTTACCTTTTAAACTTTCCTTGTCTTTTCCTTATTCATTTAATACACTTATCTCGGGTCGGGTTCTTACAATAGAAGAGTAAAATTTACCTTTCGTCCTTCCTCACCGGCAGTAGAAAGAAGCCCGGCTGCCCATTACAGTCCGACGACGGCAACGGCAATGGAAACCTCTTCACCTCTCACTTCATATTCATCTTCCTCCATTTAGATCGCTTCATATTCATCTTCCTCATATCAAATTCATAAACAAAATTTCGATTTTACACATCATTAATGTTTATTTATTTATTTATTTATTTTGAGCAATATTTAATAAAGAAGAAAATATATATAAAAAAAATTTATTTTTAATAATATGGAGCGAAATGCACAACTTGTGCAATTAGTGAGGATAACATCATATCCAGGATAGCAACAGCTACTAGCTCTCACACCTTATCTCCCAAATCAGTACTCATATGGTCTATCCAGAACGTAGAATTAGGGTTTCCATCCAAGCTGAAAGATGAATGGGGTCCTACATATCCATTATCCCTAGCATGGAGAATACATATATAAAATATGCATTTTCTCCAATTTCAATAGAAATTAATCAGAAATTAATCTTACTCTATATTTGGGAGTGTAGGATTTATGCATTTGGTATAAAATTGGGTGAATTTAAATAAAATATAAAATAGAATTCTGTTGAATTTCTTTCAGATTTACACAAATTAAAATTAAAGTCCTTAAATTTGTACTTCCAAATATGATTCTCACCCCGTTTCGATGATCAGGAGCCGTCATGCTAATTCTGAGGAGATTCTCTACAAGTCTTCCAAAATAGATTGTTGGTTTGGCAAACTTGGGCACCATCCCAAAATTAGGGTAAGTATATTATTTGAGTATTTTTAGTTTTATTAGACTTATTTGAATTTAGATTCTGAGTAATATGAGAATATACTGGAGTTTTGTGAAATAAATTAGGGTATTATATTTTTAGGATTATGGTGTTTTAAGACCCAGGCATGGGGTAAGGACCCCCAGAAAATATTACCAAGAGGCTAGGTAAATTATAGTTCAGTAAATTACGAGTATGTAGGTTTAGGGAAATATAGTGATTTATTGGAAATATAGATTATTTCAGAATTTTGGGAATAGTATGTCGTGAGCGTAAGGATAAGTTGGAGGCGAGCCTCCTAACCAGTTAGGTAAGGGAAATATGCTATGATAGTAAGTTCAGAAATAATATTAGTAAATTATAGTATTTGTTTATTAAGGTACAGGGTATAAATTATACAGTTTTACAGATTTCAGAACATGAGTTTTATTAATTGTGTGGCTTGAGTAGATATTTGATTAGTACATAATTTATATAATTTTTCAAAATATCATGATTTACAGTACATAAATAGATAGATATATTTTACAGACAGACATTTACCAGACATATATTTTGCAAATATTATACAGATAGGTATTTTACAGTATTTACAGAATGTCATGTTTCCTAAAATCATAACACTTAAACATTACAGGTTATTCAGTCAGATAAGAGAGTAAGATATTATAGTCAGATATTACAGTTACTTTAATAAGATATTATAGAATTTTCAGATCAGATTTATTGTATTATGGTTATTATGGAAACATGATGAAAACAATAGGATATCTATAAAAATAGTATATACAATATCAAACCCTAATGAATTGAGCAATGTGCAGTTAGCAGAGCACGGTACCGTAGCTAGTATAGATCAGAGTGCAACCACACATCTTAGATAGTGTGTGGATGGTTTCCATTAACTGTGCCTGGAGTGATTGCAGACTCCCCAAAATATCGGGTTAAGGTGGTCGGTTTGACGAGGTAGTTACCAGTTCCGAGCCTAGGAGAGATTGCAATTTGGCCGGACTGAGTATTGGTAGAGCACAGTTGACTTACCTAGTAGGCCAACCAGGATTAAGTCCTACCTATGGGCCCCACAACCCTGTCATGAGAGTTTAAATCATGACATACAGATTTCCAGGGTAAACATCTCAGTTATGTATATTTATTCAGATTTACAGAATATCAATAGATATAGTATGATACTAAAAGTATGAAAAGTAGAAAACTCAGATATTACAGTTGTACTTTAAACGATGATAAATGCAAGTTATATTGTATATTGATTTACCAGTTTTTTTCAGTTTCAGATATTGTTAATATAATAGCTATGAAACTCAGTCGCCACATATAAGTAATAACATATTTCTACTTACTGAGCATTGTCTCATCCTAGTGATTTAACATTTTTCAGGTGATCCAACTAGGTGAGCAGATTAGGCTAGCAGATAAAGATCTTTTGTACTGCCCTGTTATAGAGTAAGTGTATACAGGGGATTGTATTTTTGAGTAAATGATACTGGGATGATGTGAAAATATGTATGTATGGTTTGGAAATACTAAATTCTGGTATTGTAAATATGGATGTATGACTTTATGTTTTTTGCTGCATAAGTGTGTCGGTTTATGTACATGGATACCTCAGTGCCATTTGGGCTTGAGATGATTATAGTAGGTATTACAGGGGTATTAGAGTAAATTATTATTTTTTTTTTAAATGGTGTAATTTTTGGGTCGTTACATATTATATTTTAGTTTTTCAAATAAACCTGATGATCATTGTACAGTTTGTCCTCTAGCCAAACAAAGAAGGCTTCCTTTTAAGATTCATTCATATAACAAAAGTTTTTCTTTCAATCTTGTTTATGCTGATTTATTGGGACCATTTTCTATTCCAACTCATAATGGGTCTAGATACTTTCTTGCCTTAGTGGATGATCATTCCAGATTTACCTAGACCTACTTAATGAAAAAGAAATCTGAAGTTCAAAACATTTTTATTGCCTTTTACAATCTGGTTGAAACACAATTTGAGACAAAAGTTAAATGTATAAGATTTGACAATGGTTTAAAGTTCAAAATGATAATTTTTTTTTTAATTCAAAAGGAATTTTGCATCAAGTATCATGTGTAGAAACATCTCAACAAAATTCTATAGTTGAGAGAAAACATCAACATCTATTAAATGTATCAAGAGCTTTAAAATTTCAATCAAACATTCCTTTAATTTTCTAGGGAAAGTGTATACTTACTGCAACATATTTTATCAATAGAATTCCATCTTTGATTTTGAATAACAAACCTCCACATGAAGTTTTGTATAATTCAGATCCAGCAAGAAAATGTATGTCTATAGGTTATCCATTTGGCATAAAGGGCTACAAACTTTATGATTTGGAACAGAAACATTCTTTGTTTCCAGAGATGTCATATTTCATGAATCCATATTTCCTTTTTTCTTTGACTTCAAAAATATTTTTACACATGAAAATTCATATCAGTCCACCAAAACTTTAGAAAGTTCTATTACAGTTCTTCCTAATCCAGTGCCAGATTCTAATGAGCATATAATCTTCCCCAAACCATTGTCATCAGCACTTCCTACTCCAGTTCCTGTTGTTTCATCTAATACAGATTTACCTTTACATGATGCAAATCAATTTCCACACTTGAGAAAATCTACTCGACAGCACAAAAAACCTGGTTACCTGCAAGCCTATCATTGCAACTTAGCTACTTCTGATTCTCAATCATCTACCAGGGATCTTGCTACTACCACAGGTAATAAACATAGCATTTCTGAAGTTCTTTCTTACTCCAGATTATCTGAATCACATAAAGCTTTCTCTATTGCTATTTCTTCTGATTTCAAACCTTCATTTTATCACCAAGCTATCCAACATGCTCATTAGAGAGCTGCTATGTCTTCAGAATTATCTGCACTAGAAATGAAGACACTTGGGTTCTCACAACACTACTATCTAATACAACTCCCATAGGTTGTAAGTGGGTTTATAAAATAAAATACAATTCTGATGGTTCCATAGAGAGACACAAGGCAAGACTTGTTGCTAAAGGTTATACTCAAATGGAAGGCTTAGATTTTTTTGAGACTTTCTCACCTGTTGTAAAGATTGTTACTGTGAGGTGTATCTTATCACTTGCTGCGATACACAATTGGCATATTTTTCATCTAGATGTTAATAATGCATTTCTATATGGGGAATTAGATGAGGAAGTTTATATGAAACCTCCTCTAGGCTATCTTAGCAAGGGGGACAAAAGAGTATGTAAATTGAAAAGATCTTTATATGGTTTGAAGCAAGCTTCAAGACAATGGACTTCAAATTTACTTCTATTCTATTTACAATGGGATTTTCCTAATCAAAGGCTGATTATTAATTGTTCACTAAGAAAGAAGGAGGTTCTTCTGTTTCCTTGTTGTTGTATGTAGATGATATACTACTTGCTAGTAGTGATACAACTGCTTTTGAGAATGTTAAAAGATCATTAGGTGCTGAGTTTAAGTTGAAGGATTTGGGGTCTATGAAATTTTTTCTTGGAATGGAGATAGCTTGATCGAAAAGAGGCATATCTTTACCTCAAAGAAAATATTGTTTGGAACTCATTTCAGATGTTGGCTTACTTGTTGCTAACCCAGTTTCATTCCCTATGGATCCTCATAAAAAAATTATCTAAAGATGCTGGTGAACTAGTGGATGATATTCTAGCTTACATAAGACTTAGTGGAAGATTATTGTATTTGACTCATACCAGACCTGACATTACTTTTGTTGTACATCATCTTAATCAATTTTTAGATACCCCTCAAATGCCCCATTTACAAGTTGCTATGAGAATCTTACGATATCTCAAATTTGCTCCTGGACAAGGCTTATTTTTTTCATCTTTATCAAAGGCTCACATCAAAGCTTTTTCAGATTCAGATTAGGCCAGCTTCCGAGACACTCGTAGATCCATAAGTGGCTATTGCATTTTCATTGGGGATTCTCTTGTATCATGGAAATCTGAGAAGCAACACACCATATCACGGTCCTTAGCAGAAGCTGAATATAGATCCATGGCTTTCACAATCTGCGAAACTATCTGGAACAAAACTTTACTTGCTGATTTGCATCGTCACCATCCTCAACCAGCTCTCTTATTTTGTGATAACCAAGAAGCTCTTCACATAGTAGCCAATCTAGTCTATCATGAACGTACTAAACATATTGAAATTGATTGTCATTTGGTTTGTGAGAAATTACACGAGGGTCTTATTACCACTTTACATATATCTTTTGCTCAGCAGCTTGTAGATTTAATGACCAAGCCTTTAGGTTCTAAAGTTTGTGAAGTTCTTTTATCCAAGATGAATGTGCATAATATCTACACATCATCTTGAGGGGGACTATTACAGCAACAACAGTTAGTTTTGGTTAGTTTTGTTAGTTTTTTTTTTTTTTTTTTCTGTTTTCTATTAGTTAGTTTTTTTGTTTCTTCTTCTATTTCTTCTTCTGTTTTTTCTTTCATCCTTCTTCCTCTAGTTTTTTATATACAGTGGTTTCAGTTTGTAAGTGTACGTAATAAGAAAAGAATTCTTTTCTTTTTTTTTTCTTTTTTTTTTTTGGATTACGCACCGGGTATCCACGCGTCCGTTTTACGGTCCACGTGACTAATTTGTACGTAATAAGAAAATAATTCTTTTCTTGCTTGAGTCTTTAGCTGCTATCATACTCTATTTCAAGTTGCTTTTGGGATTTCTAGAACTTCCTAATTTGTGTTCCATAAGAAACATTATGATGAAATGCTTTGTAAATGTAACCCAATGTAACAATGGAGAATCAAGCAAAAGAAATTTCTTTTATTGTTGTTTGTTCTCACTCCCATAACCACATTAACCATCAAGAAGGTATGATGAAACAATATCATTTACGAAGAATATCATCTTTTACCACGTCCTCTAAAAGGTATCTTTTGTATGGATAGGTTGGGTCTCACTTCCTTTCGTCATTAGTTCATCCTCTCAATTTTTGTTTGATTGGTTTAGATTTTTTTATTTTAGTTTATTTTATTATTTTTATTTTTGATAGGTCTGTTTAGATTTGTTTCTTATTTACCTTTGTGTCGATTTATAATCCTATTTTGGTTGGTTGTTAGTGTTGTTTTTGGGAGGTCTTTAATTTTTTTATTTGTAATCTCCTAATGGTTTTCTTGTAATCACAGTATTCCTCTACCAAAAGAGAGAGTATATCAATAAATAATTAGGGGATGCCGCCCTCCTTTAGTTAAAAAAAAAAAAAAAAAATGCCTTCATCGTCATTTAACCAAATACCAAACCACCAAATCAGGTTCTGATGGGGGAAGAACCTGCAGCCACATGGCTGAATAAGCGCAGGCCCACCCCTTGAATGTCAATTACAATTGCACATGATGACATACAATGCAAGGATAATATGTGAAAGTTTTATCTTGAAGAAAATGGATTCAATGATGCTTGTATTTCTTCTAGAGTTCTCCCCTTAGTCTCCGGTACCAGCTTTGCAACAAACAGTATACTGAATCCACATATGCTGGAGAAGATGAAGAATGTCCCTGAGAATATATAAGAATACAAAAGCTTTATGATATCCAGGGGCTGGGGGAAAGAGAGAGAGAGAGAGAGTTGAACCTTAGGGGAAGGGATGACTTAGACATACCTGCTGAGCTCCATTTCATTAGGAAGTTAAAAGCATATGAAATAATCCACGAACCAAACCAGTTGACGAGTGTCACAAGGCTGCCAGCTGAACCCTTCGTGTTTATGGGAAATATCTGAAATGAAACAAAAACCATTCTTTCCATCTTAGCAGTAAATGCTCATGTCATGTTTAGCCTTTGATTTGAAAATATTGGTTATGCATATGTCAAACCCAATAAACGGTACTTACCTCTGACATTATAACCCATGGAACTCCTCCCATCCCTAATGAGAAAGATCCTGTAAATACCTGATTGTAGAATTGAAAAATTAACATAAAAGGCAATACCCCTGGGAACAAAAAGCTCCAAAGAATGATCGATCCTTAAAATGAATATTCAAGCAGAGCATCCAAAATGCGACCATAGAGGCAGTTGCACGATGAAAATGAAGGGAAGAAGCATGCAATTGCACAAGCAATTAAGGAAACCGCAGAGGTCACACAACCATGGTAAGTATTTGGTTGGCATTTTGGAAGTACTACTGCTTTCAGGAGTAAAAATCATACTCCCAGATAAACAGAAAAGTAATTTCAAATTTCTTCCAAATGGGAGTGCTGCTCAATGTGTCAGTTTTACACATGGAAACAATAAAATGCTTGAAAGGTTCCATTTTTGAATATTACAGAAATGGAAAAAGAAGCTACGTAAGCATCTAGGACACAAGCTTTCCTTCCATGCAAAACAATAGGAGTCAGCAGGCAATCAAACAAAATTCAAAAACTTCTTGCAGCTTTTACTTTCATACATGACACACAGAATGACACGATTTTGAGCTAAATTGCATTACCAGTACACCAGCAAGAGCTAAAAAGGGACTGAAGTTCCACTGCTGAAGGTCCTGCTCATGCCAACATCTATTATTCAGGAAAGGACCGTCCATATAATTAGTGAAAAACAAAGAGCCAACATAGAATTGGATTATTTTTTTGAAGAAACCTGCAAGGAGAATGACAGTCCTATAAGGAAGCAACCCACGCATGTTCCTGCTGCAGACACCTGTAAACAGTATCAGATTTTACTATGAGCTTCTCATTCAGCCGTCTTGCAAACTTTAAACTAATTCATCACATTCTTACCAATAGAAGTGGTCGTCGTCCAGATTTATCCATTAACAGTACACCCAGCAAGGTCATGGGAACCTGTAAAAGAAGTGTACTATGTCTAAATGGTTAGAAAGCAAAAAAGAATCCTGCATCGTGATTTCAGTTAAAAAGTTAACTTTTACCAAAAATAGAAGTTATTTAACCTGAACAACCACCATTGACACAGTCCCGATTCTCCCAGAAAAACCTGCCATTAATCAGGATTAATATTCATTCTTGATCCATTCCCTTTTATTTACCATTACTTAGAGGAAGTACTACAAAATAGGTTTATTTACCATTACTTATAAGAAGTACTACAAAATAGGTCTATTTACCAGCTGACACAAATATAGCACTAGCATAAAATGCAATCCCATTCACTCCTCCAAATTGTTGAAGCACCATCAGCCCAACCCCAACCTAAACCAGGTTGAAATTACCAAGAGGAAAAATCAGTCAAGTCCAAAAATGGAAAACATCACACAAACTGAAAGTCAGTTCAGAAGGTTCACAATGAGTGAATGAGCATATTTCCACTGGAACAAGTCCAGAATTCTAGCTTCTGAGAGGTGCTGAACGGCTTCTGTGTATTCCTGCAAAACAGAATGGATCCGTCTCATTTTTTGTTTCTATGCCAAACAGAAAATAATTCGCATAGTAGAAATAAAAACTGAATTTTCCTAGTTCAATAAAGAAAAAAAAATGCTCGACTTCCATGAAGCAGCGAAGTTAACAAGTACTCTAATCTCAGCTGCTTCTTGAGAGATATTGGCACCGTGTCCCCTAAGGCGCTCCAGAGCAGTTTCACAGTCTTTCCACCTACCAAGCTTTGCCTGCAGACAATTGAACTCATCATTTGAGCAGGTTAATAATGCCCACCTTCACTTTGTTGCCTTGTCCCATAAAAAAATGTGGCACACTCATATGCATTATTGTTGAGAATTGCAGTTGTGAGTTTGTCCCTCATTGAAAAATCAAGTGAAGGATGAGAGGGTTATATGCATGGATGGGCCCAAGGCCAAAGAGCTTAGGCTTTTCGGTCAAATTGGTGATCATCCATGTATATCAAGCCCGCCATGAGGACTCCCCTTCATTATGTTTGAACTGTTAGATTTTTTAATGTATTTTCAAGCTTCACCAAAAACCTACTACACAAGAACTTAAAACAGAATAATGAATCTGACTCACTAGCCATCTAGGAGACTCAGGAGCATAAAACAATCCCACAAGCTGTGTGACACATGGAATAACTCCTAAAATAAGATCACATGTAAGGCATTTTCTTCAAACAACAATTGGATTAAATTAATGCAGCACAAAAGGCAGATAAATTACCAATCACAGCCAAAGTGCGCCAGGTTAGGACAGTTCCAATTAGATACATTACAGATACACCGCAACATATCATCAGCTGTAGGATTGGCATTGCTTAGTCACACAAGCAGCAACCCATGTAAACTGAAACTGAGATTCATGATGGTTTATCTTCACCTGGTTAACTGTGGCAAAACCTCCTCGAAGATTCTTTGGAGTTATTTCTGATATATATACAGGAACCTGTTTTGAATAGGGAATGCAAATACATAAGTATGTCACAACGGCATAAGTAAATTTCAAATGAAATGCAAACCAAACAGAAATTACCACATAAGAAAGAAGCCCAATTCCATATCCCATTGAAAGTCTTGCAAGATCAAGGCTCAAACAACCCTATCAACAGGAAATCAAAATTTGGAATTAGGGGTTACTCTTATACCCAAATTGTTTAAATTATAATTCCAATACTTTTTTTGTTTTTCTGTTTTTTTTTTTCCTATTTTAGCCTCTTACAATAGCTGAAGCACATCACATGTTAATATGAACAATACTAATCTTAATGCTATTCCTACTATGGCGATTTTCTTTATCATATGCCATGGTTATTCATGTTAAAATTAATGAATTCAGAAATAATATTCTTTCAGAAGTTTAACTGAAAGCTATTTACAATAACAATATGTTTCAAAGAAGATTATGAGCAATACCAATAGTCTTCTCTATAATTAATGGGCCATGAATAAATCAAAAAATATGGTGGCAGAAAAAGGCAAAAAGAAAAAGCAGAAGAATAGAAACCTTAGAAAACAGTATTCCAAGCCAACCAATGATGCAGAACACCTCCGAAAACCACATTGTCTGCTTTGCAAGATCAGCCAATAATTAATAAGAAGTGAAGCCTCAGTAAACTGCTACAAGTTACATTGGCACAATAATGTTCAGAGGGGCGTGGAAAAACTTACACCTCTCCTACCAAAGAGATCTGCTATCCTTCCGCTCATTACTGCACCTAACATTGCTCCAATGGTCAATATTGAACCAAAAACTGAGTACTGCACCGTGGCCAAAAAAGAAAATGAAAAGAAAAAATCAGTTGAAAGTAAATCATGTAAAAATATAAATGATGGGAAAAGAAAAAGGACAGATGTACAGAGAAATTCAATTCTCTAAGGAGTCCAGACTGGTACACTATTTCACAATATTATGGCAGCTCAATGAGTGACTCTCTGCCAATCATGTCAGGTTCCATAGTACAGACTCAAGTAGCAGTCATTACTCATTAGTGAGATCTGGCATGCCAACTGAAAATGCTGTTTCCTCTGCTGCTCACATCTTGGGCATTCTTATGTGTCATTCTAAATATCAACATAGTTTTGGATTAAAACAAGTCCTGCCTTCCTATTCTGTTGAAGCATGAGAAAGATGGGTAGGGGAAAAAATATTTCTTAGTCCAAGTGTATCATTTTCTTTCCTTCCATTTCCCTCTGCTTAACCAAATGATGAGAGGGTACCTAAACCCACTTTCCTTCCTTCCCTTCCTCCTCCCTCCAATTTTCCTTCCTCTTCCTTTTCCTTCCTCATACCAAACACATTCATACAAAACCCAAAACGTTGAAAGAAGGAAAACAATGCCTCATGAATATATTTAATATGTTTCTAGTGCATGCATAGGTGGTCTCGTGAAACTGCCACATGCATATTTTTCATTACTGCTTGTCACTCTTGAGGGCCTGTGCCCCCGCGGTTGATGAAAAGCTGTTTTAAGAATGTCTGACAATTTGACAATTTAGTGGCAAAGTGGATCAGACACACAAGCTATCACTCTTTTTTCTCTCTTGGGCTATGTTTGGTTTACAAAATGTTTACTCCACGAATAGAAAGGAGTAAGATGAAAATGTAGTAAAATCAGTAAACGGATAATGTTTTCTCAAAATCACTCATACAAAAACTTGTGCGACTCCATTCAACATAGATAGAATAGAAACAGGCATTCCAAGGTGAAATTTGGGAAAAGTCATCCTTTGTTTATCCACGTTATGACTTCATAAAAAGATTAGCATCTTCATTTGCTTTATGAGGACAACACCTCTCTTTTTCTTTTCTTTTTTTATAAGCTACCAAAATCTTATAATATGAAGGTTATATGCCTAAAAACAGAGACTCGTATTCATACTTCAGCTATGGAGAGACCCAGGTCATCCATAATTCCAGCCTGTGCCGGTGATGAAAATCCCACCTGCAAATCAATCACAAAACCTCAGTCCATTTTCTAATGAACTTTACATTGCTTATAAAAAATAAAAAATAAAAAATAAAAAGTTCTCTGTTATGAAGAAAGTCAGCAGATCAAGTGGCTAAGGAGACATAACATTGGGGGGGGGGGGGGGGGGGGGGGGGTGGGCGTAGAAGAGCTAGTCCTAGCCATTGGGTCTAAGGAATTAACCTTGAATTGTTCATGACTGGATTTAATTACATTGGATTGGGATTTGGACAACCCAAATCCAAATCCAAATCCAAATCCAACCTTCCAATCACTGCTCCCAAATTAACATGGGTTCAAATAATTTCGCTTTCTTCACTATTACTGGGCTAATCAACATTCATCCTGTGGAATATGAAGAGTTGTAGAAGCTTTACTGCAGCGCATGCGCAGTGCGCACCTGAGAAGCAGGATGGATGTAATGTAAAAAGAGCACTTACAGCGGAACCGAAAACGTAGGAACCGCAGACGGCAAAAAAGGTGCTGAGGACGACGACAGATGTGGCGGAAGAAGAGCCACTGCTCCGCCGCTCATCATCCCCGCCGCCGGCTGCGCCGTGTAAGTTGGGAATAGGCTCTGCTTTTGCAAGCAGAGGACTTGACACCTGCCCTCTTTCTTCTATGGTTACTCTCTCCATTTAGATTCAGAAATCAAAATACTGGTGGGTTTGAAAGAAGAGCCCTGATGGATTTGTCTATGCTCAGTCACAGAGAGAGAGAGAGAGAGAGAGAGAGAGAGAGAGAGTTGGGCTGTCGTTGAGCAGACTACAACAGGGGGCTGGCATTTTGTTTTGTTTCGCGGGACGTTCGTTAATTATGGGAGAGAAGACAAAAGTCAGAAAAAGAAGAAAATGATTATTTGTGTTTTCTTGAGCGTTTTCTTGTCTATCAATACGAAAGGATAGATTTGAATTTGCAAATCTACTAGACACTGATTAGATAATATAATGAAATTGATATTTTCAAATTCTTACATGGTAAGAAAAAAAGGGTGAGATTTCCTACGTTAATTTGGACAAATTATATTTTACATAAAACGGGAAAGGACAAATCTCTTATATAAGTTTTTGAATATTAAAGTATTTGGAATTGATTCTTAAAATCAGGGAGATGTGATCAGTCAATTCATTTCTAAATTTTTTATTTCTTTGAATCATGTCTTGTTTTACTTATAATTAATTTTTTTTCATGATATTTTGGTATTGTTTTAATTAAGGATTTTATTAGAGGAAAGGATAGTAAAGAAAAATAAAAAGGAAATGTATTTTTATTATATTTTTTCTCTATATTAATAAATATTAGAATTTAAATATGTATTCTAACATAATTAAAAATTAAAAAATAAATGTTATGCATATGTAAAACCAAAATTTTCTTCATTGATTTATTATATATTTTATTTTTCTTCTTAGTTTTCTCGATAGCTAAACATTAAAAACGAGATTCATTTATATTCTTCTCTTCTTTACCTCACATTTTCTAAGATCCAATGGACTCTAATGAAATAAAAATAAATAAATAAATTTGTGTGAATTAAGGTTAAACACAAGTTTGTAGTGTGTATATATATTTAAATTCACATGAATATATTTTAAAGCAAGTACATTTAACTTATAAATCACTCTATAAACTTAAGGAAAGTGTATTATGTGTAGCTGTAAGAGTGAATAACTTTCTATATATGTTAAAATTTACATATATGTCATATGGGTCTAAGATATTTGTTATGTTATACAGGCATAGGGTATCGCCCAATGAGATTTGAAAAAAAAAATTATTAACTTTCAAATAAGAAAGGGTCGTTCTTATATTTTCAAGTGGTTGATTCATTGATTTTTCAAAGAGTTGCGTACAAAAAAAATATATTGATATATGATGCAATCGAAATCATATCAAAATGTTAAACAAATTTTAAAAAATGCGATTGCAAGCTCTGTTGCAATTATACAAGCTTCTAAACATGGAGAAATTAGAAACAATTTCTGATTATTTTTTATAAACATTCACTATTGTCAATTATCAAATGAGAGTTAATGCGAGAAGACAAGTACTATATAAATTAGGGAGAAAATCCTTCAAACACTTGCATAAATTGTCATTTATGGCAAAACTTCATCAATAACACCATCCCAATGAATAATAACTTTTTCAATTTTTAAAAGTCAATTTTTAACTTCTTTTCACTTTTTGAGGAGCTTTTAAGAGTAATAAATTTGAAACTTTTAAAAGTTAAAGGCTAACTTTTTCTCCAACAAAATATTTTATTCTATTGTGTTCCTTTATCGGGATATTACTTACGTTTTCTAAAGCTACATATTCATTTTGGTCATTTTAAGCACTTTTAACCACCTTGCAACTCTTTTTACCAAAAGTTCAAAATCAATTCTTTCTTTCTAATGACTCTTGTTTCACAAGAAGGTCAAACATTTTTTAAATAATATTAATAAACTCTTTTTCATCAACTTTTCTTTAAAAAGTTAAGGATGCCAAACTAAGCATTGTACGACTAACTTATGACTTAAATATTTTCTCCAAAATAACTTTTTTTCTAAAGATTGAGCTTCGGCCATGATTATACTAACATCAAAGGTATTTTCAACTTTTGAAAAGTGTTTTACAACATCCTATTCAGTTAGATGTGTTTCTAAAAAATAAAGCCCCCAGTGGCTGTTGTAAATGGTTTTAATTTCCAATTCAGATTTTACAATGAGTTAGAAAAATGCTACCTTATTTATGGTTCCCAACATTTAAACGAAAAATTAGGAAGCAGTAAAAGGATGTTCCCTAATTTTCCTATACAAATTACCAAAAAACTAGAAAGCAAGTAGAAATTTTGTAATCATTTGAAAAAATAAAAATCATTTTTTTTATAACTAAACAATCCAAAAGTAACTATCTCATCTAAAGATAGAGAGAATTAAGATGAATCATATCACAACAATAGCAATAAACTAAGTTCTTATTCTCATTCGGTAGGGTTGGTTACATCTTACATGAATCTTTTTCTGTCAATTTATATGATTGTGGACAATTTTGCTTGACAATTCAAGGGTTATTAGATTTTTATTGTCTCTTTACAAGTTATTATAAGTTTATCTTTATTGATTCATCCCTCCTTTTATCTTGTCTTCTACAAGTACTATGTCATCGTGCAGAATAACAGAAGCTAAGGAATGTGGATGGCAGGCAGCCTTGCTCCCATATTTGTGGAGGGTGATATATTCCAATCAAAAACAAGATCAACTTCATGCCAAATAAAACAATGTCCAACAAGGCGCACATGACAAAAGGACAGATTGAGTTTTACAGATGGCAAATGCTTGCACAAAAAATTGAATAGAATTAAACCTTTCGAGCAGTTCAAAATATGTTATAGTTCTCTTTGATGTGTGACGTTGGAGCATATATCCTGCATCTTACTTTTAACACCCATGGCAGTACTTGCAGCATGCAAGTTTCTCTTAGTACCTAAAATTGGTTATTGAAGCTTGTATTTCCTCTAGAGTCCGTCCCTTTGTCTCTGGTACTAGCTTAGCAACGAATAGGACTGTGAATGAGCAGATGGCCGAGAATATAAAGAATGTTCCTGAAGCATTACAGCAAAACATTCATTGTTATGGTGAGAGAAAGAGAGGGAGGGAGGGAGAGAGAGGGAGAGTTGGAGAGGGGATGCTAACCTGCTGAACTCCATTCAAATAAGAAGTTGAAAGTATAAGAAACAACCCAAGAACAAGACCAGTTTACAAAAGTGACGATGCTTCCAGCCGAGCCTTTCACATTCACAGGAAATATCTGGGGAAAAAGAAAAAGAGACCAAGATTGAAATAATCTATCCAACTTCATGCTCAGCTCTGTTGTTGAAATTGTTGTATATTCAAGCCTTTCAAAGCAAACCTACCTCTGACATCAAAACCCATGGTATTCCCCCCATGCCAATTGAGAAAGCTGCAGAGTATGCCTAATTGTGAAATCTTACTGTCAATTTACAACTCTAATATTATACAACCATAACATATGAGAACTTTGCTGCGTACAAATCGAACATTCTGGTTGACAGGACTCCGTAAGGGAAATGGGTAGAAACGTTAGACAAACAACACAAGAAAAAGGAAAGAGAGTTGCATTATCATTGAATTGTGTTACCAGGATGCCAATAAGCACAAATTGAGGAGTTAAGTGCTTCCAGTGATGAAGGTCCTGTTTATGGCAAACAAAAGTTATTTAGGGAGTGGTTATGTACAAAACTGCTGACAGAAAAGCTATAGAGGAACTTAAATTTTAATTTCCAAGGAAAAAACCTGCATAAGGAATGACAGTCCTACAAGGAAACATGCCAAGCACATTCCAGCTGCAGAAATCTGCAAGCTTCAGAAACATTCAGTTTTGGTTCTTTGATCAACCAAAATTTCAAAAGCAAAAACGATTGTTTTCCATTCTGACCATTAGAAGAGGCCGTCTTCCAGATTTATCCAGTAAGAGTATGCCCACCACTGTCGCTGGAATCTGCAGGTCTTCTACCATATGTTAGAAACATATCCTACAAACTCCCACGTTGACAATGACAGTTGCACAATACAATTAGAACCTGAATAATAGCCATTGCAGTAGTTCCAACACTTTCTGAGCAACCTGCCATCAACCAAAGAATTTGAATCTTCATTTCGCCCCTTCTCTTTTTAAAAAAAAATATTTCTTTTTCTATTCCAATACTACTGAAGGCCCTAATTTACCGGCAGAATAAAAAATTTCACTTGAATAAAAGGCAATCCCATTTGTCCCTCCAAATTGCAGCAGTAACATCAACCCCACTCCAACCTAAACAAATGGAGATTAAAATGGAAAGATCAAACAAAACGACTTAAATGGAAATTATGGAATAAAAGATGCTTTGAACATGTAAATAAGGCTTACAATGAGAGCATGAGCATATTTTCGTTGGAACAAGTTGAGTATTCTACCATCAGACTGCTGCTCGAAGGCTTCTGTATAATCCTGTAGAACAACATAAGCTCATTTCATTTCTTGTTTCTCATCTCCAATAATAAAATAAAATTTTGAAGTACATTGTTCTAGTTGAAGTTGCGATCAGTTATTCCTTCAAAAACATATGATGCTGAAACATTACTTGGATTTCAGCAGCTTCTTGAGCAATATCGGCGTGCTTCCCCCGAAGGCATTGTAGAGCAGCCTCTAACTCTTTCTCCTGACCATTTTTTGCCTGAACAAGGTGGTGTTCACCATACTAGCATTCTAATGAATGGAATTTAACTCTTCATTTTACTTGATATTTTGAATTGGACTTAGCTAGCTGAGGATTCTCTATCACTACCCACAATTTAAAAAGCACAGAAATTTTAATTGGACTAACCAGCCATCTAGGAGACTCTGGAATGAAGAATATGCCGAAAACCTGCACTAGGCTTGGAATGGCTCCTGGAAATGAAGTCCAATTATTGGAGAATAAACCAGAGCAGCACAGTAAAGGATGCTGAAGAATAAAATCCTGCCAATTCTGTTTTCAGAATTCCTCTTTGATTCTGTTAGTTATTTGTAAAGGGTAATAATGCCTTTCCATATAAAATAGGTAGTTATAATATTCTTTGGTATCTAGTATATACAACATGCTTGTATTTCGCTCAATACACAATTCAATAGAGAGAGTATATTTCTCTTCTTCTGCAAATTCTTCTTGCTTTTCTATTTCTGACATGGTATCAGAGCAGGACACAGCTGCTTCTGACCAATATCTAAATTTCTCCAACCCCTTTAATCCATTCCGAATTGAGAATGGCAATAACCCTGCTGCTGCATTGGTTTCTGACCTCTTAACTGCTGATAATTATGTCAGCTGGTCGCGTGCTGTTAGCCGACCTCTTTGTGCGAAGAACAAACTCGGATTCATCAATGGCGCGCTTCTTAAGCCTATTGATTCCTCAGATCCCCTTTCTTGAAGCTTGGGAGAGGTGCGACAATTTAGTTGTTTCTTGGCTACAGAACTCTGTAAGTGTTTCTATGAAATCAAGTCTTGCTTTAGTTGATGATTCCAGAATTTTGTGGATGGAACTTAAGGATCGTTTTACTCAACAAAATGGTCCTCATATTTTTTAACTTAAACATGATTTAGCTGGTTCATCACAGAGTCAGGATTCTGTCACTATTTATTTTGGTCGTCTCAAAGGTTTGTGGGATGAGCTTGCTGTACATGATCCTCTTCCCAATTGTGACTGACAAATTGAAGGTTCTTCATGATCGTTACGATCGATACTGTGTCATTTAATTCCTCATGGGATTTGTCTGACTGTTACTCAAACACAAGAGACCAGATTATGTTCCTTGATCCTTTACCACCCCTTAACCGAGTTTTCTCTATGGTTCAACAACAAGAACGTCAACACCAAATGATCTCCACCTCTACCCCTTCTGACCTTATGGCTATGATGGCCAGACCTACCCACATCTCACCAAAAATCCTGCCAAGTTCACCAACTCTAATAACCACAAAAACAATCGACCATATTGCTCCCATTGTAAGATTCCAAGCCATTCTCCTAATAATTGTCTTAAGATTGGTAATGCTAAACCTCCAGTGGGTACACATTGTCACATGACTGGCCAAAATGTTGAGAAATGTTACAAACTACACAGCTATCCCCCTGGATACAAGCTCCATGGGAGAACCAGAAGTTTTGCTGCAACTGCCACCCACTCTCATGCTCTTCCAGAAGGTGATCATGAGGATGAACCAACTGAATCTATGGCACTTACCAAGAGCCAATATCAGCAATTGCTTGCTCTTTTGCATCCCAAGGAAACCAGCTCACCCATGGCTTCTCTTTCTTTTGCTTAGCCATCCTCTTCTCCATCTTCTAATCATGTCAGCACTTCTCGAGTTTCTGGTATGGCCACTTGTTCATCCACACACACAGAAATTTCGTAACTCACACACTTCACCCTAGATAATTAACACAGGTGCAACTGATCATATGATATGTTATACCTCTCTTTCCACATCCATACTAGCAACTGTTTGTACCAAGTCAAATTACCTAATGGAGAAGCAGTCACTGTTACCCATACTGATGTTGTGAGACATTCTGAGCACTTAATGCTAAACCATGTATTGTGCGTGCCTTCTTTTCATTTTAATTTACTTTCTGCCAAACAACTTGCTCAACATGACTCCTGCTGTCTAATTTTTCTATCCAATTCTTGCTTTCTCCAGGACTTAGCATCTTGGGCAACAATTGGGATGGGTGAAGTTAGAGGTGGACTTTATCATCTGCTCAGCTCACAGGTGTCACCTTCTGCTCTAGTTGATGCTTGGCCTACTTTTCTAAATAAAGATCTCTCCACTTCTGCTTCCACTAAAACAGCTTCCCTTTCTGATTTATGGCATCATAGACTTGGCCACATATCTCCTTCCAGATTAAGTTTAATTACTGATTCCATTGTAGCAAACAATCTGAATTCCATAATCAAATGCCATGTTCTGTTTGTTCTTTAGCCAAACAGCATTGCCTCCCTTTTCCACACTCTAACCATTCATCTTTACATGTTTTTGATATTGTCCATTGTGATATTTGGGGTCCCAACTCCACTGTTGCCACTGATGGATCTCGTTTCTTTCTCATACTTGTCGATGATTTCTCTAAAACAACTTGGGTTTATATACTTCAAAATAAATCTAACACCCAGAATTGTATTGGCACTTTTTTCAATATAATTAAAACCCAATTTCAAACAAAAATTAAGATACTTAGGAGTGACAATGGGCCTGAATTTCAAATGATAGATTTCTATCAAACATAAGGCATTATACACCAAAGGATTGTGTGGAAACACCCCAACAAAACGGGACAGTGGAGAGAAAACATCAACATATCATGAATGTGGCTCGCGCCTTAAGATTCCAATCAAATCTCCCTGTCAAATTTTGGACTGACTGCGTTCTAACAGCAGTTTACCTTATTAATAAAACCCCCACCCCCTCCCTTACTTCATAATAAAACCCCTTCTGAAATCCTCTTCCATACCCCACGCCATTCCAACAATCAAGAGTTTTCAGGTGCCTTGCTTATGCTTCTACATTATCCCATGGAAGGAAGAAATTTGATCCCCAAGGTAGAGAGTGTGTCTTTTTAGGCTATCCTTTTGGAGTTAAAGCATATAAATTACTTGATTTACAAACTAAGCAAATCTTTCTATCCCGAGATGTCCAATTCCATGAAACAATTTTTCCCTTCCATTCCCACAAACCCAACACAGCATCTCCTTCTCTGTCCTTGCATTCTCCTCCCCTTACTACTATGCCACATCCTATCCTTTCCTCTAATTCCCAACCACATAATTCCCCTCCTCACATTCCTCAACCATTACCTGCTACTACTACCCTTCCCAAAAAACTTCACTCCCATTCCCAAACCTCTCCTTCCTTTCCCCCTATTTCTTCACCACCTTCAACCTCTCCTATTCTCCCTCACAGGTCAACTAGAACTCGACGTGCACCCAGCTATCTGCAGGAGTTCCACTTTCAACAGACTACCCTTACTGCCCCTATCCCAGAGTTGAACAAGCAGCCCATGTCCTCTTCAGGTATACCCTTTCCACTGCATCATACACTTTCTTATCATTCTTTTACCCATCCATATCAAGCCTTTTCTACCATTATTTAAACTCACATTGAACCACAAACTTATAAACAAGCCATTAAGGACCAGGGATGGTGTCAAGCAATGGATGGATAATGAGCTGGCTGCCTTGGAAGCAAATCACGCTTAGGAACTCACTACTTTATCACCTAGAAAAGTACCTATTGTCTGTAAATACGTCTACAAAATTAAGTATAATTCTGATGGGAGTGTTGAAAGGTTGAAGGCAAGATTAGTACCTTAGGCAGCACCCCTTCTAAGGTTCCTATGGATCAAAATTTCAAGCTCACTAAGTCCACCAGGCACCAGTACTCCATTATCAGACCCCAGTGTTTACAAAAGATTGATTGGTCGCCTATTGTACCTCACTATCTCTCGGCTAGACATATGTTTTAGTGTTCAAACTTTAAGCCAATTCATGGCTAACCCTACTGATACACACCTTCTGGCAGCTCAAAAACTTCTTCAGTACTTCAAGGGTTCCCCTGGTCAAGGTCTCCTTCTCCCTAGTTCTTCTTCATTTCAACTTGAGGCTTACTGTGATTCGGACTGCACCTCATGTCCAGACACCTGGAGATCCGTAAGTGGCAACTGCGTCTTTCTTCGCTCTTCCCTAATCTCTTGGAAGTCCAAGAAACAATCGATTGTTTCACGTTCATCGGCAGAGGCATAGTATCAATCAATGGCTACCGCCTGTTCTGAATTAACATGGTTCCAATTCCTCTTATCCACCCTTCAAGTTCCTCATCCTCAAGCAGCTTGACTCCACTGTGATAACCAAGCTGCCCTTCACATTGCTACGAACCCCATCTTCCACAAAAGAACCAAACGTATCAAGCTCGATTCTCACTTAATTTGTGACAAAATCAAGATGGTAGCATCTGCACTCGTTATGTTCCTAGCCCTGATAAAATTGCCGACACCATGACAAAAGCTGTCTTCGAATGTTCTACATTCTCACTTATCCAAGATGAGAGTCCTAAATCTTTACGCTATATCTTCCCCGGGCGCGCGGGGGGGGGGGGGGGGGATTGGAGAATAAACCAGAGCAGCACAGTAAAGGATGCTGAAGAATAAAATCCTGCCAATTCTGTTTTCAGAATTCCTCTTTGATTCCATTAGTTATTTGTAAAGGGTAATAATGTCTTTCCGTATAAAATAGGTAGTTACAATATTCTTTGGTATCTTGTATATAAATACATGCTTGTATTTTGCTCAATACACAATTCAATACAAAGAGTTCTTCTAGAATTCTTCTTCTGTGAATTCTTCTTGCTTTTCTATTTCTGACAATGGAAGCTATTTTCAAAGGACTGTTTCTGGATTTTCTAATTAGAACCAAACTGATAAGTTAAAGAAGTTACCAATTAGAGCCAAGGTGCGCCAGGAAACGGCATTTCCAATGAAATATGCTAGCGATAACCCGATACAAACCAACAACTGCAAAATAAGCATTACAATAGTTTCCTAAGAAAAGATTCGAAAATTTTTTTTTTTTCCCAAACAAATATGTTCTAACTTACCTGATTGGCTGACGCAAATCTTCCCCGAATATTCTTGGGTGTTATTTCTGCAATATATACAGGCACCTGTTTGGAAATGGGAATGGAAACACAGTTACAAGTCGTATGCATAAGTTAACCAAGTTTAAGATTGAGATCTAACAACAACTACCGTGTAGGAAATAATTCCAACTCCAAATCCCAATAAACATCTTCCAAGGTCGAGCAGCCAAAGACCCTTCCAACAAGAATTTAACAATTAATATTAATAAAGCCCCTACAAAAACAAAAGAGCGGATAAAAAGTGACCAAGGTCAGAATGTGATTTTCAATCATCTTGTTGCTACGTTAATTCCCTAAATAACAGCCAAAGTGCATGATCAAAAGTTAGCAATTTTGCAGAAGATTGACTTATGTTTTCTGTCCAAGACTGCTAACGTTACTCCCATTGATGTCTTTTCTATGGAGATCGATGGAAGATAATATGTTCTTCTTGGTTATCAAAATTATAAAATAAATACAAGGGACAGATAAGACACCTTTGACAATGCCATTGCTAGCCACCCGGCAATGCAGAATATTTCCGAAAACCAGAGTGTCTGCTTAACAAATCAAACATATTTGAGAAGAAAAGAGAGCTGAAATTTTGCTTACTCTACGTTTGGAGAGGCCTTGAATTTAGATTTTTATTGGATTTGAATAAAATGTGTTACTAAATAGTATTGAAATTTATCGAAATCCACTAAATCTAAATTTAAGGTCCAAAATCCATGCTTCCAAATGCAGCTTTAACATAAAATAATGCACTAGGCCTATATATATCTAAAGAGGAATGGAAAAACTTACACCTCTTCGACCCAAGAGATCTGCTATCTTCCCACTCAAAACCGCACCGAGCACACCTCCAATTGTCAATATTGAACCAAAAAGCGAATACTACACAATTGTAGGTAAAACAAGAAATTAATCAAATAGAAAAAAAAAATTCGCTCTTCTTTAACTGGTCAGTATTTAACATGCACGCCTGCTCAACACTCACGACATGTGTTGAAGTTAATTTATTTATTTTTATTTTAATATTTTTTGTTGTGAAAAATCTCAGCATTGCACAACGGAATTTAAATGCAGCAAACAATGAAGAACCAAAATGGAGCACTCACACGCAGTATATCTGAAAGCAATAACAATCCACACAAAGATTTACATGAATCGGCAAAGCCTACATCCACGGGAGCAATCGGCAAAGTTTTCACTATGAGAATCACAAAGTACACAATGCAATACAATACAATGATCTTCCTCTTCCAGAATATACCTAGAATGGTATATTTATAAACACCACAGAGGCTTCCCTCCAAACACCCAACCATATTAACGTTCACATTCAAATTTCAAAATCATCCTCGCTCCACCTTGACTTTGGAACGTTCGGTTGGGTTCATCTCCCTTCTAGCACTTGGAGACATGAAGTAAGTCCAAGCAATGCTTGAACTTTTTAGTAGCAACCAGCTTTGTCAAAATGTCCACTGCGTTTTTAGATGTATGAACCTTCTCCAATACAAGTTCACCTGAAGTAATCAATTCCTGGACCCCGTGGAACCGTACATTAATATGCTTGGTTCTAGAATGGTATACTTTATTCTTCGCTAAGTAAATAGCACTCTGATTGTCACAACGTAGTAACCCCATTTTGTTGTATGCCCAGCTCTTTGACCAAACCGGCAAGCCATAAAGCTTCCTTTGCAGCTTCAGCAACTGTCATATATTCAGATTAAGTTGTAGACAATGCCACCAGAGATTGTAACATGGACCTCCAACATATAGGTCCTTTTACAAAGGTAAAGACATAACCCGTTGTAGACCTTCTATCATCCATATCCCTTGCATAATCAGCATCAACAAACCCCACAACTGATGGACTATCCTGTTGCTTGCTGAAGATGATGCCATAACTAGAAGTACCTCGTAAGTATCTGAAAATCCATTTAACGGCTTCTCAGTGCTGTCTACCCGGATTAGAAAGAAACTGCGGCTTCTCAGTGCTGTCTACCCAGATTAGAAAGAAACTTACTCACCACACTCACTGCATATGCTAAGTCTGGTCTTGTACACACCATGACATATATTAAACTCTCCACGACACTAGCATAGGGAACCTTTGACATGTCCTGGATATCATCATCCGTACTTGGTCATTTATCAATAGATAATTTAAAATGACTCGCTAGAGGTGTACATACTGGTTTAGTATCAGCTATGCTGAACCTTTCCAACACCTTTTCCACATAACCGCCCTGAGATAACCACAACCTCCCTGCAGTTCTGTCCCGACAAATCTCCATCCCAAGTATCTTCTTGGTTAGACCAAGATCCTTCATGTCAAACTCTTCGACATACAACAATAAGAAAATATGAGAACCATCATCAAACTTATTCACATACACACAGCAGTCATACTCACGTCTTCTATAGTCAATCTTGATCATATAGGAATCAAATCTTTTATACCATTGTCTTGGAGATTGTTTCAGCCCGTAAAGAGATTTCTTCAACTTACAAACTAAGTGTTCTTGTCCTGGTTCACTGAATCCCTCCAGTCGTATCATAAAAATTTGTTCCTCCAAGTCACAATGGAGAAATGTCGTCTTTACATCCATTTGTTTCAAATGCAGATCATAATGAGCTACTAACCCCAAAACAACCACGATAGAAGTGTGTCGGACCACAAGTAAAAGATTTCATCATAATCTATTCCATTTTTCTGTGAGTACCCTTTTGCCACTAACCGTGCCTTGAATTTCTCTCCCTCCTTTTTTAAAATTACTTCCTTCTTCCTATATATCCATTTGCAACCTATCACCCTCTTCCCATCTGGAAATTCCACCATCTCCCAAGTTTGATTCTTATGCAGCGATTCCATTTGCTCAATAATTGCAGCCATCCACCTACTTTTCTCTTGGCCGTGCAGTGCCTCTTGAAATGTAGTTGGATCATTGCAACTGGTAATGAAAGCATAAGATACTAACTCTTCAAACCCATACCTTGGCGGTGGTCTAATAGTGTGTCTGGATCTCCGTATAGGAATATTGTCGACTTATTGGTTTCCCAGCTAGAATTTCCTACAACCAAAGGACCAAAATCATTGTCGTTGCCCTGAGTTTCTAACTCCACTTGCACAACATGTTCATCGCTGCTCTAGTTTTCTAGCTCCTATTTCTCTTCATCAAATTCTTGAGTACGCTTTACCATAGCTTTCTCATCGAAAACTACATCCCTACTGATCACCACCTTGTTTGCCATTGGATCTCACAACTTGAACCCCTTCGCACCCTTTTGATATCCCAAAAAGATGCAACGTCTAGACTTTGCGTCAAGTTTTGATCTCTCCTCACTAGACACGTGAATATAGGTTGGACAACCAAATACCTTCAATCCAAAATAGTCTACTGCATTTCCCGTCCATAGACTCCATACCTCTTCAGTCACTTTCCCCTCTTGTGATGCCCTTGGTGATCGATTTACCAAGAAATAAGTCATACTAACTGCCTCGACCCAAAAGTTCTTTGGTAGCCTTGCATTAAGCCTGAGACACCGAGCACTTTCTGCTAGAGTTCGGTTCATCCTTTCTGTCACACCATTTTGCTGAGGTATTTGGCGAACAGTGAAATGTCTCTTAATGTCTTGCTGCTCACAAAACTCCATGAACTTAGAATCAGCGTACTCGGTCCCATTGTCTAATCCGAGGCATTTGACTCTCCTCCCCGTCTGGTTTTCCATTTCAGCTTTCCACAATTTAAACTTAGCAAATGTATCAAACTTGTGCCGCATGAAGTATACCTAGACTTTCCGTGAGTAGTCGTCAACAAAACTCACATAATAAACATGTCCACCTCTTGCAAAAATTCAGCTTATGTCATGTCCACCCATATGCCTAGGCCACATATGCCACAAAATGGTTTCATCAAATTCAGTATCTACGGCTGCAGCTCCACCTACAATAGTGTTTCCCTGCAATGTATAAATATTTCCATCTAATTTTTGTCCTTTCATCACCATCAAATTACCTTTCCACACTTTCATAACACCACCTTCGGACTTGTAATTAAGTCCATTACAACCCAAGGTGCCAAGTGAAATGAGACTCTTCCGTAGGTCTGGTATGTGTCTTACATTACTCAAGGTTCTCATAGCACCATCAAACATTTTAATTCTAACACTTCCAATGCTAATGATTTTACAAGAGGCATCATTGCCCATAAGAACTGAACCTGAATTTACCAACCTGTAAGTATTGAACCACTCCTTATTTGGAGTCCTATGATAAGAACATGCTGAGTCTAGAATCCATGAGTCCATGAGGCGATCCAACCCCGACGTAACTGAAAATACATCACCATCATTGCAAACTGAATTTTATTCTTGAACTACATTTGTTTATTTTGAAATCCCTTCATGCTTTTCAACATTTCCTTTCTTCCAATTCGGACACTTCGATTTAACATGCCCCTTTTTACCGCACTTATAACACCAGATATCCTTTTTTTTCTTGGATTGAGTTCAGGATTTTTGACTCGATCCATTTCTGAATTTTCCTCTCCCACGATCATAGTTACCTTTCACCACAAGTCCTTATCCATGTGAATTTTCATCGCAAATTTTCAACCTTTGATAAAATCCCAACAAGGCACTTGTCACCTCTTCTAAGTTTAAGGTCTCTTTTCCCCATGTAAGAGTGGTAACTAGATTTTCATATGTGTGAGCCACTAGCAAAGAATTCAGTAGCATTAATGTCTTATCATCCTCTTCAAATTTTACACAACACGCATTAAAACAATTATGATTTGATTAAATGCGTTGATGTGTTGATTTAAGTTCGAACCATCAACCATCTTAAGCCAATAAAGACGGTGCTTAAGGAATAATTTGTTAGTAAGGGATTTGGACATGTAGCGGCTTTCAAGCTTTTGCCAAACAATTGTTGGAGAATCTTCCTCCATGACATGATAGAGTATTTTGTCGACCAAACACAATCGTATTGTACCAACAGCCTTTGCTGCTAATTCTGTCCAATTAGCCTCATCCATACCTTCCAGTTAAACATCATACAAGGCCTTCACCGTCCCTTGCTACACAAGCAAATCTTTCACTCTCCTCTGCCACAAACCGAAATTTCCAATTTCATCAAATTTGACAACGTCAAACTTTGCAGATGAAGTGTCTGATGCCATAACAACAACGCCCTGATACCAATTGTAGTGAAAAATCTTAGGATTGCATAGCGGAATTTAAACGCAGCAAACAATGAAGAACCAAAATGGAGCACACACATGCAGTATATCTGAAAGCAATAACAATCCACACAAAGATTTACATGGTTCGGCAAAGCCTACATTCACAGGAGCAATCGACAAAGTTTTCACTATGAGAATCACAAAGTACACAATACAATACAATACAATGATCTTCCTCTTCCAAAATATACCTAGAATGGTATATTTATAAACAGCATGAAGGCTTCCCTCCAAAGACCCAACCGTATTAACATTCACATTCAAATTTTGAAATCATCCTTGCTGCCCCGAGCAAATTAGTCGACGAATTGGGCCAATTCGTCAACGAATTCAGACAGAATGTAATTGTTCTAAACTCGGTATCTTTTAGTCAACGAATTGGGCCAATTCGTCGACTGAATGCAGCTGCTCCATCAACACAAGTGATTTCAACTAGGTTTTCTTCCTTGTTTATGCACTCCTTCAAGTATATGAGCCACAAAAACATAACATTTTTAGACATAGTTGAGACACTTCCCAACATGGTGAGGACATATGGGGCACTTCTTGCAGCAAATACTGCATTTTGTCATCACCTTTAATTCTGTTTAAACCCCCGCAATTGCTGAGAAGCCGAGACACTGTGAGAGTCAATAGGTTCTTTGACACTGGGGTTAGCCTTAGTGCCACTGCGCCAGAGCTTTCCAGAGCAGCACCGGATCTCCCAGCCTCAGAAATTTCCCCTACCTCTCTTCAAAGCCATTGCTAGTTTACCACTCTTGTTAGTCTTGGGCCCAATATATATTTAAGTATCTATCCTCCACTCTATTTTTCTAATATGGGACAGACTCACAAGCTGTACTCTCGGCAGCCATTAACCAGGCACACATTGAATTTTTCATTCAACTATTGTTCGTGAGTGGGCACACTAACTGAACATTCTATGTCCATTTTTCCAAAATACAGATCAAGCTCATCCAGTATAAATGCTGGTTTAAAATGCTAATAAAATCAACTTCTCTTTAGCTTCTCTATGTCCCCGTACGGGCATTTATCCAAACATTTTATGAGTAAACTAAGCAGGGAATTAGACACTAAATTTATAAACTTAATGGGGAATGTTTGTAATTTTCTTACCTCCGCAACAGAAAGGTGCAGATCATCTCTGATTCCTGACTCGGCAGGTGATGTATATCCAGACTGCAAAGCAGGATGAAAATTTTTTTTTTTGGAAATATACCACAAATAAACAATGCAATTGAAAAAAAAAAAATACGTAGTTTACAATGATAAAAAAAACTGAATATTTCTGAAATATGAGCAGGAAAGCGTAAAAGAACTTCATTCATGCGATGGAAATTGAAACGTACCCAAATGGGTATTGCAAATTAATTTGCTTAATGGGAGACATGAATACAGTGTGAAATTGGGAATAACGGAACAGATGAGTTGAGCCCCAAGACTAGAACACCTTGAAATTGCTTGTAGCTAGTGTGCATTTACTTACAGCGTAACCGAGGGTGAGGGAGCCGCAGACGGCCATCGTGGTGCTGAAGACGACGGCAAGAGTGACGGAGGAGGAGGCACCGCCACTACCGCCGCCGGCGTTGCTGCCACTGGAAATTGAATTACCATTTTCACTGGAAGTAACTAGCAGAGGCCTGGTTATAACTAGTCCTTCTTCTATGCTCTCCCCGCCCATGATTTTTGCTTTCTTGGAAGAAGATAAGAAGACAGTGTTGCGAGAGAGACAGAGAGAGAGAGAGAGAAATGGCCGGAGGGAACTGGGAAGAGAATCATTTGTGGAGAGAAAGTTTGGTACGCGAAGGGGTAGTTGGAGCATGAGACATTCAGGAGGTTCGCCTTATTTTATTTATTTATTTATTTATTTGTTGCAGTTCCCTTAATATCATGGTTTCAAAATTTGGATCCTGACTAATCCGGGGGCTGCACCGGACCGGATCGACCGGGTTGAATCCGATCTATTTTATTTTTAATTTTATTCCACATGATTAAATCAGTCCATCCTTGCTTCACCCATTTAAAAGAAAGAGTAATCCATTTATAAATGGATTAACAATCCATTTATAAATGGATTAACCCAAATTCAATTCAATTAATGAACGGTTGATCGGATTTGGATCGAGTACCCATCCGGTTACTGTTTATGTTTTTATAAAAAATAAATAAATAAATTATATATATAAACTACAACTTATATAACTACATTTTTTGAAATATTTAGGAAAAAAATGATAAATAGATTGTAAATATTATTTTTTAAATTTCACATCAATTTTTTTAAAAATATATTTAAAGAGAAAAATAAATTAGATAATAAATAAAGTGTTATTAACTCACAAATGTTAAGACATCATTGAGAAAAAAAACAAATAAGTATTGATTTTTTAAAGAAATAAAGTGGTGACTACAGAGAAACTGAAGTTGTGTTCAACTTCAGTTAGTCTTCATGCTTGTAGACACATTTTATGAACACATCATTTATTCATGATACTCTGGTTGAGGAGATGTCTTTGTCTCTAAGTGGGACATTGTTAGAGATGGAACCAAAGACAGCCAGGAGACAACGCGTTACTGAGTCAGAAAACACGTGCTTTTATTCTCAATTAATTTCTCAGTTTTAAACTTCCAATTTGTAATTGATTTGTATTGATTATGATGTAAATTCCAAGCCTATATAAAGAGGGCTATGGAAAGTGTATAGCACAATAGCACAGAATAGTGCAAAGAGAGTAGAGTAGCTCAGAGAGAGAGAGAGAGAGAGAGAAAATTGTAATATTTTTCGGCGAAATAGTGATTTTTGGTGTGTGCTTCGTGGACGTTGGTCGTTATTGACCGAACCACGTAAAAATCTTGGTGTTACTTTGATCTGGATGCTCATAGGTTCCTAACAAATATATTTTCTTAAGACAGACTTGCTTCTTGATTTGTCACAATTTTCAAAATCAAAACTTCTACTTTCCCTTCTCTCCCTATTTTTTGTGACAAAAGCTTCTAACTTGGAGAATAAAGAATCTATAGCTTTTCTCCTTGTATCTTCATTCAACAAGTTGTTTTCTCATAGACACAATTTTGTAAGGGGTTGAGTTCATGATGGGAAAATCTAAAAACCTTCCAATTGTTTGGTAAAGACCGTGAAACTATACAACTTACAACTCATTATCAAAAGAAATTTCCTGAAAGTGTTTATAATTCTTTACATTCATTCAAATGATTAGTAATAAGAGTGACAATTTTTTATTTCAAATTCATTAGCTTCTTTGTTGTGTACAATTTATTTTTTTAATTTTCTAGTATACAACTCAACCAACTTTGTTCAAACTAAGTGCACATCAATTTCATCGGCCACGTGCATATGTACATAATCATCAACTCTTTGTCAAATATAACCATGCACTACTTCATTAAGAATGCCTAATTTTCATTGATTTTATCGATAAGTTTAACCAACTCATAAAAATAAGAGCATGATAATTTTTGCAATATAGATGGACCTCCCTTTTTCTTTTCCAATATAATAATTACTTTCACTCAAACTAATCATTGGTTATACTACTAGTTATTAGGGTTAGAAGAATTTTCTGGACAAGCTTAATATACATGGATAAACTAGTCATTCTACTAGTGTTTGCCTCCATGTCTGTGCACTAACCAAGCTTTAGTATCACTTTTTAGCAAGGAGAATTCTTGTAAGTAGGCTTGATATACTTTTTTTTTTTTTTAAAGGACGGCACCTCTAATTATATATTGATAACCCCTCACTTTTGGCGAAGAAATATCATGGTTACAAGACAATCAATGGGAGATAATAAAAGACAACACGTTAAAAACCTCCCAAAGAACAAACCCAACATCCAGCCAAATACCAGATTACAAGTCCAAACAAAACAAAACAAAACAGGACCTACAAAACAAACCTCATGCAACAAAATAAAACAAAAGATAATCATCATAAAGCATAAACAAAAACTAAAAGGAAATCAGCTAAACATATCTCATATAAGCCGTTCTCATCTTCTCCAATTTATACAAACCATTGCAAACTCTACGGAGTTGACTACTATTTGTAAACAAACTATTCCTCCCCATAGCACCTTGTCGAGCCAAGGCATCTGCCACTTTGTTCCCTTCTCTATACCAATGATTTATCAAAAAATCAACTCCCTCCAATAAACCAATAAACTACTCCCAAAAATCCCACAAATACCACAAGGAGCACTTCCTAGCTTTTATCCAATTAACTACAATATTCGAATCACATTCAATATCGATACAGGTATGGCCAAAATGTTTGCAAATTTTTATTCCCTCTAACACAGCTCTCAATTCAACTTCATTATTTGAATAAGAACCAAAATATTTTAAAAAATCAATCACAAAAGAACCTGTATGGTCTCTAAGGATGCCACCACCACCCGCCGGCCCTGAGTTCCCCAGACTGCTCCCATCCAAATTTAGTTTCAACCTCCCTTGCCTTGGTTTTAGCCATCTCACACTTTGCATAGTTTTAATTCTTTTATTCATAATTTGCACTTCCAAATTCAGCAATACCCGAAAATCAGCATCCTTTAACTGAACTAATTCTGTCATGTTCCTACTCAAAACCCCCACCCAATACTTAATGGAGAGTCACACATCAGTACTACTCTCTAATTTTCCTCCCATTCTAGCCACACATCTTCTTCTCTACAGCCTCCAAACTACTAAACAAGGAATCAAACCCATCAATGAACCCAGTTGAGAGAACCTAGAAGCCCTATTAAACCACATTTGGACTCTTTCTTTCCAACTTTGTTGCCTAAGGAAAGGAACACCTACCTCCAGCGAAACCTTCCTCCAAACCTCAGAAGCAAGCTCTCCCTTATTTAACACATGCTCCAAATCTTTTGATTGCCTCATCTCACAACAATTACACGTCGAAACAAGTGAAACCCCCACCCTTCTCACCTTTTCATCAACACTTAGACACTCAAAAGCAGCCTTCCACATGCAGATAGAAATTTTCTTCGGTAACCATTTATTCCAAATCCACTTAGCCCAATCAAAATTTGGAGTTCTAATTCTGATAACATCCCATGCAAATTTTGTATTAAAGTAACCATCCTTTTCTGGGAGCCATAACATAATGTCCAAAGAATTTCTAAGATTTCCCACCTTTTCCATCACTTCATCCGCTTTACTAAACCCCAGAATCCTTTGCAAATTTTCCATATCCCACGCATTATTGATAATCAAATCTTTTAATTTGATATGAGAATGTGCACCATTTGGACAATCTGTAAACAAAGGTCCTGAATCTAGAAACTTATCATACCACAATTTTACATCTTCTTCTATAACCTTCCACTTAGATTTACTTAACAGTTCAGGCATACCCTGCAGAACTTTCCTCCTAAAGGACGAATCTGATCCATGCAATCTGCAAAGAGTAATATGTCCTCTTTTGACATATTTAGCTTTAAAAAATCTAACCCATAAAGAATTTTGTGTTAATAAATGCCAACCAAACTTCATGAACAAAGACCGTTGTACTTCCGAAATGTTCCTTACTCCTATGCCCCCCTCCTCCATAGGAACACACAATTTCTTCCAAGCCTTCCATTTCATTTTTTCTTTTCCATCCTTAAATCCCCAGAAAAAGAAGCAAACATACCTTGAATCTTTTTAATCACCAGTTTCAGTACATTTAGAATAGCTAATAGATGCATGACATACTTGAAAGCACATGTCTCAACAAAACAAGACGGCCTCCTTGAGACAATAGTCTACTTTTCCAGCTCTTAACTCTCTTACTGATTTTTTGGATTAAAGGGTCAAAATGACAGCTTTTCAATTTATTATCCACTATTGGCACACCCAAATACGTTAATGGAAATTTACCCTCAATAAAATCGGTCTCTTGAAGAATTTCTCCTTTCCTCTGAACACCCAACTTGTTTGAGAAAAAAATAATTAATTTATCTTTATTCACCCTTTGGCCAATCCAGTTTTCATACTCCTTAATCACCTCCATTAACTGACTAACAGATTTTTTCCAACATTAGTAAAAATAACAACATCATCCGCGTACATTAAATGCGATATAATAGGTGCACCACATAGGTGTGCAAATGGTAAAATCCGCTTCTCAGCCAACCTTTTTTTTATTAATTTAGAAAGAATTTCTTCCATGATGATGAAAATATACGGCGACAACGGATCCCCTTGTCTCAATCCCCTTTTTGACTTGAAGAAACCTCTATAAGTGCCATGCATCATGACAGAATACCATGGAGTGGAAATACAATTCTGAATCAACTTACAAAACCAATCTGGAAAACCAACCTGAAAAATCTAATCTACTACCTGCCACTCCACTCGATCATACGCTTTGCTCATATCAAGCTTTAGCATCATATTACCTCCTCTCGCTTGCCTATGTAATAATTTGTCATCTCTTGAGTAAGCATTATATTTTCAAAAATACTTTTCCCTTTCACAAAAATACCTTGTTCTAAAGATATTAAATCACTCATCACCAACGAAAGCTTACCAATAAGGATTTTGGAGAAAATTTATAGATAACATTACAAAGGCTTATCGGCCGAAATTTATCAAAAGAATGAGGATCCTTTACCTTAGGAATAAGTAGGCTTGATATACATAAGCATTGACCTGCCTCAAAAGTTTAGGTCATTAGGTTTTGGGCTCAACCATATATATAAGCACCAATCATCCACTCAAATTTTCTAATATAGGACAAACTGGAGGGTAGAATTATCAACAATCTTTCCATCACTTGTAAATTTCAGTCACTTTCCCTTGAATAAAAGTCATTTTTACCAACTAGAAATCTTTACTCAACTTGTAAATTTCAATCACTTTCCCTTGAATAAAAGTCATTTTTACCAACTAGAAATCTTTACTCAGCCATGGGAAAGTCTTGAAATCTGAAAGAACAGATGCATGAATGCTCCAACCTAACTTGAACCATTGGTATACTAATTATTAGGATCGTAGACACCCTATTTTTGCTCGGACCAAAATTTATCCTTATTATCATTACTATACTATTATTATTATTATTATTATTATTATTATTATTATTATTATTATTATTGGTATATTTATTATCTTTATTATCATTATTTTGCTATTATTATTATTATTATTATTATTATTATCATTTTTATTTTTATTACTCTTATTATTATTATTATTATTATTATTATTATACTGTTAGTATTTTTATTATTTTTATTTTTACTATAATTATTTTTATTATTTATTTATTATTATTAGTAGTATTATTATTATTACGCCTATTATTATTTTTTGATATGTTATTGTTATTATTATTGTTATTATTATTATTATTATTATTATTATTACCTTATTGTTTTTTTTATTATTATTATTATTTATTATCATTTATTATTTTCATTATCATTATTGTTATTATTATTATTATTATTATTATTATTATTATTGTATTTAAAGCATTATTGCTTTGTTATTATTATTATTATTGTATTTTAGTATCAGTCTAGGGTTTTGGGGGAGAGCCTATTTATAGGCTTGTGGGCCCCGGGGGGGGGGGTTGGCGCGGGCCAAGAACGGAGCCAAAGCAAATAAAAAAAAACTTTTTCTTCTTCTTCTTCTTCTTCTTCCTCCTCCTCTTCCATAGCTGCCGAACACTCTCATCCATCCAGCCTTACCCTCGCCTCACCATCTCCGGTGTCCTCAGTTTTCTGCAACACCGCCGTCATCCTCTCGTCCGTCGTCCTGGTTTAGCCCCTCTGTCGTCGGCGTTCTCGCTGTCCCCTGTCGTTGTTTCTCCCCGTCTCGCACCCCTGCTTCCTTTTGTTCGTCATCTCGTTCCCGGCATTCCCATGGCTTCGTTGTTTCGATCATAGATCGCCGCAGAGTTGCAACGGCTACCATCTTCGATCGTCTCCTGCTCCGGTAGCTGTTACACCATTCACGACAGCCCTGTTCCAACAATATCCATATCGTTCATCTCCGGCATCGTCATCGCCACCACGAAGGATCTCCGACCATCGCTCGGTTCCGGCGAGTCTGTGGACGTGTCCCAGCACAAGCTTCAGAAGACTCTCACGTCGTCCTTGTCACCGGTAATCGGCGTAGTTGCCAGCGCTGTGTTTGCCGTGTTATCCCGGCCGTTCCCAGCAGCACCACACCACCTGGAGTTCGGCAGCCACAGCAGGTTCCCAGCCTAACCTAAACCTCCGGCAGCCTCCAGCTCATCTCCGATCTCCACAGCAACTCCACGCACTGAACGGCGCCACCCTCTGCTCCAGCGACGACCTTCACTCCCAGCTACCGAGCACCACAGCAGCCCCAGAGTCTCTGGCAGTATCTAGGTGAGTCCCCTGAACTCCCTGCATGCTGTTGCGCACACACACACACACAAACAAATATATATATATATATACACACACACACACACACGTATGTATATATATATACACACACACACACACACACGTATATATATATTGGTTTTGTTTGGGGTTTCAATGCATAAATTTTAATTTTTTATTTTATTTTGTTTGCATCTGTGCATATGGCAGGTATGTAAACCCACACACTTAGCACACACACATACGGTTTTTTTTTTTTTTTTTTTATTTCTCTTTTCAATGTTTTTTTATTTATTATTTCATTATTGTGGAGTTTTATCTTCCAATACTTTGTTTTATATGTATCTATGATTATATTGTCGTTGTGACCAAGGTACTAATTAATTTATTTTAATGGTTGCAAGTCAGACCTTTGTTACATTATTTGTACATATCGAATATTTTTATTGTAAAATTATTGTTGTAGTTGGTATTTTAATACTGGATCTTATGCTTAGGGTTTTGGTTGTTATTGTTGTATTGTTATAGAATTTTTAATATTGTCATATTTGTTTAAAAAAATTTTTATCTCCAAGTTCATATTTTTGGAGCTGGTATTAATTGATTTAGTTTTATAGTCTAGGATTTTCATATTGCTTGTATTATTATTAGTCATATTATTAATACGCTGATTGTATACCCTTATTCGTAATATTACTATATTATTGAGATATTATTATTGATATTATTATTATATTAATTATATTAGTATCATTATCATATGGATCTCGTTAGTATTAATATTCTTTGCTTGCATGTTATTACTTGTATTATTATTATAGGTATTGTGTATGTAATTATCCGAAATATCAGTACATCGTTTGTGAAAATATTAAAATATGGTTATTATATGGATGGTATTGGTATTAGTATTATATTATTTGCACGTTATTATCAGTAATAGTGTTACATGGTTTATGTATTAATCATTAGAAATATAAGTATATTGTTTGTATATCATTATTAATATTATTGGGATATCATTATAATTATCACTATCATTATTATTACTATTACCATTACTATCACTACAAAAAAACAGGTTTTTAGTGACGAAAATATTAGTAACGATTTTAAAATCGTCACTAATAATGTTGTATTAGTCATAATTTTTTAGAATCGTCACTAATAGTGTAAGCATTAGTGACAGTTTTAGCAGTTGTCACTAAGACAAAACTATTAGTGAAGGTTTAGAACTGTCTCTAAAAACTACGCGGCAAACAATTTTCGTACGAAAATTTTTATAAGAAAATATTAGCAACGATTTTATGGTATTAATGACAGATTAAATTCGTCACTAAAAGTCACTTATTAGTAACGATTAACAAACCGTCATTACTAATAGTTATGAATATATTAAAAAAAATTTAGTTAATGGTATTAGTGACGGATTGAGATATTTTGAAACTGTCACTACTAGTGTTTTTATTTTAAAAAATATAAAAAAAATTAAGTAAAGGGTATTAGTGACGGTTTTGAAACTGTCACTGCTAGTGTTTTTATTTAAAAAAAAATATTAAAAAAATTAAGTAAAGGGTATTAGTGACAGATTGCGAGATCTGTCACTAATAATAGCATATTAGTGACGGTTTTGAAACCGTCACTACTAGTTTTTATTTAAAAAATATAAAATAAATTTGGTTAAGGGTATTATTGACAGCTTGGGAGAACCGTCACTACTAATAGGGCATTAGTGACGGATTTGACAACCGTCACTACTAAAAAATTTAAGTTCAGACTATTAATGACGAATTTGTTGATTCGTCACTATTGGCCCTTATTAGTGACAGTTGACAACCGTCACCAATACTACCTGTTTTTAAAAAAAATTAAAAATATTAGGTTCAGAGTATTAGTGACGAATTTATGAATTCGTCACTATTTGTCCCTTATTAGTGACGGATTTGGGAACCATCACTAATAAGTCCTTTTTTAAAAAAAATTAAAAAAAAAATTCAATTCAGACTATTAGTGACGATGTTGTATATATTCATCACTAATAAGATACTAATAGTGATGAATTTTTATATTTGTCACTAATACTTCCTTTTTAAAAAAAATATATAAAAAAATTTAAATTCAGAATATTAGTGACGAATTTATAAAGTCGTCACCATTGGTGTCTTATTAGTGACGAATTTCTATATTAGTGACGAATTTGGACCGTCACTAATGTTTTGTTATTTATAAAAAAAATAAATGGAGAGTAGTAGTGACAGTTTTGAAACCGTCACTAATGTCGAGAATATTAGTGATAAATTTATAAATTCGTCACCATTGGTGTCTTATTAGTGACGAATTTGGACCATCACTTATGTTTTGTTATTTATAAAAAAAATAAACGAAGAGTAGTAGTGACGGTTTTGAACACAAGACCTCCAACAAGGATGTCTCAAACTTTGACCAGTACTAGGATATCCCCTAGGAGACTCATGGAGCCACTTTCTACTAATTAGTAGATGATAGACCATGTGAGTATCAATTACGTGAAACCTCATTAAGCCCCTAATAGGTCCCATATTGAGGTCTACATTTGCATACCCTAGAGTTCTAATGGAGGTGTTATTAAATCCTTAGATCATGATTGGCTATCTAATAAGATGCTAATTTTGAATGTTAGCAACCCTGAAGGCTGAAAGAGGCATGATGTTTATAGAGGATCCATTATCGATAAATGTGTGTCAAATAGGATTATCATTTAAAGCATTCTCCATATATGATGGGCGATTATGATTAGGAATTTTGCTACACATGTCAACCTTCGTGATTACTGCATTCTCATGGATTTTAGCCATCCTTCTTATAAACTGAGTGATCAAACCTTATTCTCTATATTGGCATTGGAAACTTGAAAAAAAAGTCACTACTCTAGCTTGCTTGTACTCATTAAATCCTAGTTGGTCAAAGAAATTCCTAAAAGGGATGTCTTCATGAGACCGCACACCGGCCACTAAGTCATCATTAAGCATTTCAACTTGATTTTCGAGTGAGGAAATTGCAATAAATGAAGGTGTGGGATGTAGAGACACAAAAAATTATAACTATTAAAATAATAAGGAAAGATAATAAATAGAATATATAGATAAATAAATAATAAGAGGAAAAAGGGAAAATTTTAAAGGGAAAGACAGCAAACCTCATCGACGAATCTCTTTTCTTCGTCGACGAGTGATCTTTTAGGGATCGTCGATGAAGTTCAGTCCCTCATCGACGAAGATATCCCGAGAGAGTGAATTTTAGATTTTAAGTTTCATCAACGAATGCATCCTCTCGTCAACGAATTCCCTTCTATGGCTTGTCGACAAATCCTGTCTTCTCGTCGATGAAGCCACGTGGCAACATTGTGTATAAATTGATTTGAGGAAGCTTCTCCGCAAAGAAATCACTTTTTTTTCATTTTTTCTCTCTCTAAAATGCCTCTTTCTGCCTTCTCTCTAAGTTTTTGGCCCGAATTCAACCCGAATCAATAAACAGAAATCGCTATGGTGTTCTAGGAAAGATTCTCTACACATCTAGCGGAACAGATTTCTAAACTAGGCTTTTCAGGAATCGCTCCAAAGTTGAAGTAAGGGTTAGGATTCCTAGTTTTTGGGGTTTAAAACATTTATTCGAGGTTTATGAGTTGAAAAAGTGTTGAAATAGTATGTTATTTGAGGTTTATATTATTAAACTAGGGTTTTTGATTCAGGTTCAAGTGAGCGCCATAGGCATCATTTTGGGGTTCCTGTTGGTGTAATTCAGGAAATCAGGTAAGGGGGATATATTAAAACATGATTTTTGAGGAAATAACTGTTAAAAAATGAAAATATTATGTATATATGTATATAATTTTAATGTAGGTTCTGAAATGCCAACCATTTGAATTGTAAATTTCTAAGCTTAGGGCTGTGCTACTTGGTATTATTTCTGAAAGTGGAAAGTTAAAATGACAGATTTTCTAGTTAATTGTGTAAGAGATTAAATGTATATTTTCAGTATATTAATGATGGAAGTGGATTGGCTTATTTTACATTAAACGTATGAAATATGTCGTTAAATTGTGTGGCATGAGTAAAATGAAGTTTCTGTGTTGAACTATGATATATGTATGAGATGCAGGATATATTGAAAATGTATTGAGAATTAAATGTGATATGATTTATTTTGCATGTGTTTAGTAATGCTTAATTACAATGTATGTTTTGAGAACTCCTGTGGACCAAAAAAAGGGCGCAATACTGTTGTAGATATTTATGGTAGCACTAGTGCACCCACACGTCTTAGATAGAGTGTGGAGACAAGATAGTCGATTGTGTTGGGAAGGTTAGTGTCCCCTAGGAGTCTAGACCAATATGGGAACAGTCAATCAGACATACATACTGTAGAATTTGATTGATTTAACTCTGGTGGGCCGACCAGGGTTAAGTCCAGCTTTCGGGTCGTACAACCCGTCATGGGGCGAAAGCATGACTATGATTTTTCACCGATATAAAAGGTTCTAAACACATAATTGTTAGTTTAACCATGGATAGTATGAGAACAATGGATATGGAAATAGCAGATATGGGAACAACAAATATAAGAACAGCAAACGGAAATGATATGAAAACATAATATGTGAAAGCAGACATGAATACAGAAATGAGAAATGTAGAATATGAATGCAAGTGTAATGAGTGACACAGAGATAACAACATAAAAAGTAATGTAGTAAAGTATTATCAGTATTAAATATAGTAGTATGACATGTATTTGGGGCGGGGTATACTCTTTGCCTGAGGGCTTGCTGAGAAAGGCGAGTGCCATGATAGGCATCAGATGTAACTATATCGGGCTGCATAATGTATTAGGGCAGAGGGAAGCTACTTATATGGGTGGGTAATCTTCCTATTCTCAGAAACTTCTACTAGTAAACCTTTGTGTGAATGTGTGAGTACGAGATAAACTAACCACCTGAGGGCTTACTGAGTAAGGTAAGTGCCCTGATATGCTGTAGTTTTGACCGTAGGTTGCTTAAGGTATCAGAGCAGAGGGGTGCTACTTGTATGGGTGGGTAATCACCCTAATCCTTGGAAACTCTCGTTGGTAAAATATCTTGCATGTGTTTGAGTAGGAGCAGATAATGATTTCTTAATTGTGGTTTCATTTGAAAATAATGAATATATATGTTGTACATAAACCTCATGATAGCTACACACCAATTTAATATATTCCATCCTTATTGAGATGCGTCTCACCCGATATAAATTCTATCTTTTCAAGACCTTTGCGTGATCAAGCTTAGTGAGCTCGAGGTTAGTGTAGTATTTTTGATAAAGAGGGAGAGTATAAACTTTGGTTATAATATTTGGGGTTGTAATATATTTATGTTTTCAGAGTTGTAAATGTTGTGAATACTGGATGTTGGTGTATACTTTTGAGATTATATAGGTAGAAACTCTGGTATATTTTTAAGGAATTGTTGTTTTTTTTTTCCCACTGCGTGATTGGGATTATGATGCTAGGTACAGGTAATAGACCATGTGGCACTCGGGCCCCACTTGGCGGGTTCAAGGCGTCACGAGCTGGTATCAAAGGTATATTTCAAATAACACTTCGGACCCTAACTTCGGGTTCAGGGCGTTACATGGGACCATCACGAGGGCACTCAGTCAGAATCACTGTCAACTATGCAGTTAATTCTGCTAAGAATGATTTCAATTTTCTCTCACTTTTTTAAGTTGAAAAATATACATTTAAATAAAGAATTTCAATTTTATTTTGGTAATACAAATATCACAACAGAAATGGGCATTTGCATCTCCACCTATCTTTCCTAAATTATTTTCTCACAGCTCCCACTTACACTCCCCCTCAAGTTGATGCATACAAGTTATTGATGCACAACTTATTGAGTGAGTTGTGAAACTCTTTGCTTGATACCGCCTTTGTGAGTATGTCTGCTAGTTGGTCTTCGGACTTCACAAATGGAAATCGAATAATTTTTGCTTCCAAGTTTTCCTTGATAAAATGTCGATTCACTTCCATGTGTTTCGTACGATCATGTTGAACTAGATCATGGGATATTGCAATAGTAGCTTTTTTGTCACAAAACAGATCCATTTTTGAAGTAGAGGTGAAACCTAGTTCAGAAAGTAGTCTTTTGATCCAGAGTAGTTCACAAAGCCCTTTTGCCATTCCACGGAATTCTTCTTCAGCACTGGAAAGTGCTACCACCTTCTGTTTCTTGCTTCTTCATGTAAAAAGATTCCCACGAACAAACATAAAATGACCTGAAGTAGATCTTCTGTCCCAAATATTTCCAGCCCATTTTGAATCTGTATAGCCATTAATTCTTAAATGACTATTCTTTGAAAACATAAGTCCCTTCCCAGGTGAGGACTTCTATCTCAACATTCGAGTTACAGCATCTATATGATCTTTACTAGAATTATGCATGAATTGGCTAACTACACTTACAACATATGCAATGTCTGGACGAGTATGTGAGAGGTATATAAGTTTTCCAACTAACCTTTGGTACCTCCCTTTATCTGTTGGTACTTGGTCTAAGTATTCTCCAAGTATGTGGTTTTGAACAATTGGAGTATTAACTAGTTTGCATTCCAATATTCCTACCTCAGTTAATAAATCCAACACATACTTCCTTTGGAAAAGAAATTTTCCTTGTCTAGACCTGGCAACTTCAATTCCCACAAAGTACTTGAGTCCTCCCAAGTTCTTGATTTCAAATTTGGTGACCAACTCCTTTTGTTATCTAGATATTTCTTCTTCATCATCTCTTGTGATAATCATGTCATCCACATATACTATCAACACGGTTACCTTACCCAATTTGTGCTTCAGGAAAAATGTATGGTCTAAGTTGCTTTGCTTGAATTTGTATTTCCTTATTGCCATACTAAACCACCCAAACCATGCTCAAGGCGATTGTTTCAATCTATATAGTGCTCGTTGCAATTTGCACATGACCTTGGTTTCAGTGGATGTCGTGTAGCCTGGAGGAAGATTCATGTACACTTCTTCTTCAAGATTGTCATGTAGCAAGGCATATTTTTACATCAAATTGATGTAATGGCCAGTCAAGGTTAGCTGCAAGAGATAACAATACCCTAACAGTGCTCAGTTTTGCAACTAGTGAAAAAGTCTCTTGATAATCTACCCCATATGTCTATGTATAGCCTTTTGCCACCAGTCTTGCTTTGTACCTTTCAACCGATCCATCTGCCTTATGTTTGATGAAGAATGCCCATTTGCATCCTACTGCTCTCATCCCTTCAAGTAACAGAACTATGGTCCATGTGTCATTCTTTAGTAGTGCCTCCATTTCTTCCTTTATTATCTAAGTCCATTTTGGATCAAACAAGGCTTCCTAAATTCCAGCTAGAACTTGACTTAAGGAAAGTACATGCACAAATGCTCTAAGGGGTTTGGATAATCTCTTGGTAGACACGTAGTTGGCAATTGGATACTTTGATCTTCGTTCTTTAATATCAGGAGAGTATCTATTCGGTGGCTTGCCACGATTTTCCCTGAAAGGTAATGTGTATCTAGCAGGAGTGTTCAAGTCACTTGTATTTGAAGGCATGTCTAGAGTGCTTACCTTTGGAATATTCTTAGGAGATGGGTCTACAGATACTAAGGAAGGGGAGGAGTTTGATTTAGTTTCCAAAGTCATATTATTTCCCATAGATGTATTCTGCTCTGTGGGCTCAACCGGTTTTGGGCTTGGTGCTTCATCTGTGGGCTCAACCAACCCTAGACTTGGTGGACTTGGTGTTTCATCTACCATTCTTTCAATATTTGGCCAGTCATAGTGCAACCAATTATGCTCTTCATCTTGTGTCTCCCCCTGAAGAGAAGAATTGGGAGCTGGGAAAAAAGTGTCGAACTCCTGGAAGGTAACATCCATAGTCACATAGATACATTGGGCAGAGGGGCACCGATATCCCTTTGGGTGCGCGCATAGCCCAAGAAAAGACAACAGAGAGCACACGGATCCAGTTTGGTGCATTGATTTTTGTGAAGATGCACATAAGCCACACACCCAAATACTCATGGAGGAAGCATTAGGGATGTGGGTAAGGAGACATGGGACGCGAGAACTTGGAGCGGAGTCTTAAAATTTAAGACTTTGGAGGGTAGTCCGTTGAGTAAATATACGGTCAAGGTCACCGCATCAATCCAGTACCAAGGTGGCACATAAGCTTCATGTAGTAAAGCTTGTGCAGTTTCAAGAATATGGCAGTTCTTCCACCCAATTATGCCATTCTGCTGAGGAGTCTGAGGACATGATGTCTCATGAATGAGTCCATGGTGTTCAAAATAGGTACGGAAGCGCTGATTAACATACTTACCACCATTACCGTCCCCTCAGGCCACGCTTGGAAACACTCAGATTTTACAATCAAATGGTACAGATAAAAGTACTTTCAAGTAAAGTAGATTTGTACCCAAATATGCACAATCATATATGCATTAATAACATGGATATAGTGTAAGCTCAGTGATGCAAGATTTGTTCTTTCAATACTTAACACAGTGTAGTCAATATGAAGCTTAAGAGTATTCAACACAATACGAACAGTATGATGCTCAAGGATAATCAATATAAGCAATGACTTGGAATCTAAACAAGATATTTCAACAACACATCAATATTCCAAGTATATTAAGCAGATAATCAAACTAGTTTCAAAATGGTTAGTTTAAAAAAATTACTTGCTTGTTGGAAAAAATCTTTGCACACCAAAAGCAAAGCTCCTGGACACTTGCAATGGAATGCAAATATCCTAAGCTTTCTTGGTTTAATCCCACACGAGATTTATAAAGGAGAAATCCGTGGGATAAACCTACGATAAACTCCCAAAGAAATAATCTCAAGTACACATACAAGAGGGAGTATTAGCAAAGAATAATAATCACATAAGCACAAGAGAAACTCTCACACTCTCTGATTTTTCGAATGGATGCAAGATATGAAAGTATTTGGACAAAGGAAGATTTTTCAGTAGAGAGAGTTTTTTCTTAATCACTTTTGGCTAATTCTTATCTAATCATGCAAATGAGAACATATTTATAGCCAGGTGAAAAAATATATCCGTTCGGGACAAGATGGGTATTATTAAAAAAGTTTCAAAAGATTAAAATCCAATTAGCCCGAAATAACCCAGTTTTATCACGGTTAAACTAATTTTAACCGGGCGAGGTTCGGGAGGCTGAACCTTAGTTCGGTCGCCCGATCATACGCAGTTCAAAAAGTTTTTCAATTAAGTTCGGTCGCCTGGATAAAGGTTCGGCAGCCTGAATCAAAGTCAGTAGCCAAGCTTCGTGACTTCGGGTGCCCGGTCAAATTTTCGGTGGCCTAAAGATAGGTGTTCGGTCGCGCGAGGATATATTTGAACTAAAACCATAGGGCGCCCAAGTTGGTGAACAGTCCCTTTTGAAGGGTTCGGGCACCCAAGGAAGATGTGCGCATTTGAGGTTTTATCACCCGAGGGCTGGTCAACATTTTGACTTTCAAAGTTCGAGTGCCCGAGGAGTTTTGTACTCCAAAAGTCCAGTCACCCGACTCCTTTTAACTTGCTTAGATTTTTCCAATTTTAAGCACAATTATAACACACTCATATATTTTATGCTATGTGTGTGAGTGTTGGAACCTAAGGTCTTGCTATGGTCTAATTGAGCTTACGCTATATCCTGTATGCATGATGTGCAGGTGATAAACATACAACCATAGCCTAGGTTACTATTACAGACCCATATGAATTATTACAAACCGATATGAATTACAATTACAAATACAAGTCTTTGTGGTCTTCTTGTTTCTTCAAGTGTCCTTCCTTGGGATATTTATTTGAACCTACATGAGCACTTGACAATCATCAAATATCAGTATTTGTCATTATCAAAACCGAGTGCAACCTATGAGGTCAACATATTTCTCTCACTTTTTTACATTGAAAAATATACATTTAAATAGAGAATTTCTAATTTTATTTTGGTAATACAAATATCACGGCAGTAATGGGCATTTGCATCTCCAATTATCTTTCCTAAATTATTTTCTCATAGTTCACGCCAACAATCGCCATTAGGTCATCAACATAAGCTAGCCACTTGGTTACGATGATGAGGGAGAAGATTACTAAACATCATTTCCCTTGATTAGAAGCTCCTTAGCATTTTCCTGCAGAAAATCCTCTACAAAGTTCCACAATCCTTAGTTAGATATCCAATCACTCTATGAAAATGATAAATGTTTTGTTTTAGATTTGTCTTCATTAGTGAGTTGTCCTTGAACATTAGGTAAGTGGACAACTCCATCCTTTACCCATTCATAAAGGAGGTTGATTAGTTTGTTCATCACATAGGGAAAAGAAGGAGAGTTGGTTATGTCACTCATAATGTTATTCCTGGGCTTCTTATTGATTTGAGGATCCTCCCATCGAATAGCATTCACACTTGAATTTCTCTTCCTAAATTGGGAATTTTTATTCTTCTATTTTTTAACTAAAACAATAGTCCATCATGCAACTTCAATTAATGTGGCTCGGGATGGTAAAGCTAGATTTTCCAGGTGAAGTGTATATTCAATGAACATCCCTTGAATGCAAATTTTCCCTAACTCCTTTCCTTTAATGTTATCGTGGATGTTCAAGACTTTTTCTCTAAAGCAATCAAAATAATCGATAAGATCCTCCTTCGATCTTTGATGTTCCATTCCTAAATCCACTAATATCACTTTCTCTTAATTAGAAAAGAACTTCTTACCAAAAGATGTGACATATCTAGCCTAAAGATTCTACAGACCCAAGTTTGAGATTGACTACCAAGTGTATGCCTTCTCTATTGATGACTTAGAGAATTCTTTGGATTTCTGGTCATCATCTAGCCCATAAACCCCACATATCTCCATAAACTTTATAAGATGTTCTTTAGCATTGCCATTGAAAGTTCAAACTTAGGGTTTATGTAGTCCTTAGGGTAAGATTTTCTAGCCACTTGGGTTGTGTAAGGAAATTTGAAATCTAACCTAGAGAGGAAATATTTTTCTTGCTTTTGCTCAAGAAATTTTTCCTACTCCTCCTTGGTGATGTAAGAAGGGATGTTGGTGGTTGTGGGGGTTGGAGGTGCTAGTGTGTGGTTTAGTGGAGTTTGTGGAATGACTCCAATGGATTGGCCTTGTAGAAGTGAGGTAGGTACCAAGGATGTGTGATGGATAATCTTTTAGAATTAGGCATTTTTGGAATCAAAGGGGGCTTTTGATAAGAGGAATCTTCTTGAACTATAGTAACAAGGTCGTGGTTTATAGATTTAACAAAAGTGAGACTAGCATCCTCTCTCCCACTTCAAGTTGAATTCATTGGGAGTTAGGTTATTGCCTTGGGGTTGGATGGTGGGGATTGATGTAGGAAGGCCATGACAAGTCGCAACTTAATTAAGCAACTTCGTGATTTCATGGATGACATCAAACAACTTTTCTTATGTGAATTGGAACTACCATCTGAACCATATAAGAGGAAAAATTCTCAAAACTCATCACTCTTTAGGATGGTTACTTGAATCCCCCATGTTTTCTCTTTCTTGAGCAACAAGTTGTGTGTAAGAAGTTTCTAAGAGACTACTTGGCTTCTTCATTGGAGGTACTACCTTTTGCAATCACTACTCCTTAGCAGAGTTGCCAAACATAAATAGGAGTTCTTGTATATGGATGGGAGGTAGTGTTATATACAAGTAATGGAATGTAGTGGAGGTTTCCAAAAGAGAAGAACTGTACAATCCATAGGAGCTTAAGTGTCAAGTAGTGAGAGTACGGTGTAAAGATGTTGACGATTTTAGAGAAAGAGAAACTCTAGTTTAGATAGAGAAGGTCTTTAATGAGAAATAAAAAATAAAACACAGAGTGTGGTATTTATAGTGCTAATTAGGGGTATGACTATCATCTAGTGAGTGAGGATTACAGTTGTGTACGGGGATTCAATCAATTGAAAATTAAAAAATTTGAGTCATTCAATAGTATAATGGCACTTATGTTTGTAGGTAAAGACATCATTTTGTAGGTAATTTGTTTATGTTTGGTTTGTTGGTTTTGATTACATAGGCATGTTTAGATTGTTTTTGAAACGACCTGCTAATAAAATAAAATCTTTTTTCCCTATTTTAATACCAAACATTAATATAAACAGTGGAAAGCCATATTCAATAGCCACATAAATTACAATACCAGAGTGTCTAAATATCCCATAAATTATACATATATCACTGTTCTCCTTAAAGCTGCTCCCTACTGAAGTCAGGGCATACAAAAATACTACCCAAAAATACTACTCACCCTTAATAGGGCAGACTAATAGCCCCTCTACCTGCGAGCCTGATCCGCTCACCTAACTAGTTCACCTGAAAAATAATTCAGCGTTGGGGTGAGACGACGTTCAGTAAGAAGAAACATGCTATTACTAGTGTGTGGCTACTAAGTTATATGTCTATATAAATAATCTGATTTAAAACAAATATTATAGATAATTGAAACTGTAAATGATGGTATAAATATCATATATTTAAACTATATAAATTAACTTTTCATAATACTACTACTATTTCTGGAAATCTACTTATACTTATAATATCTGAGAAAATTTCCCTAAATGGTTGTACATCATGATTTAACCCCTTATAACAAAGTTGTGCGGCCTAAAGAAGGGACCAATCCTGACTGGCCGATAAGGGTAAGTCAACTGAACTTCGACAGTCTGATCGGCCCCCTCAATCCATATCTGATGAAGAGCCTGTCCCGACGTGAGCACGATCGACCTCATACCACTTACTATCTTAGTAAAATGGCTACACTCTGAATTAAATATCTGTACCTATGGTATCGTGCTCTGTTGTTTGATCCATCAGGGTCTAATACTATATAGGTAATTGACATCTGTAATATACTATTTTTACTGTGGTTTCTAAAATAACCATAACCCTATAGAATTTATTTGAAATTCTAAATTAACTAACTGAAAATCTGATTTCTGTATAACTAAACTACTATATGAATATCTGTATTTTGGGGCGTTATGGTACTGATAAACACGTTATTCTAGAATTACTGAAAATTCATATTTCTGAGTGTACTGTACACTGAAAAATTTGTCATTTTATAACATGCAAATATCATGGTATTTCTGTTAATAACTATAAACATGGTATTCACAAATTCGGTAAATATAGTACTGTTCTATTATCAACTCAACCACACAAATAAATATTAATATTATCAGGTTCTAGAAATTGTGTATATATATATATATATATATATATAATATGAATAATAATTTGATAAAAACATATAGTTCATACTGAAATCGTAAAAGGGTTACCTAGCATAGCATATTTCCCTTACTTAGACTACTAGAAAGCCCCTACTGAATATCTGTCCTACACCCGTAGGGTTTCCTACTCAAGTCCTTGAAAACAACATTCACCAGAACAAAACATCATTATTTCTCTATCTACTTCATTTCCTACAACGGCCAAAATGCCAAAAACTGAATAAAAGGTCTTACCCTGATTCTGGAAAGAAATTCAACTCGATCCCACCAATGATCCATCCCGGTAAACTTGGAGAGAATTTCGCCAGGAGCATCGTGGTGGCCTCAAATCGTCGATTCGACGACTAACGGGGCCGAAATCTAAGAGAGAAGAGGGAAGGACCGTAGATGAGAGAGAGGAGAGAGGATGTCGCTGAAAAAGTATACATTTAACTTGGATTTAGGCTATTTATACTGTGGGATTCATCGACGAGCCACATCACTTCGTCGATGAGTCCTATAGAAAGTTTGTCGACGAACCTACACCCTCGTCGATGAATTTCAGAATTCCCAATAATCCTCTCTCAGTATCTTCTCGATGACAAGACGGGACCTCGTCAACGAGACCCTGAAGAACCCTCGTCAACGAAACCCTTGCGTTCGTCGACGAGGCGTGGAAAAATTCCTTGGGTTATTACATCGCAAAGTGCAACGTCGTCAATGAACGCTTACTGTTTCCCATTTACCTTTTTTTTTATTATTTAAATATCATTAGTTTTCGGGTTATTACAGTTTTAGTTAAATAATGGTTCTAGTTCTTTTAGTATTAGTTTTGATGTCTGGGATGGTTTTGTTAGTTTAATTGTAAATCCCATGTGTCCTGCTTGTAGTCTCGGTATTCCTCCGCCATAAGTGAAGGCTATCAATAAAAATGAGGTTTTTGTTATAAATAAATAAAAATTCAATAGTATAATGACACGTGGCTAAAACAAATATAAGAAGATGCTAGGTGACATGAGTAACACTTACCTAGTTAAAGGAGGGTTAAAAAAGTGGACTGCTCTTAACAGACCCAGATTCAATCCCACTAAGTAAAATATCTCTTTAACATCCCAAAACCTGGGATTGATGAGGAGACCTGCACGTCTCATAATCAATCCCAAGCACACATAGAGGGCCCGATGAAATGGCCCAGAAAATTTAAACTATTTAAAATTATAAGAAGGATAATAAGGGAAAATGGGAAATAGAAGAAAAGGGAAAAAAATTTAAAGGCTAGTGAGTAGGCGCTCGTCGACGAGCTGGTTTTTCTCGTCGATGAGAAAACAACAGAGCCTCGTCGTTGAGTATGCTTGTCTTGTCAATGAGGGTTTACTGAGAGAGGTTCTCACATTCTAAATTCCGTCAATGAGATCACGATCTCGTCCATGAGTGGTGTTCTTGGGCTCGTCGACAAGTCCAGACGTCTTGTTGACGAGGTCACGTGGCAAGTTGCTTATAAATAAGGAGAAATCAGATTTTCAGCGAGGATTTTAATTTTTCCTTCTATTTATCTCTCTACCTACGGTTCCTCTGCCTTATCTCTTCGATTTCAGACCGGATATAGTTCGGTTCAACGATCGAAAGCTACCATGAGATTCTTGGGAAGATTCTCTACAATATAGGCGGAGCGAATTTTCGATTTGAGAAGTTTGGGAAACATCCTAAAATCAGGGTAAGTAAAATAATTTAAGGTTTATTATTATTTTGAGGTATTTGGAGCCTAGGAAGTATTTAATGGGTATTTTTCTAAGATTTAAGTTAGATTGCTTGGAATACAGGGTCTCATTTTGTTCGGATTTGAACAGGAATCCCAAGGAGCAGGTAAGGGAAAATATTTTAGAACAACATCTTTATTAATATTAAACCGACTAACTTTGGGTAAAATTTCTATATATATTCAGGTATAATTTTCTAAACCATGCTGGTATTGAAAAATATTGTTTTTAAATATAATATATATATATATATATATATATATAGGGAAAAATTGTGTGGCATGAAAATAGCTTTGAAATTTTAATGGTTGCAAATAATGTGAAATGATAATTTAGGGTGATCGTGAATACTGTTTGGCTGTAATTTCTGTTTGGTTGAATATACTAATGTTGTGTATACTATGGTAGAGTTGTGGATGTGTTGAGTGATTGGTTTTTCTATTGATTCATGTTGTGGTTCATGTAAATTGCGATATAGCGTTGGCAGTGGTATGAGGAGGTCGTTATATTGTACCTGATATATTCGTCATATAACGTTGGTAGTGGTATGAGGAGGTCGTTATATGGGCGTTTATATTGGGAGGTAAACATTGACAGTGGTATGAGGAGGTTGTTTACCTATTTACCATTAACAAAGTGTTTATCGTGTAACCAGTGTGGTTTGAATAGTCCTGTATGGACTAGTCCTATGTGGACATGTATGTTGTGTGATTGATTAGTCCTGTACGGGCCAATCCTTGTGGACATGTATGTCGTATGGTTGATTGTCCTGTGTGGACGTGTATGTTGTGTGAGCTAGAGTCCTGTGTGTACGATTACATTTTGTGTGGATATAGACCCTGTGTGGGTATGATTGAAGACTGTGTGGATTATCCTGTTTAGATTGTTCGTGGTATGCATATATGTATGGAGTTTTGTGAAATAATTATTGTTGGTCACGTGTCACTGTAATTAATTAAGTATTTATGGTAAAGTAGATTACTCCACCCGAGGGCTTGCTGAGCAAGGCGAGTACTCTGGTAATTAATTATGGATACTAGAGTAGAGGGAAGCCACTTGTATGGGCAGGTGACCTTCCCTATTCTCGGAGACTTTACCTAGATACATAACCCGAGGGCTTACTGAGAAAGGTGAGTGTCATAGTGTTAGCACTAAAGCAGAGGGAATCTACTTATATGGGCTGGTAGACTTCCCTATTCTCAAAAATTATCAGTTAAAATAAATCATATATGTGGGCATGTGATTCGGTGACAGAGGAATTGACCATGGTGTGTATATGAATGCCTTATTTTGGCTGCTATTGGATTATGAATGTGTTGAATGGATATTTTAATTATATATTAAACACTTCAACCACACACTGTTGTAAATTATTTCTTCCTTGCTGAGAGGTGTCTCACCCCGTCGATGATTTAATCTCTTCAGGTTATCCAGGTGATCGAACTTACATAGCTCTAGGGCGGGGTAGTTTTGGTGAGTTGAATATAGCAGAATGGATATCTATCTAGTTTATGTTTAATATATATATATATATATTTCACATTGGTTTTGTAATATGAATAATGGGATTGAATTTTTTGGTCTGCTTATGTAATTATAGAATTCTGGTATATTATGTTTGAGGTTATTTAAATTATTTCCACTACGTGAATGGTACCAGAGATGCATGTTGGTCTTTTAATACTCCGGGCCCCATGTGGCGGGTCCGGGGCGTTACACCCGACCCCCGCAAAAATTATGAGATCAAAAGTTAATCAAATAAACAATTAGTATGTGATTGCAAACTGTAATTAATATTGTAATTGGACTAAGGTAAAAAAGATGTATTCACAATAAGCATAAATGTTATTGCAAACTCCTACTACGAACTCTCCCAAGACACAAACGAGTGTTACTATAGGCAAATTCTCAACTAGAATCAAGAACTGTTGAATAAATTAGTTGAAGCACATTAGAATGTGTTTTGTTTCTATTTGTTGCCTAGTTCGTAGGAGTTGGTTAGCATGATGTTAGTGGTGCCTATTTTTGTGCTTGTAACCATTTGTTTTTTAGCCTATATAATGGACATTTCCTTATCAATGAAGTGTGGAGTTTTCAGTCCAAATATGTTTCCCCTTGTTTTTTTTTTTTTTTATTTATCATTTTCTTCTTCCATTTTACATCAATGGTATCAGAGCGAGGTTAGAGTTTCACAATGGCTTCTGAAACATTTGTGCAGCTAGGCATTCCACGCTTTGATGGTCACTATGACCACTGGAGCATGCTCATGGAGAATATTTTGAGGTCCAAAGAATATTGGACAGTTGTTGCTTCTAAAGTAGTAGAACTAGCAGTGGGTGTTGTGCTAACAGATGCACAGAAGGTGGAGTTTGAAGGATAGAAGTTGAAGGATCTCAAAGCAAAGAATTATCTCTTCCATACAATTAATCGTTTCATCTGGAAAACCATTCTTTGTAAAGAAACTTCTAAGCGGATACGGGACTCTATGAAGAAGAAGTATGAGGGGACAACAAAGGCAAAGAGGGCACAACTACAAGCACTTCGAGACGATTTCAAAACTTTACACATGAAGATTGGAGAATCGGTGATAGATTACTTCTCCAAGACAATGGCAATCACAAATAAGATGAGATCCATGACGACAAAATGACAAATGTCACTATCATTGAGAAGATTCTTCGTTCGATGACAACAAAATTCAACTATGTTGTTTGTTCAATTAAGAATCTAAAAACACTGATAGTATGTCCTTTGATGAATTGCAGAGTTCTTTGTTGGTTCATGAGCAGAAAATGAATCGGCAAGACAAGGAGGAGCAAGCATTACAAGCCTCAACATCAAAAGGAGGAGGTCAAAGACAAGGAAGAGGTAGAGGCAGCAATGATGGTAGGCACTCAAATCATAAATCTGAAGATTCTGATTCTCAAGGGAGAGGAAAAGGCCATGACAACAACAACAATCATTCAACGCCTTCCAAGTCAAAGTCGGTAGACAAATCAAGAGTTGAATGCAACGGGTGTCACAAGTTTGGACACTACAAGTCAGAGTGTCGTACTAAACTAAGGAGAGATGGTGGAAAGCAGTTCAATTTTTCTAAGAAGGAAGAAGAAGTGTCTTTGTTGATGGCTTGTCACGTGAAGGAGGAAACCCACAAGAAATTCTTGTGGTACTTAGACACTGGTTGTGTAATGCCCCAGACCCGCCACGTTGGGCCTAGAGTGTTATGAGACCAACACACATCTTTCATACCATTCACACAACGAAAATGATAAAATAACCTCAACAAAATATACCAAAGTTCTATATTTACACATGCAGTTCCATAATAATTACAACCATATCCTTCATATTACAAAAAACTGAATAAATATATAAAACATAAAAACTAAAACATAACCGTTAAGGTACCACTCACAAAACTACCCCACCCTAGAGCTATCTAAGCTTGATCACCTGGATAACCTGAAAAGTTTGAATCATCGATGGGGTGAGACACCTCTCAGTAAGGAAGAAATAATTTATAATAGTGTGTGGCTGAAGCGTTTTTAATATATAATTAAAATATCCATGCAAACACGTTCACAATCCACTAGTAACAAAATATCACGCTCATAATCATACTATGGTCAACATCTTTGTCATCCAATCACGTACCCACAAACATAAATATTTTTATTAATTATCCCTGAGAATAGGGAAGTCTACTCACCCATACAAGTAGATTCCCTCTGCTCTAGTGCTAGCACCAAGGTACTCACCTTTCTCAATAAGCCCTCGAGTTATGTATCCAAGTAAAGTCACCGAGAATAGGGAAGGTCACCCACCCATACAAGTGACTTCCCTCTACTCTGGTATCCACAAATAATTACCAAAGTACTCGCCTTTCTTAGAAAGCTCTCGGGTGGAATAACCTACTTTACCATAAATACTTAATTAATTGAAGTCACACGCAGCCAATAACATTCGTTTACAGAACTCCACACAAATATGCATATTCAAATCAATCCACACAAGATAATTATACAGTCTTCAATTATGCCCACACAAGGTCTACAACCACACAATAAGTATTCGTCCACACAGGACTCTAACACACACATCATACATGTCCACACAGGATTGTCAATTACAACATACTTGTCCACACAAGACTAACCAATCACACAACAAATATGTCCACACAGGACTAATCAAACCACATAGGTTACAACACAAACACCCCGTTCATGGTAAATAGGTAAACAACCTTCTCATACCACTACCAATATTTACCTCGCAATATAGACGCCCATATAATGACCTCCTCATACCATTGCAACTGTTATATCGTAATTTACATGAACCATAACACAAATCAATAACAAACGTGACCAATCAATCACATCCACACAATTACCATAGTATACACAATCATTCAGTATTTTCAACCAAACAGTGTTCACAACCTAACAATATTCACAACCATCATGATTTATCATTCCATAATACCCATAACCATTTAATTAGTAAAAATGGTTTCAAGCCACATGAATTTCCTAATATAATATATAATCAAATCAACATTTTCATTTCCTGTATCATTCAGATAATTATACCATAAATATAATTTTGTACCCAAATCTAACCATTTTAAAATTATAAAAAATCTATTAAAAAACATTTCCCCTTACCTGCTCCTCGAAATTTGGCCTAAAATCAACAAAACGAGACCTTGTATTTCAAAAATTCCAAATTCCTCAAATCTTAGTAAAACACCCTTATAATACTTCCTAGGCTCCAACTACCTCAAAATAATAATAATCCTTTAAGTTATTTCACTTACCCTGTTTTTGGGATGTTTCCCAAACTTCTCAAATCAAAAATCCGCTTTGCCTATATTGTAGAGAATCTTCCCAAGAGTCTCGTGGTAGCTTCCGATCATCGAACCGAGATAAATCTGGCCTAGAATCAAAGAGAGAAGGTAGTAGGGCCGAAATTCTAGTGAGAGAGAGGATACATGCAAAAGATTTCGCGCGCTGAAATGAAAGAATTCGCTATTTATAGGCAGGGATTTGTCGACGAGACACGTGGACTCATCGACAAGTCTGAGTACACTACTTGGTGATGAAATTGAAAACTCGTCGATGAATTTTAGTAATATGAAAACCCCTCTTGGTAATTCCTTGTCAACGAGACATATGCCCTCATCGACGAGCCAAAACAGAAAACTCGTCGACGAGACTAGTTGATTTGTCAACGATTCTTTGCTGACATTCTTTAAAATATTTCTCTTTCTTCCCTTTTCTCTTCTTTTATTATTTTTATTAATTAAATTTTTCAAGTCGTTAAATTCTTCCCTCCTTAAAAGAATTTCGTCCTCGAAATTCATTAATCACTATTTTCACAATCAAAAGTTAACTACACACATTCATAAATTTCAACCAATCTAAACATGTGTAGCACCGAATCATGGATAGGTAAACAAAATTAACATACATCTTAACATAAACATATACTTGGTCCTTTAGTATTTCCCTCCTCGAGCATACCCAACATATAGACACGCGCCGGGGCACCGCCGCCGCGAGGCACCGGGTTGTTCCTTTGGTTCTGATTCGGAGATGGTGCATTATTTGGCGGTTCTTGACATTCTCAAGCTATATGACCATGTTTTTCACATCTGTAGCATACAACACCCCTACTCCAGTATTCTCCCCAATGTCGTTGATTACATCTAGGGCAGTGGGGGCGTGATGAATCGTCTTGTCGTCCCCGATCACTTCTTTCTGACCCCTGGCTCACTGCATCTCTGTCTCCTTTCTACGACCCTTGTCTGACATTTGTTTGGGAACATGGAGACGCAAGCCTTTTCCTTCATTCTGATGCCTCTATACCCCTCTACAGACTCGACTCTGCCATAATAGCTTTCTCCACCAACTCCGTGAAACCCTGAATCTGCAAACATGCCATATGCTCATGAATCCTCTTATTCAAGCCCCTTTCAAACCACCTCACCTTCTTATATTCATCTGGAACCACAAAAGGTGCAAAATGAGATAGCTCCAGAAATTTAGCAGCATACTTTTGAACAGTGAGGCGTCTTTGAGTCAAGCCAAAAAATTCCTCCGCCTTTGCATTTATGGTGGTGGCGGGAAAATATCGATCATATAAGACTTGCTTGAAGCGACCCCAGGTCATTGCTATAGGTATCGCTTGTTGTTCCTCCAATAGTTTCATCGCATGCCACCACCGTTCAGCTTCTCTGGCCAGTTTGAAGGTGGCGAAGAGAACCTTTTGCTCCTCGGTACAGTTCAACACATCAAGTATTTTCTCCATTTCTTGCATCCACATCTCAGCCTTAATCGGATCGGTGCCACCCTCAAAAGACGAGGGTTTCAGACGAGTAAATTGATCAATGGTGCAACCCTAGTGCACTGATGGATAGCTTGTTCACCTGAAATCCCATCTCATTTCTTCCCTAACCTGATGAGCTATTTCTCATAACAGTCGAGAGGTGTCAATCTCGTCCCCGCTGGAAGCTCCCATTTCGCTTCCTCCTCCTTCGTCCACGTCTTTGCCTCTAGGATCCATCCCTGAATATAAATATACAACAGAGGCAATTTAGAATCTCCATATCTTAATATATCTAACATAATCGTATAACAAGTAATTATTTCAATATTTATATCTGCCATTAGTATCTAACAATTAATTATCTACAATCATATTAACCTTAAAATCTAAATTCCAAATTTCAATTCCTCCGCTCAGAAACATCACCGTCGATGGATTTACCATCGTTTTTTGAAACCGTCGACTAATTCAGAAAATCACAGAAGTCCGTCAAGGGATCTCTGCCTCCAGGCTAAGAAACAAATTCAAACTTCTGTCAACACCCTAATCTACCCATTTTTACCCTCATTCAACTCAACCTATACTCTGGTATTAATCCTCCTAAAGTCCGCAAGACGGTTATGCTCTAATACCAATTGTAATGCCCCAGACCTGCCACGTGGGGCCCGAAGTGTTATGAGACCAACACGCGTCTTTGATACTATTCACGCAGTGGAAGTAATAAAATAATCTCAACAGAATATACCAGAGTTCTATATTTACACATGCAGTTCCATAATAATTACAATCACATCCTTCATATTACAGAAACCTGAATAAAATATATAAAACATAAAAACTAAAACATAATCGTTCGGGTACCACTTACAAAACTACCCCGCCCTAGAGCTATCTAAGCTCGATCACCTGGATAACTTGAAAAGTTTAAATCATCGACGAGGTGAGACATCTCTCAGTAAGGAAGAAATAATTTATAATAGTGTGTGGCTAAAGTTTTGTTAATATATAATTAAAATATCCATGCAAATACGTTCACAATCCACCAGTAACAAAATATCACACCCATAATCATACTATAGTCAACGTCTTTGTCATCCAATCATATACCCACAAACATAAATATTTTACTGATAATCCCCAAGAATAGGGAAGTCTACCCACTCATACAAGTAGATTCCCTCTACTCTAGTGCTAGGGTACTCACCTTTCTCAGTAAGCCCTCGGGTTATGTATCCAGGTAAATTCATCGAAAATAGAGAAGGTCACCCGCCCATACAAGTAGTTTCCCTCTACTCTGGTATCCACAAATAATTACCATAATACTCGTCTTTCTCAGCAAGCTCTCGGGTGGAGTAATCTACTTTAGCATAAATATTTAATTAATTGAAGTCACATGTAGCCAACAACATTTGTTTATGCATATCCAAATCAATCCACACAAGATAATCATACAGTTTTCAATCATACCCACAAAGGGTCTACAACCACACAATAAGTATTCATGCACACAAGACTCACACACATCATACACGTCTACACAGGATTGTCAATTACAACATACATGTCCACACAGGATTAACCAATCACAAAGCAAATATGTCCACATAGGATTAATTAAACCACACGGGTTACAACACAAACACCCTGTTCATGGTAAATAGGTAAATAACCTCCTTATACCACTGCTAATATTTACCTCCCAAAATAGACACCCATATAATGACCTCCGCATACCACTGCCAACGTTATATGATGAATATACCAGGTACGATATAACGACCTCCTCATACCACTGCCAATGTTATATCATAATTTACATGAACCATAACACAAATCAATAATAAACCTGACCAATCAATCACCTCCACACAATTACCACAATATACACAATCTTCCAGCATTTTCAACCAAACAGTGTTTATAACCCAACAATATTTGCAACCATCATGATTTATCATTCCATAATACCCATGGCCATTTAATTAGCAAAAATGGTTTCAAGCCACACGATTTTCCCAGTAGAATATATAATCAAATCAAAATTTTCATTTCCTGTATCATTCATATAATTATACCAAAATATAAATATAATTTTGTACCCAAATCTAACCATTTTAAAATTATTAAAAATCTATTATAAAGTATTTCCCCTTACCTGCTCCTCAAAATTCATCCTAAAATCAACAAAACGAGACCTTGTATTCCAAAAATTTCAAATTCCTCAAATCTTAGTAAAACACCCTTATAATACTTCCTAGGCTCCAACTATCTCAAAATAATAATAATACCTTAAGTTATTTCACTTACCCTATTTTTGGGATGTTTCCCAAACTTCTCAAATCGAAAATTCGCTCTACCTATATTGCAGAGAATCTTCCCAGGAGTCTTGTGGTAGCTTCCAATCGTCGAACCAAGCGAAATCTAGCCCAAAATCGAAGAGAGAAGGTAGTAAGGCTAAAGTTCTAGTGAGAGAGAGGATACATGCAAAAGATTTCATGCTGAAATGAAAGAATTCGCTATTTATAGGCAGGAATTCGTCAACGAGACACGTGGACTCATCAACGAGTTTGAGTACACCGCTCAGTGACAAAACCGAAAACTCATCAACGAATTTCAATAATATGAAAACCCCTCTCAGTAATTCCTCATTGACGATACATGTGCCCTCGTCGATGATCCAAAACAAAATCTTCGTCGATGAATTTTTGTTGATATTCTTTAAAATATTTCTCTTTCTTCCCTTTTCTCTTCTTTTATTATTTTTATTAATTAAATTTTTCGGGTGGTTACAGGCTACAGCAACCATATGAGTGGAGAGAAGTCTGTATTCTCTAAATTGGATGAAGCTTTTCGTGAAGTTATGAATTTTGGTGATGGCTTTACAGTCTCTATTATGGGAAAGGGAAAGGTAGCAATTCAAACCAACAAAAACTCTATTCAAACTATTTCTAACGTTCTCTTTGTTCCATATTTGAGAACAAATTTACTCAGTGTTGGTTAGCAAGAAAAGGGATATGGAATCTCTATCAAAAATCGATTCTGCAGAATTGAAGATGAGAAGTTGGGCTTGATAGCTTAAGTCATCATGATAGCCAATAGAATGTTTCCATTGTATCTCTATGACACCGCTCACTCATGTTTTTCTGCAAGATCGGAGAGAAGGAATGGCTATGGCATTTTCGCTATGGGCATCTTAGCTTTGGCGAGTTGAATACTTTACAATAAAAGAATATGGTGACAAGTCTTCCTCAAATTTCAACTCCTTCTAAAGTTTGTGAAGAATGCGTTGTTAGCAAAAAACACCGTAATCAATTCCCACAAGGGAAATCATGAAGGGCAAAGGTTGCACTGGAGCTTGTTCATTCCGGCATTTGCAGGCCAATAACTCCATGCTCTAATGGAGGTAAGAGATATATACTTACCTTCATTGATGATTTTAGTCATAAAAGCTGGGTTTACTTTTTACAAGAGAATTCTGAAGCCTTTCTAGCCTTTAAAGCTATAAAACGATGGTTGAGAAAGAAGTTGGCAGTCCCATCAAAATTCTTCAGACAGATCGTGATGGAGAATATAACTCCATGAATTTGCAAGTTTCTGTGAGACTTATGGAATCAAGAGGCAGCTTACAGTACCTTATAAAGATCAAATCTAGGAATGGAGCAAAAATATAGTTGGAGAGCCAATTCCAACTGGTTTTGATGGAGAAGATGATGAAGCAAATCAGCCATAGCAACGCCTTGCTTTAACAACTAATGCATTTGAGAATCCTCAAAATGAAACTCATGTTGTCTCTGAAGTCACTCCAACAGCACCAGAAGTAGCAGTTGGATAACGTTCTCATTGTGTTTGAAGGAGGCCATCATGGATGTTAGATTATAAGGTAATTGGAATTGATCAATCTGAAGACCCACTCACTCATTTCGCTTTATTTTCATATTGTGATCTTATAGTGTTTGAAAGTGCTGTCAAAGAATCAAAATGGCATAAAGCTGTGGATGCTGAAATTGTAGCCATCGAAAAGAATGACATTTGGGAGTTATTTGATCTTCTAGAAGGGCATAAAACAATTGGTGTGAACTGGGTTTACAAGACAAAGCTAAAGGAGAATGGTGAAGTCAACAAGTACAAGGAACGCTTGGTGGCCAAGGGCTATAAGCAAGAGAGCGGTGTTGATTATAAAGAAGTCTTTGCTCTAGTTGCAAGGCATGACACAATCATATTGGTGATTGCATTAGCAGCTCAGAACTCGTGGCCTATCTTCTAGTTGGATGTGAAGTCGGCGTTCCTCCATGGAGATTTGAAGGAACTAGTATTTGTCAATTAACCTCCTGGTTATGTGAAATATGGAAATGAGCATAAAGTGTATAGACTAAAGAAGGCTCTATATGGATTAAAACAAACCCCACGAGCTTGGTATAATCATATAGAAACCTATTTTTTGAATGAAGGATTTCAAAAATGTCCTTATCAACATACACTTTTCATAAAAGTTGAGGATGGAGGAAAAATGCTCATTGTTTGCTTATATGTAGATGATCAAATCTATACTGGAAGTAATACCACCATGTTAGAAAGCTTTAAGAAATCCATGATGGCTAAATTTGAAATGTCTGATCTTGGCATGATGCTTTACTTTCTTGGCATAGAAGTGTTGCAGTCTTCTACTGGCATTCTTATTTCTCAAAGAAATATATGGGAGAAATCTTGGACAAGTTTCAGATGAAGGATTGTAATCCTATGAATACACCGTCTGATTTTGGTTTGAAGTTAAACAAGGATAATGGAGGAAAGAAGGTTAACAGTACTCTTTACAAGTAGATTGCAGGGAGCTTAATGTATTTGACTGAAACAAGGCCTGATATAATGCATGTTGTAAGTGTCATTAATAGATACATGGAGTGTCTAACAGAGATTCATCTTTTGGTTGCAAAAAGAATTCTTAGGTCCTTGCAAGGTACTAAAGAATTTGGGTTGTTCTTCAAAAAGGGAGAAAAGTCATATTTGTTGGGCTTTACAAACAGTGATTATGCAGGAGATTTTGATAATCGAAAAAGCACGTCTGGGTATGTTTTCATGTTGAGAACAGGAGCTGTTTCATGGTCGTCAAAGAAGTAGTCAATCGTCACATTGTCAACCACTGAAGCTGAATTTGTTGCAACAACAACTTATGCTTGTCAAGCTATTTGAGTGAAGAAGATTCTTGAAGAGTTGCAGTTCAAAAAGGATGGGCCTACTCTTATTTACTGGGACAAGAGTTCATCAATAAAGCTCTCAAAGAATCCTGTTCTACATGGTCAAAGAAAGCATATAGATGTGAAGAATCATTTCTTGAGAGATCTCGCGAATGATGGAGTTATTAATCTAGTTTACTATAGAAGTGAAGACCAGATTGTTGAAATTCTAACAAAGCCTCTTAAATTTCCAACATTTCAGAAGCTCAGGAAGTTACTTGGTATTTGTAGTTCAAAGGACTTTATCTGAGGGATGACGCTTCAAAGTTTGAGTCTTATTAAACTGATTTTTTTTTTTTTATAAGAATGGTGACACCTCCATTTATTTATTGATAAACCCTCACTTTTGGCAGAGGAATATCGTGGTTGCAAGACAATCAATGGGAGCAACAAAAGACAAAACATTAAAGGCCTCCCAAAAAAAACAACACCAACATTCAACCAAAAACCAGGTTACAAGTCCAAGTAAAATAAACAAAACAAGGACCTAAAAAACAAAAATCATGCTACAAAACAAACAAAAGATAAACAACATAAAGCATAAACCAAAACCAATAGGAAATTAGCTAAACTTGCCTCATTAAGTCGTACCCATCTTCTCTAGTTTATACAACACATTGATAACTCTAGGGAGTTGACTACTATTTGTAAACAAACTATTCCTCCCCATAGCACCTTGTCGAGTTAAGGCATCTGCCACTTTGTTCTCTTCTCCTATACCAATGTTTTATCAAGAAGTCTACTCCATCCAATAAACCAATAAGTTGCTCCCAAAAATTCCACAAATACCACAAGGAGCACCTACTAGATCTTATCCAATTTACTACAATATTCGAATCACATTCAATATCAATACTAGTATGATCCAAATGTTTGCAAATTTTTATTCCCTCTAACATAGCTCTCAATTCAGTTTCATTATTTAAACAAGAACCAAAATATTTTGAAAAACCAAAAACGAAAGAACCTGTATGGTCTCTAAGGATGCCACCACTACCCGCCGGCCCTAGGTTCCCCTAGCCGCTCCTGTCCAAATATAGTTTCAACCTCCCTTCCCTCGGTTTTAGCCATCTCACACATTACACAGTTTAAATTCTTTTATTCACAATTTGCACTTCCAGATTCTACAATATCCAAAAATCAGCATCCTTTAACTGAGTCATACCTGTTATGTTCCTACTCAAAATCCTCACCCAATACTTAATGGACAACCACACATCTGTACTACTCTCCAATTTCTCCTCCATTCTAGCTGCACATCTCCTTCTCCATAGCCTCCAAACTACTAAATAAGGAATCAAACCTATCAATGATCCCAATTGAGAAAATCTGGACGCCCTATTAAACCACATTTGGTGTAATGCCCTCAAAATTCTATCCATTTATATATATATATATATATATATATATATATATATATATATATATATATATATATATTCATACCTAAGTAGCGAGAGCACAAATTAAACAACCATTTACGTATATACTAAATAACACCAGAATTTAGTGTGTACAGATTATAGTCATATAAAAATACCCCTCTAGTATCATCTACTCAAAAAAATATACAGTTTGACAAAAACTCACCCTATAACCAAGATGATCTAACTACTTTCTATCCACGAGCCTGATCTGCTCGCCTAGTTGGCTCACCTGAAAAATGGTAAAATAATGGGGTGAGTCGACGCTCAGTAAGTGGAAATATGCTATTACTAGCGTGTGGCAACTAAATTAAGAATACTTAAATATAGCAATTAAACTGTAATGCAATAAATAATCTGTAAAGCATATCTTTCTTTCCTAATTTAAAATATACTGTATCGTCTGTATTTTCTACTTTTCTTATTCATAATACCATACTATACTCATCTTATATTATAATATTGTATACATACATACATACATACATACATACATACATACATATATATATATATAACTATACTTATTCCCTGGGACTCTGTACGTCATGATTTGACCCCTCATGATAGGGTTGTGTAGCTCGTAGGTGGGATTCTATCTGGTCGGCCCTCCAGATAAGTCAATATACTCTACACTACCTCAGTCCGGCCAAACTGCATCCTCTCCTAGGCGCTAGACTGGCTGCTACCTTGTCTAACCGGCCCCCTCTACCCAGCGTACTGGGGAGCTGCATCCTCTTCGAGCATGGTTAAATGGTACCCACACACTATTTGAGATGTGTGGTTGCACTCTATCTAAATATAGCAATGGTACCGTGCTCTGTAATCTATATCTATATTGTATCTGTCTGTAATCTTTCCACATGGATCTTGTACTATATACATACATACATATATACTCATTTACTGTTTTCACCATGTTTCCAAAATTACCATCATGCTATCTTTCAGTACTGTAAATACTATAAACTCTGTATTCTGTGTCTGTAGCATCTTGATGCTACCTCTATATATATATATATATCTGTATCACTGTCTATATCCTCTGTTTATATAATCTGTACGTTATGGTAATAGGAAATATGGCATACTAAACTCTGTATTTGTCGTTTTGTATAAAGCTGTGATATAAATACTGTTCTGAATAATACTGTATACATGTATGTGTATATATATATATATATATATCTGTTTCATGAAACGATTCGTATAAAAGCTGTGAATGCATGTACAATTCTCTGTATAATTTTCTGTGAATATATATATGTAGCTGCATATTCTATATAACTCCATACACTGGAAAAACTATGTAAACTGTATATGCTGTCTACTTTCATGCATTCAGTATAGTATGATACATATATATATATATATATATATATATATATATATATTATAAAAGCTATATAAATTGCATTGTCACATAAAAGTCTACTTAGGCCACACAAGTATTTAAACTCATAATCTGTAAATATTGTATAATAAACCGATATAAACATGTGTCAATGAAATCTCTAATAGTATTATGAAAACTCCTAGCATAGCATATTTCCCTTACCTTAACTTTGAAAAGCACCAATATAATTCTAACTCTATACCTGCAGGGTTCCTAACCCAACATCCTGAAAACGCAATCCCCAAGAACAAAACATCATTATTTCATCGCCTACATCATTTCTTATAACTACCATAAAACCAAAAATAGGCTAAAAGGCCTTACCCTAAATTTGGGATGAAATCCAACTTCGTTTCCTAGACGATCCACTCCAAAAAACTGGTAGAGAATCTCGCCAGGAGTGTCGTGGTAGCCTCAGATCTTCAATCCGGCGAGAAACGGGCTCGAAAATGAAGAGAGAAGTGAGAGAGAGTCGTAGAAAGAGAGAGAGAGAGACGCTGAAAATGATGAAATTTCCCGGTTTCCCTCCATTTATACTGCCAAATTCGTCAACGAGACATGTCACCTCGTCGACGAGTCCTTCATTAAATTCATCGACGAGTCCCTATATTCGTCGATGAAATTCAGGCTGCTCTATACCCCCTCTTGGTATTTTCTCGTCGACGATGCCTTGAGTTCATCTACGAATTTTCTTATGTACTCGTTGACAAAGCCTTGTATTCGTCGACGAGTTTCCTTATGCACTCGTCGACAAAGCCTACTGCCTCCTTCTGTTTTTGTTTCCATTTTTCCTCTCTCTTTAATATTTGAATATCAATATTTTCTGGGTCGTTACATTCTCCCCTCCTTATAAAATTTCGTTCTCGAAATTTACTAGCTGGATCCCATCAATACACTTTATCATTCTATAGAAGAAAAGGGGGTCTACTTATTTTATTTCCTGCCCTGACTTATGGCGGAGGAATACTGTGGTTACATTTACGTTATGGGAAAATTACATATATAAAACCAAAAACTTCTATTAACTAAAATCAATACATTTACCTGCAAAAGAAACCTATCTAACTATTATACTTTACCTGGGTACCTCTATACCTCTTGGAACAACTGTGGGTATCTCTGTCTAATATGTTCCTCAAGCTCCCAAGAAGCTTCCTCTATAGCATGATTCCTCCACAAAACTTTTACTAACTGTATTTCTTTAATATGTAAAGTCTCAACCTTTCTGTCCAAAATCTGTGCTGGTACCTCTTCATATGCCAAGGAATCCTTGAGCCCTATCTCTGCATAGCTAATGATGTGGGATGGGTCTAGGACGTATTCCCTTAACATGGCAACATGAAACACGTCATGAATATGAGTCAACGCTGGCAGCAAAGCTAGCTTGTAGGCTACTGACCCTATTCTCTCAAGTATCTCAAAAGGGCCAATATACCTAGGGCTCAACTTGCCCTTCTTCCCAAATCTCATAACTCCTTTCATAGGAGTTATCTTCAACAATACTCGATCTCCCACATCAAATTCCAACTCTCGGCGGCGAGTGTCTGCATAACTTTTCTGCCGACTTTGTGCTGTATTGATTCTTTCTCTAATTAATCGAACTTTGTCGGACGCCTGCTGTATTATCTCGAGACCCAAAACTCGCCTTTCACCTACTTCATCCCAGAAAAGAGGAGATGACATCTCTTGCCATATAATGCTTCGTATGGAACCATGCCGATACTAGCCTGATAGCTATTATTGTAAGCAAACTCAACTAACGGCATAAATTGAATCCAACTACCTCCAAAATCAAGTACACAAGCACGAAGCATATCTTCTAGTATATGAATGGTCCTCTCAGTCTGACCATCAGTATGGGGATGAAAAGTAGTGCTAAAAGCTAATTGCGTACCCATAGCCTCCTGAAAACTTTTCCAGAATCGTGAAGTAAACCGATGATCTCGATCTGAAACTATGGATACTGGTACTCCATGAACACGAACTATCTCCTGAACATATATCTCTACCAATCTATCCATGGAATAACCAATTTTAATAGGGATGAAATGAGCAGTCTTCGTCAATCGATCAACAACTACCCAAATTGCATTCAATCTCTACCGCATCGGTGGTAATCCCATAACAAAATCCATCGAAACGTGGTCCCACTTCCACTCTGGAATAAACAACGGCTGCAACTAACCTGCTGGTCTCTGGTGTTCGGTTTTAACCTGTTGACACGTCAAGTACTGTTGAACAAATTCAGTTATCTCTCTCTTCATTCCACTCCACCAAAAATACTCTCACAGATCCTTGTACATTTTAGTACTGCCGGGATGGATCGTGTATAGGGATCTGTGAGCTTCCTCCAGTATAGTCCTCCTGATCTTAGCATATGTAGGAACACGTAGTCTAGTACGAAATCGCAGAGCTCTATCATCTGATATGCTGAACTCCTCACCCTGTCCATCACGTACTCTAGCCATCACTACTGCCAACTCTGCATCATCACCCTAAGCTGCCTTAATCCTCTCGTAAAGTGTAGGCTGAACCACTAAGCTGGCAATAACTTCCTAAGGACTCTCCTCCATCAATTCTATACTGAGCCTCTCCAAGTCCACCAGAATCGAGTGCTGAATCTCTATAACTGCCAGCACGGATCCCCTTGATTTCCTACTCAGGGCATCTGCCACTACATTTGCTTTTCCTGGGTGGTAACTAATCGTGCAATCATAGTCTTTAATAAGTTCTAGCCACCTTCTTTGCCGCATATTCAACTCTTTCTGAGTGAAGAAATATTTCAAGCTCTTGTGATCCGTGAAAATCTCGCATGTCCTACCATATAAATAATGCCTCCAGATTTTAAGAGCATACACCACTGCAACAAGCTCTAAATCATGCACAGGATAACTCTTCTCATATTCTTTAAGCTGCCTAGACGCATATGCAATAACCCTGTCGTGCTGCATCAACACACAACCAAGACCCTTCAAAGAGGCATCACTATATATCACAAAACCATCCTCACCTGATGGAATAGCCAGTACTAGAGCTAAAACTAACCGCTGTTTCAACTCTTGGAAACTCTGCTCATAGTCATCAGTCCACTCAAATTTTACATTTTTCCTTGTAAGTCGTGTTAATGGACCTGATAGCCTGGAGAAACCCTCCACAAAGCATCGGTAATAACCTGCTAACCCTATAAAAATTCTGACTTCCTGAACATTTCCCTGCCTCTCCCAATTCACCACTACCTTTATCTTACTCAAATCAACTGATACTCCTGCTTCTAGATCACATGGCCGAGAAAAGTAACCTGCCTTAACCAGAATTCACATTTCTTAAACTTTGCATATAATTTCCTTTCCCTCAATATCTGTAGTACTAGCCTCAAATGATGTTCGTGCTCCTCAACACTCCTCGAGTAGACCAGTATATCATCAATGAATACAACCACAAACTAGTCCAAATACTGGTGGAACACCCGATTCATCAAATCCATGAAACCCACTGGTGCATTAGTCAACCCAAATGGCATCACTAAGAACTCGTAATGCCCATACCTAGTATGAAATGCGGTCTTCGAAATGTCCTCTGCTTTAACTTTCACCTGATGGTAACCTGACCGCAGATCAATCTTAGAATAAACCTGGGTCCTATGGAGCTGATCAAATAAATCATCGATCCTAGGAAGAGGATATTTATTCTTGACTGTCAATTTATTTATCTCCCTATAATCGATGCACAATCTCATGGTTTCATCTTTCTTTTTCACAAACAAAACTGGTGCTCCCTAGGGCGATACACTGGGCCTGATAAAACCCTTATCTAGTAATTCCTGTAGCTGGTCTTTCAATTCTTTTAACTCGACTGGGGTCATACGGTACAGTGCTTTAGATACTGGTGCAGACCCCGGCAACAAATCTATAGTAAACTCAATCTCACGGTCTAGTGGCAAACCAGGCAATTCTTCTGGAAATACATCTGGGAATTCCCTCACTACTGGTATGTCATCTTGTCTCAATTCTTCTTTTGGCAATTCTTTTATATATGCGACATATCCCTGGCAACCACCCTGTAACAATCTCCTCACCTGAATAGCCGACACTAGCTGTAGTGAGGCACGTACACGTGAACCCGCAAATCTAAACTCTGACTCGCCTGGGGGTCTAAAAATTACTTCTTTCCGATGGCAATCTATGCTAACGTGATAAATGGCTAACTAATCCATGCCCAGTATCACATCGAACCACTACATTTCCAGGACCACAAGATCGGCCAACAGCACTTTCTCCTGAATACTTACTGAAAAATTCCGAAGCACCCTCCTGCATCTAATCACAGATCCCATCGGCGTACCCACAGACAATTCTATATCTAATGGTTGTGTCTCCATCCCGGCTATCTTCACATACCCCGCCGATATAAAAGAATGGGTGGCACCTGTATCAAACAAGACAATCATTCTACATGGTAAAGCAGTAAGAGTACCTGTGACAACGTCCCCAGCAGTCTCAGCATCTCCAGGTGTCAACGCATAAACCCTCACCGGCGCAGTGTTCTTCTGCTAACCACCACGGAGCGCCTGATATCCATCTCGAAATGGTCTAGAAGCCTGTGCATAACTCGACAACATCTGACATGATCGAGCCATATGACCGGGTCTCCCGCAGCGATAGCAAACATTCTCCCCAAATCAACATTCACCCGGGTGTCTTTGTCCACATATGGCACAAGTGGCGGGAGGCTGACTGCTCTGGAATCCTCTGTGCTCTACCATCTGTCTCTGGCCTCCACCAGATCTACCTCCTCTCCAAGGGCATCGGCTGGGACCCGCCTGATAACTTAAGGGCGCAGCCCTCTTCTTCTGACTCTGTGCCTCCCTCTCTCCAGATAGACTCTCTTCCGCTATAGTGGCCCTGTCAACCAACTCTGAGAAATCCTAGATCCTCAGTACCGCCACTCGCCTGTAAATATCCCACCTCAAATTTCTCTCAAACATTCTAGCCTTCTTTGCTTCATCTGGGACAATATAAGGGCAGAAGTGAGAGAGCTCAATAAATCTCGTTGCATATTGTGGGACAGTCAATGACCCCTGGGACAAACTCAGAAACTCATGTACTCGAGCCTCTCTGACCGAAGCAGGATAATATCTATCAAAGAACATGTCCCTGAATTGGGCCTAGGTCATCTGCATTGGTATAGCTTTCTGTTCCTTTAACAACCTGGTGGCTGCCTACCATCTCTCGGCCTCCCCCGCCAGCCTATATGTAGCATATAAAACTTTCTGCTCATCGGTGCAATGGAGTACTGTCAGAATCTTCTTTACCTCCTGCACTCAGTTCTTCACAACTGCAGGATCAGTCGCTCCAGAGAAAGCTGGCAGATTCATCTTTATAAATTTCTCTATGGTACATCCTTGAGATGAGGATGGATCTCCCTGCTCTCTAGAGCTCCGTGCTATCTCAGCCATGACTTGCTGAGCTACACTGCGTAGCACAGCATCTGAATCCCCACCTGCTGCGCCAGAAGGACCCGCTCCATCATCCCTACTAGCATGAGTGCTATTTTCTCTTGGGTCCATCTTGCAAACACATAGAACACCGTTTCAAAATTCTATCCTCCTACAGACCCAACTTATTCAACTAAAACTCTAAATCCCCTATTATCTATCTTTCCTGCTCCTAATCCCAAAATCCGCTCCTGCAACCCAAACACATGACTCGTCGACAGTTTACTATGGCTTTCCTGGAATCATCACCCCAGGAAAAATACAGAAACAATCACGAAATCCCGTATCCAGATCACAGAACAAAACCTCGAATCTCTTTCCTATATTCTGGTATTATTTTCCGCTGCACTCTAGAGTCTACAGAACCTAGCAACCTAGGCTCTGATACCAAATTGTAACACCCTCAAAATTCTATCAATTTTTATATATATATCCATACCTAAGCAGCGGAAGCACAAATTAAACAACCATTTACATATATACTAAACGACACCAGAATTTAGTGTATACAAACTATAGTCATACAAAAATACCCCTCCAGTATCATCTACTCAAAAATACAGCTCTAACAAAACTCACCCTATAACCAGGATGTTCTAACTACTTTCTATCCGCGAGCCTGATCTGCTCGCCTAACTAGCTCACCTAAAAAATGATAAAATAATGGGATGAGTCGACGCTCAGTAAGTAGAAATATGCTATTACTAGCGTATGACAACTAAGTTAAGAATACTTAAAAATAGCAATTAAACTGTAATGCAATAAATAATCTATAAAGCATATATTTCTTCCTCAATTTAAAATATAATGTATCGTCCGTATTTTGTACTTTTCTTATTGATAATATCATACTATACTCATCTTATACTGTAATACTCTATACAAATATATATATATATATATATATAATTGTACTTATTCTCTGGGACTCTGTACGTCATGATTTGACCCCTCATGACAGGGTTGTGCAGCTCATAGGTGGGACTCTATCTGGTCGGCCCTCCAGATAAGTCAATATACTCTACACTACGTCAGCCCGGCCAAACTGCATCCTCTCCTAGGCGCGAGACTGGATGCTACCTCGTCTAACCGGCCCCCTCTACCCAGCGTACTGGGTAGCTGCATCCTCTTCGAGCATGGTTAGACGGTACCCACACACTATCTGAGATGTATGGTTGCACTTTATCTAAATATAGCAACGGTAGCGTGCTCTGTAATCTATATCTGTACTGTATCTGTCTGTAATCTTTCCACAAGGATCTTATACTATATATATATATATATATATATATATATATATATATATATATATATATATATATATATATACATATATACTCATTTACTGTTTTCTCCATGTTTCCAAAATTACCATCATGCTATCTTTCAGTACTGTAAATACTATAAACTCTATATTCTGTATCTATAGCATCTTGATGCTACCTCTATATATATATCTATCTGTATCACTGTCTATATCCTTTGTTTGTATACTCTGTATGTTATGGTAATAGGAAACATAGCATACTAAACTCTGTATTTTCCGTTCTGTATAAAGCTGTGATATAAATACTATTCTGAATAATACTGTATACATGTATATGTATATATATATATATATATATTTCATGAAACGATACGTATAAAAGCTGTAAATGCATGTACAATTCCCTGTATAATTTTCAGTAAATATATATTTATAGCTGCATATTCTGTATAACTCCATACACTGGAAAAACTATATAAACTGTATATGTTGTCTACTTTTATGCATTCAGTATAGTATGATACATATATATATATATATATATATATATATATATATTATAAAAGCTATATAAATTGCATTGTCACATAAAGGCCACACAAGTATTTAAACTCATAATCTGTAAATACCGTATAATAAACTGGTATAAACATGTGTCGATGAAATCTCTAATAGCATTATGAAAACTCCTAGCATAGCATATTGCCCCTACCTTAACTTTGAAAAGCCCCTATATAATTATGACTCTATACCTGCAGGGTTCCTAGCCCAACGTCCTGAAAACGCAATCCCTGAGAACAAAACATCAGTATTTTATCGCTTACATCATTTCTTATAACTACCATAAAACCAAAAATAGGCTAAATGACCTTACCCTGAATTTGGGATGAAATCCAACTTCATTTCCTAAACGATCCGCTCCGATAAACTTGTAGAGAATCTCGCCAGGAGTGTCGTGGTAGCCTCAGGTCTTCGATTCGGCGAGAAAAGGGCCCGAAAACGAAGGGAGAAGTGAGAGAAAGTCGTAGAGAAAAAGAGGAGAGAGAAAGAGAGGCTCTGAAAATGACTAAATTTCCTGATTTCCCTCCATTTGTACTGCCAGATTCGTTGATGAAACACGTCACCTCGTCGACGAGTCTTTCATTAAATACGTCGACGATTCCTTGTATTCGTCGACGAAATTCAGGCTACTCCATACCCCATCTCGGTATTTTCTTGTCGACGATGCCCTGAATTTGTCGACGAATTTCCTTATGTACTTGTCGACAAAGCCCTATATTCGTCAACGAGTTTCCTTATGCACTCGTCGATGAAGCCCTGTATTCGTCGACGAGTTCTGGCAATCTTTTGAAATTATTAGTATCTTCAAAATGCAATGTCGTCGACCAAGCCTACTGCCTCCTTTTATTTTTTGATTCCATTTTTCCTCTCTCTTTAATATTTGAATATCAATATTTTCTAGGTTGTTACATTTGGACTCTTTCTTTCCAACTTTGTTGCCTAAGGAAAGGAACACCTACCTCCGCCGAGACCTTCCTCCAAACCTCAGTAGCAAGGTCTCCCTTATTTAACACATGCTTTATATCTTCTAACTGCCTCACTCACAACAATTACACGACGAAGCAAGTGAAACCTCCACCCTTCTCACCTTTTCATCAACGCTTAAGCACTCAAAAGTGACCTTCCACATGCAGATAGTAATTTTCTTCAATAACCATTTATTCCAAACCCACTTTGCCCAATCAAACTTTGAAGCTCTAACTCTGATAACATCCCATGCGGACTTTGTATTAAAGCAACCATCCTTTTTCAAGAGCCATAACAATATGTCCGAAGAGTTTTTAAGATTTCCCACATTTTCCATCACTTCTTCTGCTTTATTATACCCCAGAATCCTCTGCAAATTTTCTACATCCCAGGCATTATTGATAATCAAATCTTTTAATCTGATATGTGAATGTGCACCATCTGGACAATCTGCAAACAAAGGTCCCGAATCTAGAAACTTATCATACCATAATTTTACATCTCCTTCTCTAACCTTCCATTTAGATTTACTTAACAGTTCAGGCATACCCTACAGAACTTTCCTCCAAAAGGAAGAATCTAATCCATGAGGTCTGCAAAGAGAAATATGTCCTCCTTTCACATATTTAGCTTTAAAAAACCTAGCCCATAAAGAATTTTGTGTTAATAAATACCAACCAAACTTCATGAACAAAGACCGTTATACTTCCGAAATGTCTCTCACTCCTATGTCCCCCTCCTCCATAGGAACACACAATTTCTTCCAAACCTTCCATTTCATTTTTTTCTTTTCCATCCTTAAATCCCTAGAAAAAAGAAGTAAACATACCTTGTATCTTTTTTATCACCAGTTTCGGGACATTTAGAACAACTAATAGATGCAATGATATACTCGGAAGCACATGTCTCAACAAAACTAAATGACCTCCTTGAGACAACAGTCTACTTTTCAAACCCTCAATTCTCTTACTGATTTTTTGAATTAAAGGGTCAAAATGACAGCCCTTCAATTTACCATCCACTATTAGCACACTCAAATACGTAAAAGGAAATTTACCTTCAATAAAACTAGTCTCTTGAAGAATTTCTCCCTTCCTCTGAACACCTAACTTCTTTGAGAAAAAAATAGCTGATTTATCTTTATTCACCCTTTGGCCAGTCCAGTTTTCATACTCTTTAATCACCTCCATTATCTGTCTAATAGATTTTTTTTCCAACATTAGTAAATATAACAACATCATCCGCGTGCATTAAATGCGATATAATAGGTGCACCACAAGGATAAGCAAACCATAAAATCCGCTTCTCAGACAACTTTTTTTGAATTAATTTAGAAAAAACTTCTTCCATGATGATGAAAATATACGGCGACAATGGATCCCCTTGCCTTAAACCCCTTTTTGACTTGAAAAAACCTCTATAAGTGTCATGCATCACGACAGAAAACCATGGAGTAGAAATACAATTTTGAATCAACAAACCAATCTGGAAAACCAAGAGCATGGAAAATCTAATCTACCACCTGCCACTCCACTCGATCATACACTTTACTCATATCAAGTTTTAGCATTATATTACCTCCACTCACCCGTCTATGTAATAATTTTGTCATCTCTTAAGCAAGCGTTATATTTTTAAAAATACTCCTCCCTTTCACAAAAGCACTTTGTTCTAAAGATATTAAATCACCCATCACCAATGAAAGCTTACTAACAAGGATTTTGGAGAAAATTTTATAGATTACGTTACAAAGGCTTATATGCCGAAATTTATCAAAAGACTGAGAATCCTTTACTTTAGGAATAAGCACAACATAAGAGGAACAAAAATACCGAGGCAGCATATCACCTCTAAAGAATTCTCTTACCACATCCATCACATCATTTTCAATAATCTTCCAATAGGTAATATAGAAAGAAGACCCAAACCCATCCGATCCCGGGCTACTATTCACAAAAATAGAAGAAATAGCTTGATAAATCTCCCCCTCGGTCGAATCTTCCCTCAACTGACCTATAGACTCCTCAGAAACCACCGAATGGATAATACCGTTCAGATTTAACCTTTGCACTGAATTATTTTGTCTCAAGAATTGCTCAAAATAATTCACAGCCTCATCATGGACCATCTGCATATTTTCCAACATCGAACCATCAGGAAGCACCATTGAATTTACACAAAAGTTACGCTTTTTTTGCGTAATCACAGCATGAAAAAACTTTGAATTCTGATCACCATCAATCAACCATTTCATCTTTGCTTGTTGCGCCAACCTAGCCTCTTCCCTTTTATACCAAACCTCTACTTCAGCCTTAGAAATAAGGAACTCTTCTTCAACTGATTCTGAGTACTCTGTCTATAGTAAATTCTCATATTTTTCCACCCTTTCCTCCAACTCTTGAATAAAACCACCAACATGACCGAAAATCTGTTTATTCCACACCTTAAGTCTTTGTTTTAGCCTTTTCAATTTACCCGCCTATTTACACAATCCTGAATTCGCCACAATGTGTTCTCTCCAAGATGATTCAACCATTTCCAAAAAATCCCCATGCAACGTCTGCATGTTCTGAAACCTAAAAGGCACTGGCCCATACATTTCCATACTTACACACAGCTATAAAATGATAGGAGAATGATCTGAAGTATTTCTTTTCGACAAAGATGTCTTAACTTCACCATATTTTATAAAAAAAACATTATTAATCAGCACCCTGTCCAGTTTCGCCCAACTTCTCATCAAACCTTGTTGGTCGTTACACCATGAAAATTGATTTCCTTCGAATTGGAGGTCCAATAATCCACAACTATTAATACAACCATTGAATTCAGCCATAGTCCCCAAGCAAGGTCTACCTCCCACCCTTTCCTCATCTGACCGAATTACATTAAAATCTCCCATAACAACCCAAGCCACATCAAAACTAGATAGCCCCTGAAGCTGTTCCCATAAATCTCTTCTCTCAATATGATAACATTTAGCATAAACAAAAGTAAGAAGCAAAGAGTCTTTATCCTCTGTTAAAAAAACTATCACACATTGATTTGAGACACCCACCCAATCCACTTGAACATCATCTTTCCAGAATAGCCAAATCTTCTCACCTTCCTCTACATTAGAGCAAAAGTTAGTAAATTACAAATACACCGCCCACCTTCTTATCTTTTCTATATCTTGAAAAGGTTCTGAAACTACCAAAATCGAAACTTTATGATCTTTCACAATTTGTTTCAATCTTCTCTTTGACGTGCCCAACACTCTTGTATTCTAAAACATAATTTTGTCAATGATAAGTTCAACTTTTGAGGCACTACCTTAGCCCTCTTAGACTTTCTCACTTGACCATCATCTTTATTTCTTCCTTCCGATTCACCCACCATCACACTACCTTGATCAAAGTAATATTCTTTTTAAGTATCAATGAAAACCTCCATATCTCCCTCAGATAACACATCATAATTATCCCTACACACTATATCCTCCACATCCCCCTCTCTCTTATCCACCTCCTCCACCAAAATCAACTCCCCATCCTTGTCCTTTTCAACTTTTCCCCTCCTCCCTTCATGAACAACAACTCCGGTTTATTATAATAGAAACCCCTCTTCTCATATATTACCCTTTGCCAATTCTGCTTTTGTCCTACCACCAACAGAAAACCCTCCACAGAATCCTTCTGCAAGTCATTCATTTCAACACATAATCTCGCACCAGTGGTTCGTGTTCTATATAATGTGGCATTATCCGTCCCCATGAATCTACCAAATCTAGTGGCCAAACTCTGCAAACAGTCCATTCTATATAAATGTAAAGGCAAACTTGGTAAGAAAATTCACTTAGATGCGATTGATGGCTCCTTGTTTACATCAAAATTCACAGACAAGTTAAAAAACTAAAATTGGCACTCTGCCACCCATCTTCCTTCTCGTGCCCATACATGAATGTAATCCTTTTCGTTTACCAAATGCAATAGAACATGATAGTTGTCCATAAAACTTATCATTGGGACTTCAGAGAGACCCCAAGATTGGATAAAATGCATCCAAAGGACATCGATAGTCGGCCTTGTAGAAAGAAATTTAAGCACTAACGCAAACTTCAAATCCTCAGCAGCCTTTTCCATCTCCACATCCGACAAAACAAAACCTAATTCCCCATTAATTAGTTCTGGTTTCCTCAATGGGATTTTGAATTTTAAAGATGGGATTGGCCTCTTCAAAGCTTCCACAAATGATATTCCCCCACCGAAACCTTCCCCCTTTTCGACCTTATTATCCCCCGAACCACTCCCCATAACCCGTAAACTAGTGTCGACACCTCCGCTCAACCCTCCGATAATAGCTACTGTAGACGGCGCGGTCATGTCTATTAGCTACCTGTTTTCCATATTGAACCCAAAAAACAAAATAAAAATAATCAATAAAAAACCAAACCTACAGTAGACCTACGTCTGTACGTCGCTGACACAGGTTTTCCGTCACCACTTCGTCGTTGTTGCTGTCTCAAATTCTTGTAGCCCAACTCGCTGCCAACGCCGGAGTAGAAGCCGCTACTGCTCTCTGACAAGAACTACTGCCACCATAATGCCTGAGTTCCGACCTCGCTTTGAAACGGAGGAGATGGCGGCGCTGGCGAACACAGATGCAACCCTCCTTTCCCTTTCCCAACCAACAAGTCGCTACGGTGACTAGGGCAGTGCAAGAGCCGGAGAAGGACACCCAAATGCTGTCTAGGGCGACGAAACAACAGGGGGCACCTCCAACTCCGTCGTCGTCATCCCTCGTCACGATGGCGGATAGGGTTTCATAGAAAAAACTTATCACGATAATATTACTGTAATAGTTCACAAGTCACGGGTTTGTATATTATCCTCCTTTCCCTTGGAACTACACGAGAGCCAGTCCCAACTCCACCACTAGCCGCTAACAGCACCGATGGAGGGCGCCTCGCCGAACCAGAGGCAAAGCTCAACCTCGCGGGGTAGAATTCCCAACCAGAAGATCACGACGACGAATAGGGCACGAGCAAGAGAAGCCAGAGAAGGAGACACTGCACCTCGCCGAAATCCTCAACGTCGTCGTCGTCGTCCCTCGTTGCGACGGCGGTAGGGTTTCACAGACAAAACTTTTTCCAACCCTCTCGTGTTTTGCAGTAAATTAAATACTGCTTCTAACAAGATGTGAGTCTTATTAAACTGATGTTTTGTATGGAACATCAGTTTAAAGGAGGGTTTGTTGAATAAATTAGTTGCAGCACATTAGAATGTGTTTTGTTTCTGTTTGTTGCCTAGTTTGTAGGAGTTGGTTAGCATAATGTTAGTAGTACCTAAGAGTTATTTAGCATGATATTAGTAGTGCCTAGGAGTTGTTTAGCATGATGTTAGTAGTGTCTATTTTGTGCTTGTAACCGTTCGTTTTTTAGCCTATATAATGGTCATTTCCTTATCAATGAAGTATGGAGTTTTCGGTCCAAATTTGTTTCCCCTTGTTTTTTTTGCATTTATCGTTTTCTTCTTCCATTTTACATCAAGAACTAGAATGGCCAATGGGTACTCGAGCAGTCCAAAGGTTGGACTTTGGGGTATGATGAATAGTGTTGAAATCCACATTGAAACTAACATTTTATGGGAGAAATATTAGAACTTTCTAAAATTCCACTAACAAAGGCATGAATAATGTCTGCTGTTAGCTGATTTGAATCTTCTAAGTGCGTGACGAATGAAGGAAGGTCCCTTCTAGTTTTTCCTACACAGTCCGTTTTGAAAGAACAAAGCAGCTATCTAGATTTTCAAAACATCTTCTACATTTGATCATAGAACACAGAAAAAATGAGATATATTTTTCAAACCAAAACGCAGTTTACAACAACTTTCTCTTTGTCATTCACAACCCATAAAGAGAGAAAAGGGGAGAGAGAGAGAGAGAGAGAGAGAGATAGACACAAAGAGACAAATAAATTATAAATACATGAATTCAATCAGCTCATGGAAGCTTGAATTTCTTCTAGAGTTCGGCCTTTTGTCTCTGGCACCACTCTTATGACGAAAATAATAGCCATCACACAGACAGCAGCAAACACAAAAAATATACCTGAAAAACCAGAGAAGCAAATACATCATAACTAGAGTAACCAAATGATTTAGCCCAAACCAGAGCACAAATTACATCATCAACTAGAATAACCAAATGATTTTGCTCTCTCTCTCTCTCTCTCTACACGCACACACATATTAGCTTTATTTAAAGACCGAATGATTCCAATGACTAAAGTTTGGTTCCAAACCCAGCCAAATTTCAGTCATAAGCTTACATAATTTGGTTGTGTTGTCAAATTGATGTTCCCACAACAAAAATGAAGTCCCAAATTTTCATTGCATTTGGGAATGGTTCAAGGAGATCAACGTACCATGGGGACTCCAGCTCATGAGAAAATTGAAAGTGTAGGATACAATCCAAGAACCAAACCAGTTCACCAATGTCACTAGGCTTCCTGCAATTCCCTTTGTATTTATTGGGAATATCTGCAATAGAAAGAGTTGAATTGTACACAAATTAATGATATTTTTCATGGTTAGTTTTGTTCATTAATGACAATTTAATGTCCACATTTTTCTTTTACCTCAGACATCATAACCCATGGAATTGAACACATCCCAATTGAGAAGAAGCCCATATAAATCTGGTAACAGCCAAAGAATTTTATTAAAAAAAAATAGTAATTAAAAAAAGACAGGAAATAAATGTGAAAAATAATTCCCAAAAAATTTCTTAACAAATTCATTTAATTTTATCTTTGATAGCTAGGGAAATGATAATATGCAATATTTGGTTACCATGATGCCAGCAACTGCAAGAACTGGAACCAATTCGGGTTCCAATTGATGAGCCTGGTCCACAAGCGTAATGTATTTGTGAGACATAAATTGAAGTAAGAAACAAATAGGAGACTCAATAACTGCATAAATGCTGGTGCAAAGAAACACATAGGAGATTCAGAGGCAGAATAGAATCTAACATAAGCTTCATAGCTACCTTCAAAAGGAAGGAAATTCCAGTTAGTAGACTGCCAAGGAGCAACCCAGATGCGGATAGCTGAAATGTGAAATTAAGAAGTTTTTTGCATCAATAACTTGCCTTCTGGAATGTGGATAATAAAAATTCAAAAACCAGGATGGTTGAACAATTAAAGCCTACCAACAAAAGGGGTCGTCTCCCAGTTCTATCTATTAAGCTTGCACCTAGTGCGGTCACGACAACCTGAAAAAGAAAACATAGTACCATTTATAAAATGTCTCTTGGTGCTTGTGTGTGAACAAGAGGAGATGGAGTGGGGAGGTGTTCAAGACCTGTAGAGAGGCATAGAGAATGCTTCCAACATTTGGAGGGACTCCTGAGATTAATTAGCATAGTTTTGTTTCAATGACAAAGCTCAAAATAAGAATAAGGATGCATAAGCAATGGATGCTCACCTGCAGATACAAAGACGTGGCCAGCATAGAACACAATAGCATTATAGCCCACAAACTGCTGGAACACCATTAATCCAGCTCCAACCTATTCGCCAAATGTAGAGAGAGAGAGAGAGAGAGAGAGAGAGAGAGAGAGAGAGTAACATTAAGAAACAAAGAATAAAAAAAAAATGTCAAACGCATACAATGATAGAATGGTGCTTACTGCAAGAGCTCGAACATTTCTTCTATCAAGCAAATCCAGTACAGTGACTTTAGGGAGGAGTTCGTTAGCGACTACATATTCCTGCCAAATGAAGAGAAACACAATTACCAGATCTAAACATATATGGGTTATCTTTCAAGTCATCTTGTTAGTAAGAAACTTCAGTGGAAGTCGGAAGCAAAAGAAATGTACAACGTTAATGTATATGAGACCAAACTGCTATGGAAATAACAATAACAGAGAGCATAAGCAGAATTTTTAGGAAAGATGTATGTACTGTTAGCTCAGCTTCTTCTTCAGAAATATCAGCATTTGCTCCTCGAAGCTTCCGTAGTGCAACTTGAAACTCTTTCTGGCGACCAATCATTGCCTGCAGATACCAACATCTTTATAGCTTCCCATTGGAAGCAAAGTAAAAACTTACCATGAAATCTTACCAAAGTATTTAAGCTGGTTTGGTTTTGGTATCACTTTTGCTCCTAAAAATCTTGGAATGAAAAAAAAAAAAAAAAGAAAAAAAAAAAAGAAAAGAAAAGCAGAAGTTTTCAGATTCCTTTTACTTGCAAAACCTAGTCAAATGAGGGGAAATTGTCCTAGTAATGTTGATGTTTTTGAAGTGCTCACACTTGTAAGAAAAAATTGTAATTGTAACAATCTTCTAATAACTTGTTCTTACCAGCCATCTGGGTGACTCTGGAATGAAATAGAGCCCAGCAAGCAGAATCATGCATGGGATGATTCCTGCAAGAACACCCAAGTAAGCAACGGAAGAAAATTTTCACAATTGACATTCATTTTGTTTCATGAGTAACTGAACATGTTGCTCTTAGAGCGGATACTCCCTAATGAAATATTGAAATGTTGAAATTAAAAAAATGATGACAATTAGTGTTACCAGTTATAGCCAATGTCCTCCATTTTACAAATGCTCCAATAACAAATGCAATAAGCATTGCTATAGAAATGAATATCTGTAAATCAAGATATGACAATAAGCATGAAGATAAACACCAACAACAACAACAACAAAAAAACCAAGCCTTAATTCCCACTAGGTGGGGTCGGCTATATGAATCATTTTCCGTCAATTTAGGCGATCAATATTCGGTAAGGATTCATATCATAGTGATCTTCAAGCAACTTCAAAGAAGAAAAATCTTCCTAGTTCAACGTTTTGATAAGTGTATGAATTATCTATTTAAGCAGTCCCTTATTCAAGTGGTCCCTGCTCTTTGTGGGGAACTCAAAGGACCACTTAGGTCTAGTCATATGCCCAAACATTACATTCATTTTCGCCCCCTTTTTTTGAATCAGCACTGCCTTCAATAATTTTCCTTTATAAGTCTCATTAGAATGGTATGGATACTAAAAGCTTCCCAGAATTTGCTTCCAGAAAAATTACTGAACATAATGATTAGTTTTACATGACAATGTATTCAACCTGATTTGTTGTTGCTAATGCTCCTCGAAGTTCTCTGGGGCTTATCTCAGCAATGTAAACAGGCACCTGTCCAACCCATAGATAGAACAAGAAAAGCCTCATGAATTCCTTATTTTGCATATTTGGTGGGAAACTATCAATTATCAAAGACAAAGGAAACAGAATTTATATTTTTATTTTTCATTTTTCATTTTTCAGGGGTAGAGAGAGAAGCAAACCACATAAGAAAGAAGGCCAACACCATATCCAGTTAACAGTCTCCCCAGGTCTAGCAGTATAGATTCCTTCATGGCAGTGCAGATATAGAGGGTTAGACAGCTATCTAAAGAACGTTACTCGTAACTATATCGAGAACATGGATATATGACACTTACTACAGATAGGTAGACTGCAAGCCATCCTCCAATGCAGCTAACGGATGCAATCCTCATGGCCTGCTTCCACAACATGTTAACAAAATATTAGATAAGAAAGCAGGCAGGCTTCCATGGAGAGAGGGAAAACTAAATTTAATTCAATAGCATTATATTTTTCTATGTTCATACCCCTTTACGACCAACAGAATCAGCAATCCAACCGCTCATGATGGCTCCAATCATTCCACCGATGGTTAATACAGACCCAAAAAATGAGTACTGCATTCAACAATTTTTTATGCATTAGTACAAAACATCCTGGTTATCCAATATAGAACAAAGACTTTTAGGCAGATAGGATTCTTATAGAATTTAACAGTTTATCATATTTGAAAAATATAAAGTTAACCAGTTATGATCTCATATGACTAACACAAAGAAACAATCAAACAATGAACAAACCTGCGAATAAGATAGTTTAAGGTCATCCATAATGCCAAACTGGGTAGGTGCAGTATATCCCACCTGCAAATAAAGAATACATGTCCCATTGGACTGTACTGTCAGTACCCTACAATCTACATTAACATGGGATTATCATAATGCATATAATATACCAGTACGCCTATAATAATAAATAGAGCCTTTTTGAAGGTTCAAAGAATTTTTTTTACTAGGCAGGTTCTAATCTATTATTCTTGTATGCAAATTTAAACCATTGTCTATAGGTACTGTTGGGCTTCAAAGTTTACATTTTATGGGATACGGATCTACTTACATAATAAGAAGTGAACTTATCTTTGGAAGCTTGAATTTCAAATCTAGTGTTTGGATTTTAGTGAATTTAGGTACAAAACTATGCAGACTTTCATCCACATAAATCCAAATCTAAGTTCCAAAATCTATGTTGCCAAACTCAATCTTCGACCCAATTTTCAGATGCATGTAATTACAAAAATAATACTTCCTTTTCTCTAAGGCAGTGTTTGGGAGCATGGACTTAGGGCCTTGGTCAGATTGAATTTGGGTAGGTTTGGACAAAACTCAATACAATTCTATATTACATTTTATTCGAACCCACACAAATCGAAATCCAAAAGACTTCCCCCGAAGATAATTGTCAATTGAAAGTCATGTTCAGCAAAATGCAGAAGTTTGTGAGTTCGCCAAAGTATGAGTTTCTGAAAATGATGAAATGGGTTTTTCTGGGAAACATGTGACTAGCTAGTTTCTCAAAGGCAGCAAAGCATTAGATTCAATACTTACACACGATCCATACTCAAAGGAACCACAAACAGCAACAAATGTACTGAATAGAAGCATCCAAAGCCCACCATTGTTGCTGTGCTGAAGTACTATTTCTTCTTCTTCTGTCTTCTGGGTGATGAGAGGCTCACAGAGACTGCCATTCCCAATCTCCAAATCCTGGTTGCGGGCCATTTCTTCTTCCACTTATTGATTACACACCACAACAAAATGAGCTAAAGAATCAAACTATTTACAGAGCCTCACAGGAGTCTCATCCCTAAGAAGAAGAAGCTGTGGAAGAAGAAATGGCCATGGACTGTGGAGATCTAAAAACTATGCAGTCATCACAAAATGTGCACAAGACCTGGATCCTCAAACCCTTCCATCTGGGTATTTATACCCACCCACAAACTATCTTCCTCCGAAACAAAAACATCAACAACAGATTTCAAAAAACACAAAAAAAACAAAAAAACAAAACAAAAACGAAAACCCATTAATTACTTATGTATAAAAAGTTAAAATTGCTAAACAAGCAAAGGGTAATTGGATAATTGCATGTTAGTATGCCAACTTTCGGTTAAAATGATAATTACGTGTCAATTCATCTTTTTGGTGATCTCATGTCACGGCTCATGAACTGCCAGCTTGTGCCGCACAAATATGGCAAGTTGGCAACCCATGTCGCGATTGGACTCTGTTTTCTTCATCAAGCGGATGTGGAACTGAGTCACCCGGGGGACCCGACCATGATCAGGCCAGCGCCGGCGGACCCGTTCAAGTTTCTGGGGGACCCACAGGTGCCCACACGGATAGGCGCGTCGTGTCATGGTGACGTGGGTCCTTGTAGGATGGTCAGCAAGCTGGCGCCCATCCGCATCCTCGTTAAATATCTAATATACGTAAATTAATTTTAAAGTCGTTCGAATGATATAATTATACGTATAAATAAATGGTAACAAATCAATGTTCTTCTAAACCAAAAATAATAATAATAATAATAATATTTGAAAACGTAAATATAATATCTTCCTCAATATTATTGGCACAATTGAATGCAGTCATATTCTAAGTATAAAACATAAATATCTTCGCCGATATTTTATGCGGATTGAAATAAGTATAGTTTTAATTTAAGATGCTGAGAACAGAAATCAAAATATATGCGGGTGTTATTTTTTGAAAAGGTCAATTATATTCGATTTCCTAAAAGTATTTAATTTTCTAGGATGTATGTTTCCATATGTGAAAGTTATGAGAATTAATTTATAGCATTTCATGTGTAAAAAAATTGATATTTGTGAAATATTAAAGGTAAAATTTTTATGAGGATATGCCAAGTCATATCGATGATTTATAGAATACCAAAGTAATCAAATATCAATTTATATACTAAAGTGGCATGATAATTTTGGTACACAGTTGTGAAATGTATTAATAGTTAATTATTTATATAAATTTTGATTTATCAAATGAAATTTTTACACCTACTAATTTTTGTTGCTTAAAAATCAATGAGTAAATTTCTTCTAATTTCAAACAAATAAGTGTATTTAGAATAAGTGAACTTTATGGTGATCTATTAATATAGGGAAAGCAATAGTGCTGTTGATTTTCTCGCTAAAAAGGAAGAAATGGAAAATAATGTCACCTACGAAAAATATCTTTTACTACGTCCTCTGAAAGATATCATTTGGATGGATAGGTTGGGTTTCACTTTCCTTCATCATTAGTTCAACCTCTCGATTTTTGTTTGATTGGTTTAAATTTTTTAATTTTAGTTTATTTTATTATGCTTGTTTTTTGTTAGGCCTATTTAGATTTGTTTCTTATTTAGTTTTGTTTGAATTTGTAGTCCTATTTTAGTTAGTTGTTGGTGTTATTTTTAGGAGACCTTTAATGTCTATTTTATCTATAATCTCACATTGTTTGTCTTGTAACCACGGTATTCCTCCGCCAAAAGTATGGATATATCAATAAATAATTGGAGATGCCGCCCTCTTTTAGTTTAAAAAAAAAAAAAGTTTTCCTTTATTTATTAGTATTTTTAACAAATCATGTTTTTTGCATGCCGAGTCATATTGATGATTTGTAAAATATTGAAGTAATCAAATATCTATCTACGAACTAGAAGGGGGGGGGGGGACTGATAGAATTTAACAATTTCAATACTCAATTCTTAAATGTATAAAAGAAATAAAACTATGCAAGGTGTGAGATGACTAAAATCGAAGTAAGAGAGTTTGAAACTAAATTTGGATGGAAGCAACTTGAGAAACTCAGGGCCGGCGAGTGGCGGTGGCATCTTTAAAGACTATATATGTTCTTTTATTTTTGGTTTTTCAAAATATTTTGATTCTTATTCAAATAATGAAGTTGAATTGAGAGTTGTGATGGAAGGAATAAAGATTTGCAAACATTTGGGTTATACCAGTATTGATATTGAATGTGATTCGAATATTGTAGTAAATTTGATAAGATCGAGTAAGTGCTCAATGTGGTATTTGTGAGATTTTTGGGAGCAGCTTGTTGGTTTATTAAAGGAAGTAGACTTTTTTTATAAATCATTTGTATAAATGATTTATTCCTTTACTACTTCAATATGCTTTGGATCGACAAGGTGCTATGGGGAATAAAGTGGCAAATGTTTTGAATCGACAAGGTGCTATGGGGAGGAATTGTTTGTTTACAAATAGTAGTCAACTTCTTAGAATTATCAATGGTTTGTATAAATTAAATAAGATGAGTACGGCTTATATGAGGTATGTTTAGTTGGTTTCCTTTTCGTATTGGTATATGTTTGTTTGTTTTTTTTTTTTTTATTTGATGCGTGGGGTGTTTTATTAGTTAATAGGTCCTTGTTTATATTTGTTTGGACTTGTAATCCTGTTTTGATTGAATGTTAGTGTTGTTTTTAGGAGGTCTTTAAATTTTTTTTTCCTATATGTAAGCTCGCTTGTCTTATAACCACGGTATTCTTCCGCCAAAAGTGAGGGTATATAAATAAATAAATAGAGTTGCGTCCTTCTTTTTAAAAAAAATTTAGTTTTAATTTTCAAACATCATGTTATTATCTATTTAAATGATATTCCACTACTTTGCAATAACTTTAACATGATATACCTTCTTTTTTTTTTATTTGAAGTTATGATATTATTATTTTGGGGTGAAAGATTCTATTATTTTCATTTTATTTTTAACGACCTAATAGACTTTCTTTGTTTTTAGGCTCAAACCTTAAAGTATCAAAAATATTTTTTTGTTAAATTTTACTTTGAAAAAAAATTCTTTTTCTTTCTTTTTAAATATAGTAATATTTTTTGTTTATAAAATACTATACACTATTCACTCCCCCCCCCCCCCCCACCCAAAAAAAATACAAAGATATTTTCAAATATTAAGAATTTTCTCACTTGTATTGCACATGATCCGCTATAATTGACAATAATATTATTAAAATTTTAAATAGCAAGCGAAATCTAGGAACATTTTGAACTAAAAAAATTTCCAACTAAATCTCTTTAAGTTTTGGAAGATCAATCTACTCTCATAAAGATGATTTATGAAAGTTAAAACAATATTTATTTTTTATAAAAGTAAATATACTAAATGGCATAGCAATGTCATTGTTGTTGTATAACACTTACAGATCAAATAAATTGTAATTTTAAAATCTTTCTAAAATAAATTATATATAAAGACAAAAGACATTTTCTTCCCTTGAGACTTGATAAAAAAACAAGGATCTCTCTCGAGGTTTTAAAATTTTCATTGACCTTCCTGAGACTTAAAAAATGTCACAAGCCCCACTTAAGTTTGTCAAAAAGATACAAATCATTCATTATATTTTGTAAAAAAATAAAAATAAAAATAATAAAACTCATTTAAATAGTATTCACTTTTTTTCAATTGTCATGTACAATAAAATTATTCTTATAAAGTGAATTTTGAAATATGATGATTAAGTAAAATAATTATTATAATTTTATTTTTATTATATTAGTTTTAATTTGTATTATTTTGTACTTTTATGATTTTAAGCATATTTTTTTCTAATTATTATTTGATTTAAGGACAAAAATGAACATTGTTTAATTAATTTTCTAATTTGTTTTAATTTTAAAAATATTAACAAAATAAGTATCTAATTTTTTAGTTTTTTAGTTTTAGCTTCTATTTTTTATTTTCAAAATTTGTATAGTTATACGAAACGGCTCACCTGTAATTAAAATGTAGTTGTGATTCATTGACACGATAAATATTACTCTATGTTGCTATAATTTGGTGTCGCACTAGGGATCTGAATGGCTCATTGGTGGCTGGAGTTCCTATATAAATTAAATAATAATAAATTGATACCAAAATTTTAAAAAGATGGAGTAGGGTGAGAAAGCCCAAATCAACCCAAAATATTTCATATCTTATGGAGTACAATCTAAGAAAATGGGACCAAAGAAAAAGACAAGATCTCACTCACAAAAAGCCTCGCGCTTCATAGTGGCCAAAGAAGGAGGAGTTCAGCCAGACCCAGACCCAGACCCAGATCCGAAGAATAATTGGGATCAACCCATTCGGGTCAACCCAAAACTCAGTTAAATAATACCCTGACCCAAGGTCTGAACACCCACTGGGTCAACCCAAGATCTGGATCCAATTTCAACCGGGTAAACCCAGGACCCGAATCCATTTTGAACTAGGGTTGACCAAAGACCCAAACCGAAGAGCAATTAGGTCGACCCATTTGGTTCAACCCAAAACCCGATCAAATCATACCCTGACGGCTGACCAAGACTCACCCTTGAATTCTGGTCAAACCTAACCCACATGTAACCAAACCCGAATCAAACTCGAACCCTGGTTAAGTTAAACCACACTCGAGCCCTAGGTCCTACTTGTTTGTTTGACGAGAAAAGAGAAGAAGAGTATTGAAAAGAAAAGATAAGAGAAGAAAAAGTGTTTAAGAGAGGAGGAGACAGGGAAGAGAGATTGAGACATCAGGAGAACGGATTAAACATAAGTGAGAGAGAGGTGGTCTTGACCGCCTTTGCTGGAGGAGCCCGGCGGAGCTTGGTTGCGGGTGGGGAGCATGTCTTCTTTGCAGGGGTCTTCACACAGAAAGGAGAGATGAGGGTGAGAGATGTTAGAAAAAAGAAAAGAAAGAAAACAAAAACAAGAAGGAGAGAGAGAGAGAGAGAGAGAGAAAAAAAGAGCGAACAAACCTGAATAAAGTGGCTGGCTGGAGCAGCTTTGGCACTGACGGCGACTGAGCACGCCGGAATGTGGTGGCAGACAAAGAGTAGAGAACCCTCGGTTCTAAAGAGAGAAAGAGTGAGAGGAGCGAGAGCAATGAGAAAGGGAAAGAAAAGAAACGGAAAATAAAAAATCAAAATGTGTCACTCTAGGCCCCTTCCCATCTCAGATTAAAAATAACTATTAATTAATTATGACTATCTATGATGGGGCCATGTGCCAGGTTGTGACATGTGTTTTAATCAGAGTCGCCAATGTTTTGTTTTTAATGGACAGTTAGATCTTGATCACGTTATCGGTTCGTATGAGAGGAGGATGAGCCAATGAGATAGCGCCACATGGCATTGGGATGCATATAATAATACCTTGCCATGTGTCATCACTTGAAATTTTTTAATAAAAAAAAACTATTTTAAAATAACAAAAAAAATTAGATTGTTTATGGTGGGTCATGTGTCGCTCTACTGTTATGATAGGTGGCACAATCGTGGCCGTTCGATTTGTGTTTTCTATAGACGACCAATTCTCGTCCACCTTAACAATCTATATGAGGAGGAGCTAGTCAATAAGATACAGACATATGACGCCAGGTTGTAACTTTGGTGACTGGCATCACCCTACCACATGTCGCTTCTAAAATGATTCTCGCTTCCTTTTGTTGATCGGCTTAAGCTTGGTTTGACCTGATTCAACCCAAATTGACTAGCCCAATCAATCCCCCTAGTTTGTTGACCAATTTGACTAAGTTAAATCGGTCCTTTTATTTTTATTTTCTAAAATATTAATTTTTACAATAATTCGTAAAATCATGAAAAATTATAGAAAAAATTAAAAAGCTTGTTTGGAGTTTTTAAAGTCAAAAAGTGCAAAAAAATAGAAATTTAAAAGTAAATAAAATGAATAAAATTTGAAAAAATTCATTAAAATCATGAAAAATTATAGAAAATTTAAAAAAATAGAAAAAAAATTTAGAGAAAATTCTAAGACCTTCCTTGCATGTTTTTGACCACTTCTTGGCATGTTTTGACTTTTAGGTGAAATTTGAATGTATGTTTCACTTAATGTTTGAATGCATGGTTTTTCATCTTCTGCATGTGCATGCTTATGTGCTTGTGTGTATGTGTATGTGCGTCACCCATATTAGGAGGAATTCAATAAAATGAGATTGTATTGTTCTTAATTATCTTTTGAGGCATGAATTGTCTAGTAGAGTCACTTTGAATTCGCTTAATGGTGATTTTATTAGACTTTCTGAATTTGGTGTACGCACTTCATTCGATCTTACTTTTGTGATTTATTTTCATGTGTGCTTAGTCTATTTCAAATGCGTGCTTCCATGTTTTGTGTAGTTTTTCCTTTACTATTTCAATATGCTTATTGTTGTTTATGTGAAATGAGATAGATTGAATTTTAGTCTTAATTGGTTAAACCTAAAGGAAAACCTAGGTTAATCAGGTTCGTTCATTGGATGGATGCAAAGGGATGCTAGCACCTTCTCTTCGCATAACCGTACTCTCGATCCCTTTTCGAGGACACAAATCTCTCACTACTAGGTTTTGTGAACCTAGGTGTACTTTAAAGACCAATGAATTAGTAGAATTTTAAGTAAGTGTTCTAACTTCGCCTAAAGTAAAATAAAAAATAAAAAAAAAATGTTAGTGACGACTCCATTGGACCATATATTGACTTCATATATATACATACACTATCAATTCATTTGATTTTGAGTTTGCCATTCGATCAAGGTATTAGCTTTACCGTAATCCCAAGAGGAAAGTGAATTGGTATTTTAAAATTTTCTCTCCTAAGTCAGATATCCAGCAACAGTATTACACAATCCTAGAGTCAATCTAGTGCAAAAAAAATAAATAAATCAATATATATTTAGAAAAAATTACACTTCACAAGTAAACTAATTAATCATGCACAATAAAACAGTAAAGAGAGATAACGCCAGATATGTTATCGAGGTTCGGCAATAGTGCCTACGTCCTCGCATTGGCTCACAAGCACAAAGATTACACTAAGACTCGCTTAATGGGTGGAGCGACACCTAAATACAACTAGGTCAATTAACGGGACTGACCTCAACTTATACAATCATTCCGGGCTAAATTATCACTCCTTCAGGCCACGTCTGGAATACAACATATTTACAATACAATTTGCGTACAAAGTATATGCTTCTCAAGCAAGCAGATTGGCACCAGTATAATCAACACGCTACAGTATGATAAAATATGATAAGCTCAAAGTATTCTTAATATCTACTCTCAAATATAAAGCTAATATACCAATCAGAATGTGAGACTGTATGTGTTAGGATCTTTATGTCAAAATAATAATATCAAACACAAGATGTAACAACAAAGATCTTCAGTACTTAAGCAAATTTCTAAAAAATACTTTTGAAAAAGTTTAAATAGGGTTAATAAAAATTAATCTCATCTTAATCTCGGTAAAATTTGAGCAACCCGAGAGGGTCGGTCGACCACTTTTGAGGTTCGATCGACCAAGTTGCCCAGTTCGGTCGATCAAGGTGTTTTTGAACTGAGGAAATGGTCGACCAGACTTGAGGCGATTTCAGAACCTCCGAGGTTCAATCGATCGAGCTAAGTTCGGTTGACCGAAGTTGAACGTTCGATCGATCGGGCCATTTTACAACTAGAAGTTCGTCGACTAGAGCGTTGGGATTTCCCATGTGCCAATTCGATCGACTAGGGCATTGCAGTTTATTTTAGAAATAGTCAACCAAGTGGTTAACTTTTTTATCCTGGAGAGGTTCGGTCGACCGACCATATAAAATTTTCAATTTAGGTCCTATTTTTCTTTTGAAATCAACCCTATTCTTCATGATAATTATTTTTAAGATATGTGGGGGCTTTTTCATGTAATATATTTGGACCTATGGTCAGTTTAAAGTCTTTGAACTTATCTGTCCTATCATGCATGCAATGCATTAATTATTACAAACTTTTCCTACTTAAATATCACAAACCCAAATTAAACTTAATTAAATTACAATAAATGACTATTCTGGGTCTTTATTCTTCAAGTCACCTCATGCCATCATATGATCTTACCAATATGAACTTACACACAAACTTGATAGACATAAGATACCTAAGTATTTGTCATAATCAAAACAGCGTATGACCTATAAGGTCAACACAAGGTGATTTGGAGATTTACTCTTTTTTTGGAAGTTGACCCTTTAAGACATTGCGACATTCATGAAAACAATATTAAATATATACATTCTTGTAAAGTATGCTTGTATGTGTATGATAAATAATTGTAATAACATTTAATGATATTGTTAAATTATATTAATCATAATAAAGAAAATAATCAACAAACACAACAATAATAGTAATAATAGCAACAACAACCAAATCAATAACAATAATTTTTTAATTGCAATATTTCAAAGAAATAATAATAACAATAATAATTATAGTAATTATTAATGTCTTTATTAATAAAAAGAAAGGGCAGTTTTGCCCAACAATAAGTAATGTTGGGGATACTTTAGTTCCATGAAGTTATTTCTCATTCAAAGTTACTTAAAAGGAAGAGGATATTAATAAATAGCAACGAGCATCTTATGGTCTTAATTCAAGATATCTCATATAAAATTTGTATGAGTTCTCAAACGATACTAACCAACATTTCATCTGCATCACATTTTCCAAAATTAGTGACAATTAGTATATGAAACTTTGATATAAGAGATTTTAAATTTTAATTTTATGGAGTGAGAAGGAATAGGAGATAGGACCATTGTGTAGCTAGGCCTCCAATAGCCAAAAAAAAAAAAAAGTAGAGTTCCATATGTCATAGCCATGAGGATTGTAGATTTAGGAGAATTATTTGGTTAGACAGTCTAATTATGTTACATTTTAGATAATTAATTATATGATTAAATTTTAGGTGATTCTTAATTAATGATTATTAATTTGAAAGTACATTTGTTTATCTTAATGGTCTCTGAATAGAGATTATGTCTGAATCGATTTACTGAATAAGTAAACATATAAGCCATCGAAATGTTTTGTGACAACTCTTAATTTTTTAAATATGGAATCTAACATATTCCCATGACCAATTCTAGAAAGAGGAAAATTCAAAGGTCATTTTTTCAATTTTGCTTTTGAAAACCTACGATGGCTGCCCTTAAACACCCTCTCCACCATGCATCTCTTCTTCTTAATCTTGTTTGTGCCTTGTTGAAGTTTTAATTCGTTTTTTTTTTTTTTTTTTTATCATTTGTACATAATTTAAAATATGCTTCGACCATTTCTTGACCTCAAACGATAAATAAAGAATTTGATAAGCATTTTTTATTGCAAAAGACATAAAATTAATTAATATTGTGTGTATACATTTAATAAGTACTTTTTTTAAAAAAATTAATAAAACTAAATAAATGTATGTAGGTGTAAGTAATGGTAACATAACATCTTTCAATGACGATTCATTACAAGAGTTATTGGTAAATTTAAAATAAAAAGTTCTATTTTTTTTTTTTAAGCAAGAAATATATTAGAGATCTATAACAACAAATTATCATAACAAGTAAAAATCATAAAATTTGGTTAGTTTTTAGTTGAACAAAAAAGGACAACAAAAATAAAAAGTCAGTAATATAATAAACAAATACAGGTTTGTTGGTATCATTTATATTTTTTGTTTCCTATTTCCATTTTCATATAATGAAGACTGGATACCATAGTTCTTAATTGTTGAGGTGACCACAACATTTTGATATCCAGAATTATATTGGGCAAGATAGTAGAATAACTTAATCTAGACAAAACACTTGCACAATCTTTCCCACCTTACACACATAAAATAAAACAGTGCCACTAAATTCCAATTTCAGTATTTAATATGGTAACACGACAAATAAATCAATAAATAATTGGCAAGAGCAATAAAGTAATAAAACACCCAAAAACGAAACACCAAAAATTTACCAAATCGGGAAAAAATCAAAAGACCTCCAATCCAGACCAAATTCACTAGATAAGAAAAAAAAAAATACAAGAGTCCACAAGCTTTGCAAGAGCTCTCAATAACATGACAATTGCAACAAATCATAAACAATCTTACTTGAAAACCGATCTCACCAACAAGAATCTAAGATCAATAAAAGACTGTCTCACCAAAAGATAAAATCTCAAAAAGAATATCAGGATCAAAGCCGATCAAGTCAAAGCCTATGTCATCACGATTGCATACCTAAAATTTCAAATCAATCTAAGTCTGTTTGGTCGTTTGATCAAGTACCCAAGTGGGTTTCTTCTTGTCACATCTTCTTTTTCGTCAATTTGTCGTCAACCCTCTTTTTCTTCTTTTCTTTTAATTTCCAGCATACCCACTCACACAAATAACCCTAATTTCCTTTTATTTGATATTTAATTTTTTAATTTAAAAAACTTCCCTCCTCTTAATTCCGTAAGGAGTGGTGCTTAGCAATCTCGCCCTCTCAAATTGCGGGGAGAGATCTTAAAAACATGTAACCACCCTACAAAACCCAAGCTTCTTTTGAGGTAACATTTTTGTCATCATGTCAACCTCATTCTTATCTGTGTGATTTTTCTAAAGCTATAACAATTTCATCTTTAGTGCTTCTCAAATCTAGTGATATATCACCTCAATATGCTTCGATCTCGAGTGAATGTCGAGTTTTTGCTAAGTTGAATTGTAATGACTCGAAGAATAATGATATTTAAATAATAAAGAGTGAGGGAAATTGAAACAGAAACAAAAGGATGCAGCAAACTTCATCGACGAACGCGAAGCAACATTGCACTTTGAATGTAATAACCCAGAAGATTTACACAAGGCCTTATCGACGAACACAGGGAGTTCGTCGACGAGCGCATAAGGAGACCTCGTCGATGAAACCATGTCTCATCGACGAGAAGATAACGAGAGGGGTTTTGGCAGTCTGAAATTCGTTGACGAGGAAGTAAGATTCATCGACGAAATCACTTAAGAACTCGTTGACGAGATGACGTGTCTTGTCGACGAATACGGGCCTATAAATAGTGAAAACTCGGGTTAATTTGCAAAAAAAAAATGGCATAAATCTTCCTCTCTCTCTCTCTCTCTCTCTCTCTCTCTCTCTCTCTCTAAACGCCTCTCCCTCCTTCTCTTTTCCATTTCGGCCCCGTTTCTCACCGGATCGAAAATCTAAGGCCACCATGACGCTCCTGGTGAAGTTCTCTGCAAGATTACTGGAGCTGATCGTTGGTGGAATTGGTTTGAAATTCATCCCAATTTCAAGGTAAGGTGTTTTATTCAGAATCTACTTTTCCTGCAGTTATAGGAAATGTTATATGCAAGAAAATACTGATGTTTTGTTCTGGGGGATGTCGTTTTCAGGGTGTTGATTGGAGAACCTTGCGGGTGTATGGCTAGAGTTCAGTGAGTGCTTTTCAGAAACTAAGTAAGGGAAATATGCTATGCTATGAGATTTGATTATATTAACATGAAATTTTACATATGTGCATGTATACTAGTTATTATGTAGCTTTTACAAAATACGAGTTTCTAAAGTATGTGTGGCCTGAGTAGATATTATTTAATGTAGAATTTTATACAGTTTTTCCAATATATAGATTCTAAAGTATGTGTGGCCTGAGTAGATATTATTTAATGTAGAATTTTATACAGTTTTTCTAGTATATGATATTATACAGACAGATATAAGTACATATATAGTTTTTATTCAAATAGCTTCACAGATAAATATATATATATATATATATATATATGTACACAAATATTTATTCAGATCAGTATACATAGTATTTACAGAATGTTATGTTTTCCTAAATTCCATAACACTCAAAGTATACAAACAGATTACACAGATAGAAAGTATAGACAGATTATACAGTTATAGCATCAAAATGCTACATATATTACGATATTTACAGTTCAGATTAATTGTGTTATGGTTATTTGGGAAACATAATGAAAATAGTAAAAAGAGTATAGTATATATGTATATAGTATCATATCCCTGTGGAAAGATTATAGACAGATACAGTTACAGAGTACGGTACCGCTGCTATATACATAATAGAGTGCAACCACATATCTCAGATAGTGTGTGGGTACCGTCAAATTGTGCTCGGAAAGGATGCAGCTCCCCTATTCATTGGGTTGAGGGGGCTAGTTTGATAAGGCAACAGTCAGTCCCGAGCGTAGGAGTGGATGCAGTTTGGCCGGGCTGAGGTAGTGTAGAGTATGATGACTTACCTAGAGGGCCGACCAGAGTTAAGTGCCGCCTACGGGCCGCACAACCCTGTCATGAGGGGTCAAATCATAACATATAGAGTCTCAGGGAAAGAGCACAGTTATGTATATGTATATGTATACAATTTTACAGCTTTTGTCGTATGTAGTATGATATAGTAGTATGAATGATAGAAAGTTCAAATGATACAAATGTTTTAAGCTATTATACATGTGTTTTACAGATTTGTCAGATCATGCAGTTTTAAATACTATTATTATAGTTTTACGACTCGGTCGCCACACACTAGTAATAGTATAATTCAACTTACTGAGCGTTGTATCATCCCATTACTTTACCACTTTTTAGATGAGCCAGCTTGGTGAGCATATCAGCCTCGCGAATAGAGAGTTGACTTGGTTACCCTGGTTGTAGGATAAGTTTGTGACAGGATTTTGTATTTTTGGGGTAGATGATACTAGAGGGAGTTATTGTATATGACTATGGTCTGAATGTACTGAATTCTGATATTGTTTAGTATATATGGTTGTATGACTTGTATATCCGCTACGTAGATATGGTTATATATATATATATATATATATATGAGAATTTTGAGGACGTTACATGAATTGCACTCTGGCTGTCTCAATGCAACACTTATTTTTATTGCTTGATGCTAACTCCGTTAGAAACTTTTTCATCTAGAGGAACTCTTTTAAAGCTTTGGTGATAGTGATATATTCAATCTCTGTACTTGATAAAGCAACACATTTTTGCAGTTTTGATTACCACACTACGCACTTGCAAAAGTCGTCAAATGCCTCAATGTTAATTTTCTAGAGTCAACATACCTTGCCATGTCAGAGTCAATGAAACCATTTAACTTAGGTTTGCCATTATCAAAACAAAAACAAACTTTAGATGTACACCTGAGGTATAGAAGTATCCATTTCACTGCCTCCTAATGTTATTTACCTACATTAGAAAGAAATTGACTTACCAGCAAGTGGAGAATTCACCGGCTTTGTATTGCTAATGTTGAATCTTTCCAATACCTTTCCTAAGAAAGCCAAAGCTTCCTATGCTTCTTGTCACAAGATATTCTTATAACAAGAATTTGTTATTTCGGTCCTAAGTCCTTTATCACAAATGATTTACTTAGTTCCTGCTTTAGGTTAGCTATTTTCTTAGCATCATGACCAACAATTAACATGTCATCCACATAAATCAAAAGAATAATAAAATCATTACTAAAAAATTTCTTAACAAAGACATAATAATTAGAAGAAGTATTACCAAAGTCTTTGGAATAGGAATAATAGGCTTTATCAAAGTGTATTTTGGTTTCTCTGCTTTCTTGTCAAAGTCTTCAAGGGTTTGTTCTTCAAGAAACACAACATCCCTACTTCTAATTAGCTTCTTATTAACAAGATCCCATAACATGTTACCAAACTCTTCATAACCATAACCCAAGAAGATACATTGTCTTGACTTTTCATCTAACTTGGATCTATCATCTTTGGGAATGTGAACAAAAGCCCTGCAGCCAAAAACTCTAAGATGATCATAAAAGACATCCTTCCCTATCCATACTCTTTCTCGTACATCTCCTTATATAGGAACCGATGAAGAAAGATTAATCAAATCCATTGCAATACACATAGCTTCACCCGAAAATGGCTTAGCCATTTTTGCATGAGAAAGCATACATCTAATTCTACCAGTAATGGTCCTATTCATCCTTTGTGAAACTCCATTATATTGAGGTGTCTTAAGAGCACCCTTCTGAAACTTGATGTCATGTTCTCTGCAATATGCCTCAAAAGGTCCTCTATATTGTCTCCCATTGTTAGCTCTGACATATCTCAATTTCCTTCTTGTTTCTCTTTTAGCACTAACATGAAAGTTCTTGAATGTTTGAAACACTTGGTCTTTTGTTTTCAAAGTATAAGTCTACACTTTCTTAGTGTTGGCCTAATAAGGCTTACAATTCTTATTTTGATGATAACAAATCAAATGATATATTTAATATGTTTTAAGTAAAAGTTTTCAGGAAAATAACAGAGTTCAAGTGCATAAGAAAGTTCATGGATTACAAAGAACATGAAGAACGAAGTCATATTGAGAAAAGCTCAAAGGAAAGAATGCAACTACAAAGATGATGGAAGAACAAGTTTGAAGACTAAATTATACTTTTAAGGATATTCTCAAATGTAAGTACTTCAAAGTAAATCTCAAGTATAAAGAAATTTGAAGCTCATAGAAAGTTAAAAATATGTTTTAAACATATACTCTAAAGAATAATTTTTCAAATCAATAAAAAGAAAGGGTTTAAGAAAAGAAATTTTTTTTAAATACTGAAAGGCCAGGCGACTGCCATGTTAAGGTAGGCGACTGCCAAATTAAAATAGAAGTCTTTTTAAAAGTTAGTAGCTAGACAGGCGACAGTCTTAGTTCTGGCAGGCGACTGCCTGCATTTTGTTTTGAAAATTGTTTTTTGACAGGCGACTGCCAAGTCGTGGTAGGCGACTGCCACTCGAACGTTTGCAATAAATTTCTCAACGAAAAGATTTTTTGAACCATGTTTTTTAATACATTTAATTCAAAATATTTGAAAATGAATTTTAGAAATCTTTGGGAGTAATGGATGATTTCTAAAGCCTCTATAAATAGTCTTAATCTCAAAGAAAAAATAAGAAAAAGAACTTTGATGAAATATTTAAAAGAATTTTGAAATTGAGAAATCCTCTAAAGTTTTCAGATCTAGTGCTTTTCAACAACTTTTCTGATCTAGAGATATTCAAAGGCTTTTAGATCAAAGTAAGTTTTTTAAAGGTTTTAGATCAACTAATCTTCAAGTATTCAAAATTTTATTTTCAAAGGATCTAAAATTCTTTTGAGATAGAATCTCTGATCTGAAATTGATTTACAATCTGAAGCAAAGTTTTCCAACGATCAAAATCTTTTATCTTCTTTGGAAAATTATTTGATAATCCATACCAAGTAATTGAGCTTGAAATTTCTTATATTTGAATTACTTTGAGGTATAAAGTGAGCTGATTGATGTATTAATTCACTCTACTGTGAGAGTTCTCTTTTGTACACATATTCCTTTGTTATCTTTCTTAAACGATTCTGAGTTGTTGAATCATTGAACCAAATAAGGGGTGGTTATTTGGAGAGGCGGGCTCTAGCCTAATTGAAGGAGTGTATTGTAAGTTGGTAATATTCTACTAGGTAACGAAACTGATATAGTAGAATCTTTTGGTGTTTTTGCCAAAGGCGAGGACGTAGGCTATGTTGAAGCCGAACCTCGTAAAAACTCTTGTCTCTTTCTTTCTGATTTACTTTACATTTCTTACTTGCTGTTGTTATATGATTTATATGTGCAGGTTGCAGTTTCTAAATTGAGAAAGAAACAAAAAGTACTTGATATTTAGAAAGTACGTTTTGATTAATCGTTTGCGGAAACCTAAGAAGGGAGTACTTTGATTAATCTGCGGAAATCTTGATCAAGTAAAGTGTTTGCTAAGAGTTTACAGGGAAATCAACAAAAGTTTTTACATCTTAATTGAGTATTGAATTATCATGATTTCATTGATTGACTTGTAAATTTAAATTTCTATATTCTTGAGTGTGGTTATTATTTATATACATACATATATATATATATATATATATATATTGTTTTCTAGGTTGTTAAAATTAAAAGTCGATAAATCATTAAAATATTAAAAAGAATCCAATGCACTCCCCCTCTTGGGAAGCTATTCCTCATTTCACTTAGAACAATCATCAATAAAGGTGACAAAGTACAATGCACCACTAATGTCTTGTCACATTGAGCAAACATCAGTTGTACAAGATCAAGAATATTAGATTTTATATATGAATAAAATATTTGAAAATAAAAATGATTTTACTTACCAACCAAACAATGATTACATGCCTTCAATCCCATACCTTTCACTAGAAAAAGCTTCTTCTAATAAGTGTTTCTAAGCATTTCTCACTCAAGTGTTCAAGCCTATATGCCAAAGCTCCATAGAGGAATCTTCAATTGCATTCACCTCCCCTGTGCACACTTTAACATGAGCAAGATAGATAGTACTAGGTATTTCACCTTTTGCCATAATAAGAGAACCTTTGGTCCATTTACTACCACCAAAATGAATAAAGTACCCGTCATCATCTAGAACACCTATAGAGATCAATTGAAGTCTTAAATCTAGAATATGTCAGACATTTTTTAGTAGTAGCTTGCAACCAACATCTGTTACCAACCAAACATCCCCAATGCCAACAATTTTGGACACAACCTAATTATCCATCCTCACATAACCAAAATCACCACTAGTGTAGGTCGTAAAGGCATCATGCTATGAAGAAATATAAAAAGAAATGATTGAATCAACAACTCAAGTATTATCTTAACATGTTAAGTTTACGTTAGCATCATTGGAGATAATTATGACTTCTCCATCAACTACAGTTGTAACAGCAATCTCCTTCTCATCTTTCTACTAATTTTTGTCTCAATTTATTTCTCTTTCAAATTTCTTACAAATTTTCCTGATGTGCCCAAAACCTCCACAATGGAAACACTTGACAACCTTCCTCAACTTAGACTTAGACCTCCCTTTTGAGTTGTGTTGGTAATATGAACTATGAAAGTTCCTATTCTTGCTTGTCCATTGCCTCTCTATGAGAAGTGCATTTGTATGTGAAGTGAAGTTGAGTTTTTTCCTTCTAGTTTCTTTATTAAATAAGCTTTCCTAGACTATACTCATGTTAATATTTGGAGTTGAATTATTTAATGCCACAACTAGAGTATCCTAATTATCCGACAAGGTACTCAATAGCAGACAAGCCTATAAATCTTCTTCCAAATTAATTTTCATATTAGCCAACTAATTGACAATGTCTTGAAAAATATTTAGATGCTATGACATGTTCCATTTTATATCTCAAGTTAACCAACCGCTTGATCAGGAAAGCTTTATTTTAAGAAATTTTCCTTTCATATAGATTCTCTAATCTTTTTTCACAATACATGAGCATTTGCTTCATTAGCCACATTGTGAAACTTACTGTTGTCAATCCATTGTCGAACAAGACCAATATTTTTTTCTATTTGCTCGCTCCTAATCCTTATTTGTTTATCTATTGGTTTGGCCTCATCACCTTCAATTAGATGATATCAAGCTTTACAAAATGAAATGTCTAACATTCTTGGTTTCCATATTGAGTAGTTGTTAGAATTGGTGTATTCCCAAAAGGGGGGTGAATTGGAAATTTAAACTTTTCTCCTAAGTTAATATATCCAACAGCAATATATACACACCTAGGGTCTGTCTATGCAATTTCCAAATGCGTAGATAAATATGATGTGAAAATTAAATCAAATGTATCATTCACACCATAACATACATGTGCGGTAAATATAAAGCGCAGAAATATAAACAAGGCACACGATATGTTATCGGTGTCATGACCCGCTCATTTTCTATACATTTTTTTTTTAAATAATATCAACATCAAACATCACAACTCAGCAGGTCACAATCCACCTGGACCCGTGGCTACCAGGGATACATCAGAACATACAGCAGAAGCCTACGCAGCAGAAAGTATAAAATCATATACTTCTCGTCATAATGTACAATACATCATACAAGAGTACTACAAACACTATCTCTCAGTATGTATACATCCCAAAAATAAATCTAGGGACAATTCCCACAAAAATCCTAATTGTCCCTACCAAAAGACTTACCCTTCCAAAGAGGGCAAACACTGCTCTAGATCAGTGGGGCTTTTCCCGCTCTCCTATTAGGGGCTCCTGAAAATGTATAAGATTTAGGGGTGAGACACCTCTCAGTAAGGGAAATAAACTAATACTAGTGTATGGCAACATGAGTATTTCGTGTTCTACATATATCGTATATAACATATTCAGTACTGTTTATCAAATTTGGGAAAACATAAGTATATCAAAACATGACAGAATATACTGCATTATCATAAACATTTCTCATCTCATATCATAATAATAATAACATAAAACAATCCTTGTAGGTTAGCTGGTTGTTGTCATGTATTACCCCCACATGACTGGGTTGTGTGGCCTGAAGGCAAGACTTGACAATGGTTGGCCGACCACTACCAAGTCAATAGTCTAGTCTGTAGATCCGATGGGTCTACCCAGACTGGTCTGTACACCAGGGGCGATAACAGTACACTTCTTGAAAATAACCACATCGACCATCCAATCTCACACCACTTCGTACAGCGGCGTTAACACAGATATCATGATCATGATGACCATGGACACATAGTAACGGTACCGTGCAAGTGCTAGCCTAGACCAAGCCAACCAGGTTCTGATATCATATACATATACTAAAGTCGTGATACATGGATAACTCATATCATTAATTATCAAATCATTCATATTATTTTTCATATATACATATATCATGAAAATCATCGGCCCGTACGCCGGTATTTCACATTTTATCATAACTCGGCCCGTACGCTGACAAATCACATAGCACAGCCCGTATGCTAGCAAATCACATAGCTCGGCCCGTACGCCGGCAAATCACATAGCACAGCCCGTACGCTAGCAAATCTTATCCACAAAGCATGGCTCGTACACCGGCAATCATATCCACATAGCACGGCCCATACGCCAGCAAATCACATATATATATATATATATATATATATATAAATATCTCAGCCCGTACGCCGGTTTTCCATCATAGAAATCCATATCATCCCCATTTCCAGAAAACAGTATTTCACAACATTTTTATACTCATGCCACACGGAACAAATTTTCCACATATTCAACATATCATCATTTAAACAGTATTTTCCAAATATAAATCATATATATAAATATATTTATTTTTCCTGAAACCAGATGCTACATATATATACATGCATTTTCTCAAAACAAAACTAGCTTAGTTTATCCTCTTATCTGATTCCTGAAAAACCCCTAATAAAACTGCCCCGCACCCGCAGGGTTCCTAACTCAACACCCTGAAAATGAAAAATCTAATAATTAAAGTTCAGTATTTTGAAGCATACAATATTTTCCTCAACTTCCAAAAACCCAAATATTGAATAGAAAGTTTTCACCCAAAAGCATTAAAGTTTAACAACTGAGGGGTTCCCTGACCAATACTCTGAAACTGAGAACCTCTAGTATTAAACTTCAGTATTTTCATGCGCACAACATTTCTTCTAACTAGCGCAAGACCAAATATGGCTTAAAAAGCCTTACCTAAACTCTGGGATGATTTCCAACTAGCTTTCTCCCACGACAGAACTCCGCTAGGAGCATCGTGGTGGCTTCGGATTGTCGATCCGACGTATATCTGGCCCACAAATGATAAGAAAGAGAGAGAGAGAGCCGAAGGGGAGAGAGAGAAAAGAGTGATGGCTTCTTTTATAAGATAAAATTTTGGATTTTTGTATATATAAAACAGAGGATTTCGTCGACGAGCCCGTTCTTCGTCGACGAGTCCTTCACAAATTTCATCGACAAAACCCTGTATTCATCGACGAAATTTAGGCTGCCTCAGAACTCCTCTTGGTATTTTCTCGTCGACAAAGCCCTGTGTTCGTCGAAGAAATCTTTAAAGCCTTCGTCGACGAAGCTCTGCTGACCCCTTTTCCTTTAGTCCTTCCAAAATTCAATGGCGTTCGTCGACGAAGTCGACGACTTCTTTTTGTTTCCGATTTCCATATCCCTTTTCTTTTATTATTTAACTACCATTTTATTCGGGTCATTACAATCAGGGTTTGGCCAACTGTGCCTATTTCCCCGCCTCTAACTCGCAAGCCCGATGATTCCACTAAAGACTCACTTAAGGGTGGAGCCGCACCGAATACAACCAGGTCAATTAGCACAGGGCTGACCTCAACCTTAACAATCGAGTCAATTAACCGGGTTGACCTCAACCTACACGCCTTAACAGGATGGCGCACCTAACTTTCCTAACCAGGTCTAAGCCAATCCGGGACTATTTCAAAGGGCTAGTCTCCCTCTTCAGGCCCATGCCTGGAAATACAACAGTATTTGCAATCAAACAATATCGGTACAGTGATTGTGCTTTCGTGCGAAGCAGATATATACCTAGATGCGCTCAATCACATACACCACAATATGATTTAATATGTAAGCTCAATGAGGTCTTAAGATGTCTACTCTCAAATAGATTTACTATCGGTGTAATCAGTGCGTGAGAGTGCAAACTAGTATAATCTTTGTGTCAAGAGGTATTCAATCAACGTGCTCAAACAAAGAAATTAACCAACAAACATATATGTATCTATATATATATATATATATATATATATATATATATATATATATATATATATATATATTTCAATCACCAGATTTTCTCAATCGTATGATGTTCAAGTAATGTATATGTTTGGTTTGCAAAATATATGTAATCCTTGTATTCAACAAATAATATGTGAGTGAATGAATATTGCAACAAAGATCACTATCACATAAACAAATATCTTTTCAAAGTTATATCAAAATAAATCCCACAAGATATTTGGAAATGTTTTGAAGAGATTTTGCAATTCAAAAACAAATACAAACTTCACAAGATATTGCAATAGATATGCAATACTTAGAAGTTTAATACAAGTCTTCTTAGGAGATACTTATTAACAAAGTCCCCTAAGAATACTTAGGTTTAGCTCTCAAGAAAAATCGTATCAAATAATCACCAAACAAGGAGAGCAAACCTTTCAACACAAACACTCAATCAACTTACAAATGATGTAGGCAATGATAGAAGGTAAGTATGAGTGATTGGAGTAAGAAAATGAGTAGCATAAGATCTTGGATTTTCAAAGAATTTTCCCTAATCAAATCTTCTAATCTCATACTAATAATCCCAAATGAGAGGGTATTTATAGACACCCCATGAAATATAACCGTTGAGGACATAGCCGGAATTATTAGAAAAGATTAATGATGTTTTAGGTATTTTAACCCTGATAAAAATAAGTTAACCACAGTAAAAATGCAAGGCAACCCGAGAGACTCGGTCAATCAGAACTCTTTCGGTCGACCGAAGTTCATATGATTCGGTCGGTTGGTTGACCAGGAGAAGGTGATTTTTTCAATTCGCGCGGTTCGGTCAACTAGAGGAAAATGAATTGAGCCTCTCGGTCGACCAAACTGTTGGGCCAACTCCCGAGGACCCTTGGTCGGCCGGGAGGTCAATAATGTTGACTCTTAGGTGGTTCGGTCGACTGAGGATTGTGGTGGCTCGATCGACCGTACTGCGATCAACCGATTGACCCAGACTGGGTTCGGTCTACTGGGGCAGAATGAACTGCCAAGGTCGGTGGATTGAAAGTGCACAAAGTGTGCATTTCGGTCCTAATTCAATACACTTTCACCCTAATCAAGTGTCTAACATTTATAAGTGCAAAGGTGAGTGTCCTAGGGTCATTTTTGGGTCCTTTTGAAGACATTGAAAAAATCCGGTGTCGGTCGACCAAACCCTAAGGTCTTTTTAAGGTCATTTGCATTATGAGCTTACGTATTTAACCATGCATGTGGGGTGTGTGATTATTACAAGACAAAGACCCAAATTTACTATTACAGACCAATTACACAACTGAATATATATTACAATTATAAACATGAATTGGTCTTCAAGCTTTACTTGCTTTATGTGCATCTTGATCTTGACAAGTTAAGCTCCTGCACAAAGGCTCAAATACCCATTAGATACAATGAGTATTTGTCATAATCAAAACCGGGCGTGACCTATAAGGTCAACATAGTTCAATGTTGTTATTTAAACATTGCATTATTGTTGTTATCCTTTGTTGACACCCCAATTTTAACCAAGGCACCCCAAAGAAGCCCGGTGAAATAAGATTTAACTTTGAGCCCTGAACCACCTTGAGTTTTAAAATTAAAACCCTGAGTATCCATGACTTTAAAAAAAATTTGAGTCCTTTTAATTAGTCTAGTTCCTTGAAACTTTTCATAAAAATATAGTCTCTCAAAATCATTTTAGAGAGATTAAGTCTTCTTGATTCTTGTCTCCTTTAGTGGTCCCTTAGCTAAGACCTCCGTAATAATCTTGTTTAGGCTAGGTATCAGGTTAAGTCATGAAATCAAAATTGGAGTCTGTAGTTTCAATCTTAAAAATAATTTCTATGAATTTTTAGTCAAATTCTTGGTTTTCCAAAGATTTAGTCCTTCTATTTGGATTAGGTTGAAAATTGAGTATTCTAGTTTAAGATTAGGATTATTTTGAGTTTTTCAAAATTTCTCCAATCAAGTCTTCTAATTAATTTCAGAAAACCAAGTTCTGTTATCTTTTGTTTTTTTAAGTCTAGGGATTTGTTAATTAAGTTCATTCAAAATTAGGTTTTGGTTTTAAATTGAGTCTTCATTTTAGAACTGGTTTTGTTCGGGAATCAAGGTCATATTCTATTAACTGTGTTTGTTTAGTCAACATTGGGGTCATAATCAAGAAGTGCATACATCATTTATTTAGGAAAGAGAACACGTGTGTACACGTGCACACGTGGGTGTTTGAACATGCAAGGGAGAAAGTACTTACAAAAGAAAAAAGTTATACAAATTATAGTTGCAGGGTAAAGCAACTCGAGGGTACATCACAATATAACAGAAAGAAAAATACAAAAATAAAATAACAGGATGCCATCCCCTCCATCCCCTAGCTGCCACCTGGATCACCAAGTTCACCTACGCATAGAAAGCACAAAATCAATTAACTATAATTCAAAATAATAAGAAATGAAATGCAAAAATCACATGTGCGAGTTGTTAAAGGGAATTATTCCCTTCTAGGTGGAGGGGACTTCTGTTAGAGAAGATAAGAATTGGCGCCAAGAAGGCCCCCAGTCCCCTATAAATAGGGTATCCCCGCACGGTAGCAGAGACACTGAATACAGCATAAAAATACTATACAAGAATTGAGATAGAAAATCAAAGAGAAAAAAAAAGGGGGGGGGGGGTTGAGGTTCTGCTTAATTGAAAGTAGAAAGAACTGAAATCCATAAGCAAAATTCAGAAGCAAAACCAGAGAACCAGACTAGAGATTCAAACACCAACTCATACACAGACAGACATCTGGAAAAAGATTGGAGGAGAGGGAAGCTTAAGGTGAAACTTTTGAGCCCCCTTCCTATCTTATTTGGTTCACATAATGTTAGGATGGATGTAAATTGGATGCAGGTACCCTTCAATCCTCTTAGGTTTTGAACCTGAGTTCCCCCAGACCCGAACATAAGTTTGGGTCAGTGTCTTGGATCTCTGGATTGTCTAGCTCGAACCTGAGTCTGAAGTTGGGTTTGAATCAGCCCCAAGAAATTGCATGAACCCGAATGGGGGTTTGGGTTTCAGAAACAAGTCCCCCCAATCTCCCAAACCCGAACAAGAGTTCAGGTTAGAACCCTCAGTACCCACCAGACCCGAGTCCCAGACTCTCTAAACCCAAAAAACTCAACCCTTCATTCTAAATAAAGCCCAACAACCCAAACCACTTTCAAAATAAGAATCGTGGGTCTGTCTTTAAAGCCCATTCATTTTAAAAAGCTATCCAAGCCTTACCCTCATTTAAAAAAAAAATATCCAAGCCCACTTAAGGTTTCAAAATCAAGCCCAGTTTTAAGATGAAAATGGGCTGGCCCACTTTTAAAAAACCACCCAAGCCTTACTTTAAAATGTGATTGGGCCAGCCTAAATTTTATTTTATTTTTTTTAAAAAAACTAACTCAGCCCATTTCATCAAACTCAAATCTGGCCCGTTTAACTAAACTAGCCCACACACACACCCGGGTTGACTCGCACAAGTCAACCTGAGCATCACCCACTCATTCAAAGACGAATTAACTTGTCTTCCCCTGTCTCTCAACTAGGAAAACCCAAAACATATATCTAAGCACCTGTCTGAATCTGAGTACGATTTACCCAAATTTGAACAAATCACCATATTCGAAATCCCAAGCACCACAGTAGTAAAGAAAAAAAAAAAAGAAGAGGAAAAACAACAAAAAAAAAAATTATAAAAATACTTATCTTTCAGGGATGCACTTGCTTGAACAAATCCTAGTTTCGAGGATCCTCATTTGGGGTCTACAATCTTTGTAGTAATCGGGAAAAATAAAAAAAAAAATTTTAAAAAAATAATAAAATAATAAAATAAAATAAAATAATTAAATTAACAAGTAAAATGAATAGTATGATAAGGAATACAATATATATATATATATATAGATGTGTGTGTGTGTGTGTGTGTGTATATATATATATATAAATAAGTTATTATGATATATATGTAATATATATAAGTTAAAGGTATATATATATATAAAATGGTACAAGCTTCTCCAAGAAGCTTTGTTTTAATTAGTAATTATTATTATATTAATATATATATATATATATATATATATATATATATATATAAATGATTGCACAAGCTTCTCCAGGAAGCTTGCTTTAATTTTGAACAATTTTCTCTCTCTCCTCTCTCTCTCTCCTACGACTCTCTCTCTCTCTCTCTCTCTCTCTCTCTTCGATTTTGGGCCAGTTTTATGCCGGATCGACAAACCGAAGCCACCACGACGCTCCCGGCGAAGTTCTCTACAAATCTGTCGGAGTAGATCGTCAGGGAAACGAAATTGAATTTCATCCTAAATCTTGGGTAAGACTTTATACTCAATATTTGGATTTTTGACAGTTGAAGAATGTGATATACGCGTTGAAATATTAAAGTTTAATACTGAGAGTTTCGTTTCCAGGGGTGTTGATTGGGAACGTTGGGAATCATCCCTAAGTTGAGGAAAGGCTTTTTAAACCGAATTTGACTTAGTGGTAGTTATAAAAAATGTTGTACGTACGAAAATATTGAACTTTAATTCTGTGAGTTTTTATTTTCAGGGTGTTGAGTTGAGAACCCTGCAGGTGCAGGGGAAATTTTCTTAGGGGCATTTCAGGAATAGGGTAAAGGGATAAACTAAGCTAGTTTTGTTTTTAGAAAATGTATGTATATATATTTAGCATCTGATTTGCGGAAAATGTATATATATATATATATATATATATATATGTGTGTGTGTGTGTGTGTGTGTGTGTGTGTGTGTGTGTGTATGTTTTATATTTGCAAAATACTGTGAAATTGATCGTATGATTGAATATGTGAAAATCCGTTTATGTGGCATGAGTATAAAATATATGAGATATTGTTTCTGGAAATGTGAATGATATGGATTTTTATGATGGAAAACCGGCCTACGGGCTGAGATTTTTATATGATTTGCCGGCGTACGGGCCGTGCCATGTGGATATGATTTATTGGCGTATGGGCCGTGCTATGTGGATATGATTTGCCGACGTACAGGCCGTGCTATGTGGATGTGATTTTCCAGCGTACGGGTTGTGCTATGATTTGCCGGCGTACAGGCTGAACTATGATAAAATATGTAATACCGGCGTACGTGCCGATGATTTTCATAATATATGTATATGTGTAAAATGATATGGTTAATGTGAAAATTAATGATATGAGATATCCATGTATCACGATTTTAGTATATGTATATGATATCAGAACCTGGTTGGCTTGGTTTAGGCTAGCACTTGCACGGTACTGTTGCTATGTGTCCATGGTCCTCGTGATCATGATATCTATGTTAAAGCCGTTGTACGGAGTGGTGTGAGATTGGATGGTCGATGTGGTTATTTTCAAGAAGTGTGTTGTTATCGCCCCTGGTGTATGGACCAGTTTGGGTAGACCCATCGAACCTACAGACTACTGTTTGACTTGGCAGTGGTCGGCCAACCATTATCAGGTCCCACTTTCGGGCCACACAACCCAGTCATGTGGGGGTAATACATGACAACAGCCAGCTAACCTACCAGGATTGTTTTATGTTATTATTATTATGAGATGAGATATGTTATAAAAATGCAGTATGTTCTGCCATGTTTTGATTTATATATAAGTTTTCCCAAATTTAATAAATAGTACTGAACATGTTATGTATGATATATGTTAAACACAAAATACTCATGTTGGCACACACTAGTATTAGTTTATTTCCCTTACTGAGAGGTGTCTCACCCCAAAATCTTATTAACTTTTTAGGAGCCCCTGATAAGAGAGTGGGAAAAGCCCCGTTGAATTAGTGTTGTGTATCTGCCCTTGTGAAGGGTAAGTTTTGTAAGGACAATTAGATTTTTGGGGAAATGTCCCTAGGTCTTATTTTTGAGATGTATATATGGAAATACGGTGGTTGTAGTGGCTCTGGTATTTGTCGTAAAATGATGGATGTTTGTATTTACAATATTGTGAATATATATATTTCCTGCTGCTTAGGCTTCCGATTGTGTTCTGATGTATCCCAGCTACCCACGGGTCCAGGTGGATTGTGACCTGCTGGGCTAGAATGTATGATGTTGTTATTATTATAAAAAAAATGTGGAAAATGAGCAGGTCGTGACAATCTTCCTCAAGTGCACAAATTGAATCTGAACCACGAACCTTTAGCTTCATGGAAAGGGGGATCACACAACGTGAGTCTGGTTTTCGTCCATTATCAAAATAGGAGAAAGTTCTCAGATTTAAGAAGGGTGGGGTCTTTGAGTCTGGTTTGAAAGAGGAGCAAAAGAAAGCACTTGAGAGAGAGAGAGAGAGGAAAGTTTGAGAATCAGAGGGAAAGAGCTAGGTTAATTCGAAACCAGGGAGAAAAGGAATCTGACACTCAAGGGTTTCAAATGGTTAGTGAGAGTTGTAGAAATTGGGCGTAGGGCTTCAAATCCGAGTTGTAAGCTTTCTGAAAAGGGGGGGGGGGGAGCTGAAGGTGAAAATCTAGGGTTTTGCTTGGAGTTCCTGCTCATGGAAATTTGAGAAGGAAAAAAATAAAAAAAGGATTTAGAAAAGAGAGAGAGGGTTTTTGAGGGTGACAAAAGAAGATTAGGGCTTTTCAGGGGGTTTGGATTGCAGGGAACTTAAGAGATTGCAGAGATAGACTAGGGTTTTGGGTTTTCACAGAGAAGAAGAAGAGAGGGAGAGAGTGTACTCGAGAGAGAAGTGACAAAAATGAGAAAAATGATTTTTTTTTTTGTTTAAATATGCCCTACCTTGGAACCTAGGGATTTTGACATGTGGTACCTCCCATCGCCCTACGATTGAGGTTATGCACGACCAAATCCCGACCATCCGTTATATGTTTGTTTTGAACGCACCGAATGAAGCCACGTTGACAAAAAATCCATCACCGTTCGATCTAGGTCAGCCTGGACGACCATGATTCCATCAACATCAGCATCTCTGGGGTGTTTAATTGCCGCCGTTTGATCTAGATTAGCTTGGATGGCCATGATTTCGTTGACGTCAACATCTATGACGCGTTCAATTGTCGCCGTTCGATCTGGATTAGCTTGGATGGTCACGATTACGTCAACATCAGCATCCCTGACCTGTTCAACGGTCGTTGTTTGATCCCTACAGCATGTCAACAGCCCCGATTGTCTACGTTAGAAGCCAATCATTACGCCCGTTCCCCGTTCGATTGCTGACGCTTAGCACCCCATCTCCTATGCGATCGATGTCTTGCATGATCGTTTGTTAGTCGTCCGATCATCCCTCCCCAATGAATGGCCATGATCTATCCCTACCTTCAATTCGGATCTGCTCCCAGCACCCATCCGCCACACGACATCTGGCACATTCCCCTATGCCAGAAGCGCATGTGACACGGCTATCTCCTGATCCTTCGATCCACGCCTCCCGGTAACGACCAAAATATTGTTGCATTGCAGATCCAATTCGCATATCCCCAGCCACTCGGATATTGTCACATGTTGCTGGCCTCAACCCAACCTAAAATGGTTGACCAACCCCCACTTTTTTTGACTGGTTTCCCTCCAAGCCGATCTGGTCCTCTAAACCAGTGGGAAACCAATTCAACTTGTTATTATTTGAAAACTTTAAATAATACATGAAAATCCATAAAAAATCATAAAAATCCAAAAAAAAAAAAATTACAGAAAAATTGGGAAAAGTTTTGGAAATACTTTTAAGTCAATCTTCATTGTTTAAAATAATTTTTGTGTTAAAAATCACATAAAAAATTCACATAAATATTTTTGCAAACTAAATTTGTTATTACACTTAGAAAAATCACAAAAAATACAAAAAAATTCAGAAAAAATTCTAAAAATGTTTTTGACTTGATTTTCGTGTTTGCTTAATTGATTTTTTGTTATTTCAAAATTTTGGGAAAAATATAAGAAAATTTGTTATAAAAATTCAGAAAAATCATAGAAAATATTTAAAAAATGTTTTTGAGTTGGGAAACTCATTTTTCATCCCCAAGTAAATTCCAAACCTCCAGGGAATATTATTTTCATACTTATAAAAACTCTACAAAAATTCAAAAATCCCAGGAGCATAATTTGTACCCTATTTTCTCGATTTTCTCTTCCCGATGATTGCAAATGGAGGCATTAAACTCTTCGAAACACAATATGCCCCGATTATGAGGGAATACTTATATGGTATTTTTCTGTTGCATTTGTTTTTCAATTTTGAAAGGGAGTAATTTTAAAGGCTTATTAAATTAATTTTGGGATAATTTTCAATTAATTAGGTACCGTTCGTAAGAACGGGCGCATAGGGGTTGCTAATACCTTCCAGCCTCTCGCGTAACTGAACTCCCGAATCCGACTCTAGTAATGTAGACCGATTCTACCCTTAATTAGGTAGTAATCAAGTGTTCTAACTATATTTCAAAAGGTTAGTGGCAACTCTATACACTTTGCTTTTTCATGAAAAATTATTTTTAAAATCACTTCATCATTTTCAGTTGTCCTAAGTTTGTGTCCAGGAGCACTTCGCGACATCCTTCATTTTAATTTGTACAAATTAATTCAACCTTACTCTAATACCAATTTGTCGGGAAAAATAACGAAATAAATGAACCCACACAAAATACTTGCACTGTCTTTCCCACTTTACATAGATAAAATAGAATAATTAGTTAAAGATATAACCACTAAATTCCAATTTCAAATTTAATCCAGCAATGTAACAATTAAATCACCAAATAAATCAACAAATAATTGACAAGAATAGTACAACAATAAAACACACAAAATCGAAACACCAATAATTTACATGGAAAATCCCAAATCATGAAAAAATCACGGGACCTCTAATTCAAGTTAAATTCACTAGATAAAAGAAAAACACAAGGGCCCACAAGCTCTATAAGAGCTCTCAATAATAATGGCTAGTGCAACAAATCATTAACACCTTTACTCCATGGAAAGTTGATCTCACTACAAGAACTTGAGATATAAAAGATTGTTTCGACAAATGATAAAATCCGAAAAAGAATATTATGATCAAAGCTGATCAATTCAAAGCCCCCGTCGTCATGATCGTGCATCTAAAATTTATAGTCAATTGGAATTCGTTTTGCCATCTAATCAACTATCCAAGTGGGTTTCTTCTTCCCACATCTTTTTTTCGTCAAGATTCCATTGACCCTTTTTTTATTCTTTTCTTTTAATTTTCAGCACACCAACACACACCACCCTGGTTTCCTTTTATATATATATATATATATTTTAATTTATAAAACTGCCCATCCTCTTAACTTTTTGGGGAGGGATACCCAACAAATTATTTTTGTGGATTAAATCATTTACTTTATTATGATTTTTAACTATATAAAATAAAAATAAAATGACCATATACCCAAATTCTATTCAACAGGAGATTGAAAGGAACTTTACACTACCCTAAAGTAGAATGGGATAAGATTTGTAAACCTCTTGAGGAAGGAGGTCTCCACTTGAAATAATTGACTAATTGGAGAGATGTTACAACCCTCAAGCCTCTTTTGTACATTTACTCCTCTAATAACTTCTTGTGACTTATATGGAGTTGCTCCTATAAATTAAAGGGCAATAGTGCACGAAAAATGAAAGTTACACTAAAGCTTTGTTTAGAACTCGAAAAATATTAGGAAAAAGAATAAAAATATCAAGAAATCTATATTTTTATGTTTAATTATGGAGGAAAGTAAGAGAGAAAATGAAAAATATACTAAATTCATGAACAAAATTTTGATTTTACAAAATATTAATATTTATTATTTAAAATTTTTAATCATATAAAAACAAACTTTCATATGCTTTTATAACATATTTTCACTTACAATTACGATATTTTCACTTTTAATTTAGCCTAGAACTAGATCAGAGGAAAGGGAATTACAATAACATGGAGTAAAGCCATTTGGTTTAAAAATAATATACTTACATATGCTTTTAGAGCATGGTGGTAGCTTCAAACATATTCTCAAAACTGAAAAACCTCTCTTCATGGAGGAAAATTGAAAGTTTCTTTTGCAAATCATGCTCAATCCTGTGAAGTAAAAGACGATCTTTTCTTGAATTGCCCTATGTCAAAGAATATTTATGACAAACTTGTGCAATTCTAAATAGATCGAAAAGATGTAAAGATTTGTTAGAGGAATTCAAATGAATAGATTCTCTTTGTGAATGTGAAGGTGAAATTCTATCCTTTATGCAAAAAGTGCTCTGAATTCAAAGGAGTTGGTTTAGAAGATAGTATAAGATGTAAATGTAAGAATCATTTAATGCTTAGGTTATGTTTTTTTTTTTTAGTCTCTTATTGATTTAAGAAGCTAGTTTTCTTTATAATTGTTTCCTCTACTGATAAAAGTTCTTATCCATTTGCTAAAAAAAGAATGACCATGTGAATTTAAGTTAAATAAAAATAAAAATATCCATAACGTTTATATTTTTTTAAAAGAATAAAAGATATTCAAAAACCTATTTGACCTTTTTTTTAAACTACTGTTGCTCTGGAAACATAAAAAAAAATAAAACTATTAAATAAATAATTAAAAGATAATTCTATTATAAATATTTTAAATTTATAAATATCCATATTGTTTACTTTATTTTTAAATAGATTTTAAATTTACTTTAGTTTTAAAAACATTAACCAAACACCAATCTTTACTTTTTTTTTGTTTCTATTTTTAATTTCTCATTTTGTTTCCAAATTTTATTTTCACAATAACAATCATATCAAATGATCTCATTTTCTCCACCATAACAAAAAAATTAAAAAAAAAACGGTTGAATAAAATATAATTTTTCTTGGGAACAATTAATTTAATTTTAATTTTTTATTTGAGATAACAAGTAGAAAAAATAGGGAGGGAGTAGATTTTTCTATAAATCATTTCTATAGATAAGGGAATAGAGTGGTAGATGCGTTGACTCGACAATGTGCCATGAGGAGGAATAACTTGTTTACAAATAGTAGTCAACTTTCTAGAATTATCAAATGTTTATGTAGATTGGATAAGATAGGTACGACTTATATGAGGTATGTTTACTTGGTTTCCTTTTGGTATTGGTACAAATTTGTTTTCTTCTTTTGTTTGGTTTAATGCATGAGGTGTTTTTTATTTGATTATTATGTAAGCTTGTTTTTTTGTTTTTACGGTATTCTTCCGTCATAAATGAAAGTTATTAATAAAATTATGAAACGAACCGCCCTCTTCTACCAAAAAAAAAAACAAAAAGTAAAAATAAAATAAAATAGGAAGACTATATATTATTTTAATAAAATAGTTGAGTGATACTATCGTTTAAAAAAATAAATAAAAATAGTGAGTTTCTCCCAAACGATTGGAGCCCGAGCGTGAAAAACCCGGGTCTGGCCCGCCCGGAAGTCCCATCGCAGAAGATAGAAGTAGTACATATCTGCGAGAAAGGGGTTTCGCATGAAACGCTTAACGGCTCCTTTCCAGTTTCCAGTTCCCTTTCCGTGCTTCAATCTGCCACCATCTTCAGCCTTCAGCTTGGTCCAAATAGCTCCTTCTCTACTACTTTCTTTTCTAGTTTATCTCTGATTCTGTTCTACTTAGTGCCGTAGAGTTATCATGGAACCCAAGCTCTTGCTATCTTCTCCAAAATCCCTACCCAGCACTCCTTTGCCCTTCTTTTTCTCATACAAGTCCCCTTTTTTCCAGAACCCAAGACTTTCCGGAGAATCCCATCTCTCATTTTCATCAAAACAAGTGGAGAAGAGACAATTTTGGGGCCAAAGTTTGGTTTTGCAAGAGAAAAGTTGTTCTTTCGGTAATCTAGGAAGGACCCATGCCCCATTTCATCCGATAAGAGCCGTGCTCAAGAGGCAGAAAGAGCGTCCCTTCGATAATGTAATCCAGAGGGACAAGAAGCTGAAACTGGTATTGAAGATAAGGAAGCTCTTGGTGGGTCGACCTGATATGACTATGTCGCTTTTAGACTTGGGTAAATACAGGAAGCTCCTGGGTCTTAAGAAAAAGAGACGATTCATTGCTTTGTTGAGGAAGTTTCCAGGTGTGTTTGAGATTATGCAAACAGGGGTTTATTCGCTTCGATTCAAGATGACGCCAGAGGCTGAGAGACTTTACCGGGAGGAGTTGAAGATTAGGGGTGAGATGGAGGATTTGTTGGTTTTAAAGTTGAGAAAATTGCTCATGATGTCTTTGGAGAAGCGGATTCTTTTGGACAAAATTGCCCATTTGCGAACTGATTTTGGGCTTCCATTAGAATTTCGCGATACAATTTGTCACCGATATCCTCAATATTTTAAGGTAGTACGCACTGAAAGTGGCCCTGCGTTAGAACTAACTCATTGGGATCCCGAACTGGCAGTTTCGGCGTCTCAGCTTTCTGAAGAGGAAAATCGCGCTAGAGAGTTGGAAGAGAGGAATCTTATTATTGATAGACCACTAAGGTTTAATAGAGTAAAGCTGCCAAAGGGTCTTCATATTCGCAAGGGTGAAATGAGAAGGATTTGTGAGTTTAGGGACATGCCTTACATATCGCCCTATTCTGATTTTTCTCGACTGAGGCCTGGTACGCGAGAGAAAGAGAAGCATGCATGCGGGGTTGTTCATGAGATCTTAAGTCTCACTGTTGAGAAGAGAACGCTTGTGGACCACCTCACTCATTTTCGAGAGGAGTTCAGATTTTCTCAGCAGCTGAGGGGGATGCTTATAAGGCATCCTGAAATGTTTTATGTCTCCTTGAAAGGGGATAGGGATTCAGTTTTTCTCCGGGAGGCATATCAAGATTCGCAGTTGATAGATAAGGATAGACTCTTGCTTATCAAGGAGAAATTTCGTTCACTTGTTGCTATTCAACGATTCCCAAGGAGGGGGGCTCCCAAAAGTGATGCTGATGTGGCAGAAGGCACTGATGAACTGGGAGATGGAAGCGCTGGAGAGGAGGGAGAAGACTGGTCTGATGTAGATAATTTATTGACTGATGGGCTTGATGATGAAGGTGATGATGAAGATCATGTAGATGATTGGAGTGATGAAGATGATGATATACCCCCAGATTTTGATGAAGATGATGGAGCTGTGATGCTTGAATTGGATGAAAAGAGAAGAGAGGCTGATAACATGCCTAAAAATGAAGAAAAGGCGCTTGTTCCTGCATTTCCTGATGGTCGACCAAGGGAACGCTGGTGAAAACTGTGAAATGATAGAAACGGCCTTAGGGAATCAAAATGCCTTCACGATTTGCTCTTGAAGTGTGTTCTTTATCCGCCCTTTAGGGAATGCTCTCTACTACTCTGTGAGGTTCTTCAACCCTTGACAAAAATGCAAGCCCTGGACCTGGATTTTGTTCTCATGTTGAGCACTGCTTTTATATGCGATAATTAAAGGTTTTACTCTCATACTCATGAAAGATTTAAACAGAAAGCAGTGTTACTTCTCTCTATCATGCAATGATGGGTGCCTTTTTTGTTAGTATGACCTGTTACACAAGTATTAATGCCTTAAGGAGCACTTAACATATATCGGCATGTGGATGATCCATTTGGCTAGTTTTTAATATGTATAAGTTAATGTCTAATTTTAACATGATGTTCTTTTTGAGTCAGGTTTGAGCGGTTTTTTCTTCAAATTTCTCCAACTGGACATAAGTTAAAAAACTGTACAGGATTGAGTTGAGCATGAGATGTTGAAAGATTGTAATCATTGGCCTTAAGCTTCAAGTAGATTAGATTGTTATCTCATCTTTCCCTTCTTTCCTAACCTCTGGAAAGATGTTAAGATGCCTTTTTGAACGAAGTTTAAAGATGCTGAAAGGTGTTTTTGATCCATGCTGAATGATCTTTTGCAGTGGGGTTGATGCGTCAATTTATGGAAAATCCCAAACAACCACATTGGGATGCTATTTGTAGGATTTTGCGATACTTCAAAGACTCTCCCTGCAAAGGTTTGATATATAAATGTACTAGAAATTGTGAAATTGTGGGATCCTCTTATGCAGATTGGGCTGATAATGTTGATGATCAAAGGCCCTACAAGTGGATATTGTACATTGTGGGGGGTAATCTTGTTACTTGGCATAGCAAGAAACAGACTATTGTGGTAAGATCTAGTGTTGAAGCGGAATATCTAGCTATGGATCATACTGTGAGTGAGCTATGGCTCATACTATGAGTGAGCTTATGTGGTTGAAGTCTCTTATGTCGGAGATGGGATTCTTGGTAATGAAGCCAATAGATGTGTTTTTTGATAATCAAGCTGTCATTTATATTGCCAGCAATCAAATGTTTCATGATAGGACAAAACACAAAGAAGTTGACTATCATTTTGTGAGGGATGCTGTGTTGAAGAAGGTTAGGAGGACCCTTTGTGAAATCTATCAATTTGTTAAGCGATGTTTTTACGTAGCCTTTATTTAAGCTTGCCTTGTCCACTGTTTGTTACAAGCTAGGGTTAGGTGATATTTATACACCCCCAGCTTGAGAGGGAGTGTTAAAAGAGAATATGTTATTTTAATAATTTGGTTGTGTTAATGAGGATATTTTTGTCCTTAAGACTTTATTATTATTAATAATATATAAAAAGGCAGACCTGGAGCTGTACATAGACTCTAGGAAATTGCTGCTCAATTTTTTCCTCACCTTTTCCCTTCTTTTTGTCATCTCATCTCTCCTTCTCTTCTTCTCTCCTCTAGTTCTAACTTTACAACAACCTTATAACATGGCCTCCTAGGATATGTCAAACGTGGCCTATGTCTTACATGACTATATCTTGTGTCCTATGTACCTTGTACAATTGTACCTTGTATCTCATCCCGCACATAGCCTATACTAGCCTCCATTTTGCTTTTCCAAGAAGTTTAATGCCACATATTAATGGAATGGCTTTTGGTATTGTTGAGATTACACATCCACAATGTCACCTATTTATGGGGAAGTTAGTTCCTGTGATATGCCCTAATAATTGGTGAATTTAGGGATGCCCTTTAGGGTCCCTCACCATCTAATGGGGAACTAAATTGAAAATTGGCGAGAGACTGCAAAAGGCATCCTTAAACTCGCCAATAACTAGGGCATATTATAAGGGGGAACCTCTCCATAAATATGTGACATTATGATTGTGCAACCTCCATAATACCAAGGGTCATTCCATTAATATGTGGCTTTAAACTTCTTCGGAAAGCCTAGAAAATGGCGGCTAGTATAAGTTTTGTGGGGGACAAGATACAAGATACAAAATATAGGCTATGAAGATCATAGGTCATTTATGACATATATTGGGAGGCCATACTTCAGGGCCATACACCATATACTTGGAGATATGCCACAAGGTCATACAATATACTCCAAGTCTCCAATAGGCTATAACCCTTCAATAGGACACATGTAATATTAGCACGTAACTTCTACTTAGATATTTTCTATAAGCTAAATTGATCATATTCCCTCATTATTGACAACACTTGGAGGCCATTAGGGCTCTCCATTCTCTTGGTTGCAGGTGATCGCTACCAGTTTGTGGACGCAAAAATCAAATTTTGGCATCTACTATACCAAATTGAGTTTGGGAATGCATTCCTATAAGATTGGGTTTAAGTTCACTCCTAAAAATAGTGATACAGAGTGCGTGTAGTGGAATTTGTCTTGGAGAGCCTCGTTGTTCATATTGAGTTCACTTTAAAACTATTGAAGTTTTTATTTGAGGGTATATATGTGTTTTAATAAGCAAGGATGTTGGTAGATGGAATAGGGGAGTGTATCATTGACCCCAGTTTTATGTTCTTGTGTCAGTGACGTGACATATACAAGAGGGTTGTAATGGCAGCGTGGGTGGGTCATGATGTTCATATGGAGGTGTCATGGAAGAAGTTCTTGTAAAGTATGGATTCAATTATGGAGATATGACTATGTAGCATATCCAGATTCCAAACATATCCAAGTGGCAGTCTCCAAAATAAAGAGAGTATGATTCCTCAAACCTATTGTTAATGAGAATGGCACGAAAAGCTTTCTATAAAGGGAACAATTGAGCATCGTACCACCCTTATGTCATAAAGGGCACTAAATGAGCACACCCCAAGGAGAGCTTGAAGGTGGGCTTTTGACATCCTTGCGAGTTGTCTTGGGCTTTCATTTGGGATTGGGAACGCCAATGACAACACAATGGAATTATGGTATTCCACATCACTCTAGATGGGGAGGTGTGCATCCTTGTCATGGTCTCACATTAGATGTGTACTAAGGAGATCTTGGGCTTATAAGGAGGTTTAGGCTTCAACTATTGGAGACGCCTTTTATAGTACCAGCCCGTGAGGCTAATGGATCAAAGCGGACAATATCTCATCAGAGTTGAGCCCAAAACCATTACATTTGGTATTAGAGTTACCCTGGGGATACTATCATGTGAGTAAATCCTATACAGAGGTGTAAGCCACTCTGACAAGGACGTCAGGGATTGGACGGGAGAGTCTGTCATAGTCTCACATCGGATGTGTACTGGGGAGGTCACATTAGCGAGGACGTTTGATATTGGTTGGTAGAGTTTGTCACGATCCCACATTGGATGTGTACTAGGGAGATCTTAGGCTTATAAGGAGGGTTTGGGCTCCAACTATGTGAGGCGTCTTTTATGGGATAAACCTATGAGACTAGTGGGTCAAAACGGACAATAGTTCACCGGAGTTGGGCCCAAGGCTGTTACAATCCTCTATGTACCTTGGTGTCGTGGGCTAAGGAGACCATGTGATGTGAAGGGTCGTACATCATTAGTTGTTGCAATCAAACTTGTCAACTAAAAATAAACTGCAAATTCACGACACAAACATGTTTACAACCATTGAATACAATTGCATAAAAGCAGTAAGCAAGCATGAAAGTAAAAGTAAATTTAAGCGATAAATTGAATTATTAAGCAATGAATGACACCACTTGGCACGGGATGAAGACTCCATGCCATGTGAAGGACTATGTGACACTAGTTAAGCTTTTGTGCTACAAACTGGTGTTGTACGACCCTTCACGTGGTGTGGAGTGTTGCACCCCATGATGTTGGGGGTTGACCTTGGATGGTGCCTGTCTTCTACTAACTATGCTGTTGAGAGAGGGATACTGAACTCTTGTATGTATGTTTCAAGTAGCGTAGGATGTCTATTTACATTAAAGGTTTAGCTTATGGATGTCAGGTGGCATGTATGCTTACACGAGGATTATCTGTGAGGTGAAAGTGACCTCTTGTACCATTGGATGTGAGCACAACGCTTTTACCATTTGAGTCATGGCTTCTCGGCAACCATCACAATTGGGACCAGAGTTGTCTTGCCAATGATACTTGACCATTGAATGGATCCACGAGTGTTTTCATGTATTCAGATAAGTATGACTGGACAATACTTAAGGGTAGTCTTGTTGTCTTACGGGCGAGCTTCCATTGAATATTAGGCAAACCAAGGAAATGATCTCTCTTTTAGCCTTGGGATTCTGCCACCTTGTGGCACTAGGCAGTGGTGCGGCAAGGAGAACCCTTGTTCATATAGATGTTTTTTTTTTTCTTTGTATGGAACACCTCTTGAAACATATTAATGAGGTGGTTTTGTAAGGGAATTGGAAATTGGCTATATAAGTGGGTGTGCTTGCCCTCTCTTGTTTATTCTTCGCAGATGATATAACCATGTTTGCAGAAGCAATTGTGGAGCAAATATATGTTTAACAAATAGTGTCCTGATAAGTTCTACAGAGCTTCAGGGAAAAAAGGTTATTCAATCTACTCTAAAGTTGTATTTGTCCAATAATATCCCTTGTCATATGCTAATGGGACATACAAAGAAGCAGACATTGTCCTTAAACATGTTTGGTATTTTATGTTGGTATGCTGGACCTCTTCAATGGATTACAAAAGGCACCGACAAACATATAATTTATTGGGTACAAAATAGATTGGCAGGGTAGAGGAGTAAGGCTGTATCATTTTCAGGTAGAGTTACTTCAGCTAAATCAGTCATGTCTGCTATCCCAACCTATGAAATACAGAGGATGGGTTTCTTTCGAGCTCAGATATGGCAGATGAATGGCATCTGCAGTTCATTTCAGGGGGGCTTGAAGGGCAATCAGAAAATTCATAATTTCATATGATCAAATGGAGAAAGGCGTGCAAACTGAAGGCAATTGGAGTCTACTCTTAAGATGCATGAAACAAGCTGCTTGTATGAGGTTGGCCAAGTTTGAATGGCACGTACTTAAAGACCCCAACTCACTCTGAACTCAAGTGGTTAGAGGCACATATTTTTGGAGAAATAACAATTGTTTTTTTCAACCATCAACCACAAGTTTAGCTACATGGAGGAGCATCAATGGTAGAAAGGATATTATTATTGAGGGACTTAAGTGGAATATTGGCAATGGTTGTATTGGCCATCCCTGACTTGATAAGTGGCTAATGAATGGTCCGTTGCTGAATCAAAGGTCTTAAATTTCAATTTTGACTCAAATTTCGAAGCTTCAAAAATGCATAAATTTTGATTTTGATGTCAATTTCGATTTCAATTTGAAAAAAAAAGTGGATATTAGTAGTAAGACATAAATTCTTTTATGAAGCTTTAGAAATGATTAATAGGCATAATAATGTAAGTTTTAGGAGTAATATATTACAAGTAAATACATGTGTTGTGTATGAGGTGGAGAAGTTGTAATATAATATGTGCATCAAACATATTTGTTAGATAATGTACATTAAACATGTTTAGTGAATCAAATAATACAAATGAAATTCATAAATCATTTAAATATTATTTATTATACAAATAATGATAATTTAGACATGAATGGTTAAATAAAAAGTTGTTGTAAGTTTGTTTTTTTCATATAATTTCAAAAACACTTGTAATAATCTTTTTTTTTTTCGATAAAAATAAATAAAATAAATTAAGAGAGAAATTTCACTTCACTTCTAAATTTCTCATTTGAATTTTGAGGAAATTTCATTGCATTGTTCAAATTTCAACAAGTTTCGCTAAAATTTCGAGATTTCAATAAATTTTAGATGATTCGTTGAGATTTTGACAGAATTTATGCAAGACAGAAATCGACTGCATTTTTTATTTCAAGGGTGATGGAAATCGGAAATTTCGAGGGAAATTTTTACAATTTCGTGGAAATTTAAGACCATGGTTGAATCATGCCCTATAGGCTATTACTGAGATGGGGATTGGCAGGAGTAAATAGCTGCCAGTGTATAGAATTTGGCTGGGTTTGTGCAGATTTGGAAGGAACCTTATGAGCAGCTCATTGAGAATTAAGGATCTGTTTGGTATCATTTTTGACTTCCATTTCCTATTTTCTTTTCTATACAGTGAAAAAATATACTATGAAAAAACACGTTTATTTACGTTGGCAGTTTTCTGTTTCTGTTATCGATTTTTAACTCTTCTTAAAAAAGTTGAAAACCAGATTTTATGGTTTTTAGTTGTTTTGAAAACCTGATGTCAGAATACTTTAATACTCAGAATCAACTTTTGCAGATTAAAAATCATTCATTTTATACTTGTATTATTCTAACCATATTTTTGTATTTTTATTTGATTCAAGTACAAAAATGAGTATTTATTCAATCAAAATTTTAATTTGTTTTAGTTTTAGAAATATAATGCAAACAGGTTACTATTTTTCAATCTTTAGTTTCTATTTTTGGTTTTTAGTTTTCATTTTCATAATTTTTTATGGTGATTACAAATGGCCCCTAAGGTGCATAGTTGACACACCCAACTGAGTGGCAGGAAACAACTTTGGCAGGTGTTACATGATAGGATCTTGAATAATCTTGCAGAGTTTAAATGAGGCTTATGCAAGGATTCACGTTTTGGATGTTGTGGATATGATAAGGCTGATGCAGCAATGTTTTGGATTTTGTGGATATGATAGGATCTCGAATAATCTTGCAGAGTTTAAATGAGGCTTATGCAAGGATTCACATTTTGGATGTTGTGGATATGATGAGGCAGATACAGCAATGTTTTGGATTTTGTAAATATGATAAGGTAGATACAGCAATGTCTTGTGGGATTACCCTTGAATTTTGTGTGTCTGGCATTGGCTTCCAGTACTTACTAACAAAAGAGGTTTTCTTTGGATCAGATCTACATAATTGGCCAATTTTAAACCTGTTAGATAGAAAAGGTTGGAAGGTAATTTTTACTTTGCTCTGTGGTGGATTTATAAGGATAGGAATGAATGGATGCTTTGAGGGACCTCCCCTTATCATTAGCTGTTTGAGCATATCCTTACTTATGCTCAATAATGTCATGTTCATTTGGCTTATGTTGGAAAAGGAAAAATTACATTCATACAACCAAAGGAGCATCTAATTAGATGGTTTTCTCCCCCAAATAATTGAGTAAAATTAGATACATATGACTCTTCTAAAGGCAATCCTAGCCTAGCAGGGTGCAGCAGTGTTTTTATAGATAACTCTGGTAGGCACAGAGGTGGTTTCTTCTTCAATATTGGCATAAGCAACTCTTTGGTGGCAGAGCTCAGGGTCATGTGACATGGCCTTGAAATGACTTGGAATGGAGGTTTTTGTCAAGTAATGGCAGAATCGGATTCGGGCATGGCTTATGGTGCATCCAATATATTTATGAGTTCAGTTTAGCTTGTTAGTGTAAAGGTTATGCTAGAAGGGACTGGACCCTGAAATTCGGCGCACTTAATTAGAAGGCATCTGTGCAGCAGATTCTGTCAAAGCCAATTGATCTTACTTATGCAAGAACCCTACACTTGGTATTTTGAGTCTTTTGTTGGATGATCTAGAGCTTAGAGGGCATCAGTATCTGCAAATAAGTCCTTCTGAAGTCTTCTTAACGTTTCTTATTTGGGCATTTTGGCCTTACACTTAACCAACATAATGTATGTGTGCATGTGCGTGTGCGTGCGCGCGTGTGTGTGTGTACATATATATTACTTTAGTTTCATCAAAATTTTCTTTTAGAAAAGGCAAGAGAGCGTATATTAGCGTAATTCGGATACAAAGAGAAGCTGATATCAAGAAAAAACAAGTACTAGAAGAATTTGCTAAATTTTGTAACACCATCAATGTAACATTGAATGTCTTCCTATACTAATGAGTTACCTCATCAATTTTAAAGTTTTTAAAAACCATTTATTCCTAGTTCTCCAAATGTGATGGACACATGCAGCTAGAATGAGTTTGCAAATCAGCTGAAGAACCATGATCCAGGATGATTAATCTTTCCATCTCTTCCTCCCAAGAAAGAGCTGGACTAGGAGTTTTTGAAGTGGCTGCAGCCTTTTGTTAGATCGAACTTGTATGGCAGCAAGAAAAGAATTATGACAGAATAATCAGTTCAGAGAACAAAGACTATTCTATTTTGAGACTCAACCTGAAGACTTTAGCATATTCCAGGTAGACAGCAATAGAGTATCCCCGCATGCCTAGGAATGCAGCCTTTAACCAACTAACTTACGATGAGGAACTGAAGCCCATTTCTCTCTGATGAGTTCCTATGCTGTACTGAAATTTAGCATATTAGAAGAATCTGCAACCAGTACCAAAGAGTCATGCTTTGAAGGATTTGGATCAAAGCTTAAAGCCTTTTTTACTGCATTAACAATGACCGAAGACCTTCTAGGCCAGAACCACTTCCCCTCCCTAGGGATGTTGCAAACCCCTTTCCCTCTAAAAGGAGGAAAAGATCTTTGTGAAGATTAAGCCCAAACTTCTGAGTTAGGTTCCCAAAAGACACCAATTATTAAAAAAAAAAAAATGGATGTGTTGTATCCACTCCCTATTATATGTTTGAAGGCATGAGATGCTTTACTTCAAATTCCAACACTCTTCCCTGAACAAGTGTCGCTTGGAGGGGGCTTGATAGCCCAAATGCTTGTGTTTTTAATCTTCTAGGCCTTCTTCAATCATTGAACCCATAAGAAAGACGAATAAGTGCATATTAACCAGGGAAGCTTTATAACAAAAGCCTCCCTCGTCCCACATGGCCTTTTAAGGCCTAAGCCAACCTCAGTTTGTTCTGCAAACTTTATCCTAGCTTGTATTGCAGCTAGTCTGTACATTTCTACACGAAAGCCTAAAGCTTTTTCTCCAAGTAAGTAGTACAGATGAGGGAAGAGCAAGGGAGGAGCCCCAGTAGTGGTGAATACTAAGTAGGTTTGAATTAATAAGTTGCAAACTCCCAACATAAGATAGGTTTTCTTTCCACCAGCTACTAATCCTTAGACAAATCCTCTCAACCAACACAAAACAGTCTTTTTTATTGAAGTTTTATTTTCGCCATGTTTTCAAAATGCCACTTGGAATATCACCTAGCATTTTTAGTTTCATTGACTTGTGAAAAAGAAATGGCAACTTTTGATTCTCAAATTCTGATTATTGGTTTGCTGCAAGATTGTTGCTTTAATGATCTAAATCATGGAAGCAAGAATTCCAACATACATTGTAATCCCTTTTTTGTTTCATTTTAAGCATTTTTTGTTATTATTTTGGTTTGTTTCTTTCACTTGTAATCATGTAAATGCAATTTTTTGTTATATTGTTGGTTGTCGCATGCAACAACTACTTCCGCATTGGTTTGATTATGTTTATAATTACTTCTACACTAGCTTCAACCTGGTTCCAAAATAAAATACATTGTAACTATATTGTAGTAGTAAAACAAGACAAATGGCATGTTCACAAAATTTTCTTAAAGCTTTCGTTCTAATTTTAATTTACCACTCTCATGGAAAATGCTTATTCTTATGGTTCTCTAGGCTAGGGTTTGTAATTTTATTTTTTTTTAAAAAGTGCTCATTTTAAAATATATTGCATCTCTTTATTTTTGCAGAGAGCTTTATTTTATTGGTTTTATTTATTGATGTTATTTCGGTATCAACATGAATTAGATTTACAGGTTGGATGCCAAGATTTGAATCTAAGGATTTAGATTTGGTTTACATTCATCTTAAGGATAAAATAAAAAGCTTGTGATTTTTTAAAGTGCAAGTTGTGTTGAATTTCAGGTGTAAAAAGCAATAAATTATGAATTAACTTTTTTTTTTTTTTATCTAGCTATTTAAATCTAAGATTAAATAGATGTAGCCAAAATAGTTAAGGCTTCTTAAATATTTTTGTACATACTTCCTAACATTTTGGTTTTGGTAAGATTTAAATCAAAGTGATGTATATGAAGTCAATGTAAAAGCAATAACTAATTTTATGTATACTTTTTTAGGTAGATTACTTATTGCATATCAAGAATATTTTATACCATAAAATAAGATAATAATTATAGAAATATATAGTAACTAATAAAAATCATAAAAATAATTTATGAATAAATATAACATCATAAAAATTCCTAATCAGAATTAAGGTATATTCTTTGCACATAAAAGTGTGGTACTGAAATGATAAAATTTAGCTGTTCTCTCTATATTGCATGAGTTGCTATTTTGTTCTTTAGTTCTTCCCAAGGCATTGCTTGATTAGTGTTTTCATAATTATTTCTTTATGTCTAAAATTAAATTATTCATGCATAGCATTGCGTCACGAGACCTCTGCTAATGCTTTATTAATAATTATCAAAAAGAAAAATGCTGAAATTAGCAAAAAAATTTAAAACAACCTTTGCATGGGCTGCAAATGATCAAATTTCCAAGCCATTCATTAGTTATTCAGTGCTCAGCTTGATAATGGTTTGTTTAGCCCATTTATTAAGATAAATGAGTCAAACTCAAGCTTAGATTTTAGTCTTGAAAAGTGAAAACAAGCTGAGTTTCAGCAAGATGATACTCAGCTTGCCAAACTCACAAGCTAGCTCGTTTAACTAGCTCACAAGTAGACCTGTTTCAAAACTCGAATAATAGGTTTGTTCAATAGGCTTACGAATTAAGTAATAAAGTAAGTTCGTAAACTTCTTTGTATGTAGGACAAAAAATTAACTTGTCTATTCATTTGTCAAGAGGCTCATTAATATAGTTGGTTAGAGTTCATTTTAAATTGATATTATTTTACATGTGTACTTTTTTATAAGTATTTTCTTCCTCACTAATTGCTTATTTCTGTTTGTCACTTAAAATTTTTTCATAACATACGATAGCAAAACATATAACAACACAACAACAAAACCAAGCCTTAGTCCTACTAAGTGGGGTCGGCTATATAAATCATTTTCCGTCAATTTATGCGATTATGAACCATTTCTTTTGATAGATTCAAGAATATTAAATCCTTAGTCACTATCTCCTCCCAAGTTATTTTAGGTCTACCCCTACTCCTTCTACTGCCCCTCACAGTAATTAAGTCACTCTTCCTCACAGGTGCACTATAAGGCCTACGTTGCAAGTGTCCATACCATCTGAGTCGTCCCTCCCTTATCTTATCTTCTATAAGAGTTACACCTAACTTACCACGAATATGTTCATTCCTTAATTTATCTTTCAATGTTATACTACTCATCCATCTAAGCATCCTCATCTCGGCAACTTTTACTTTTTGGATATTATGTTTCTTCGTCGCCCAACATTCTGATCCATATAGCATAACTAGTCTTATAGCTGTCCTATAAAACTTCCCTTTCAATTTTAAGGGTATTCTACAATCACATAGTACACTTGAAGCACTTCTTCATTTTACCCAACCTACTTTAACTCTGTGCATTACATCATCTTCAATTTCTCCTTCAGCTTGCATAATAGATCCAAGATATCGAAATCTACAAGTGCTATTTATTTCTTCATCATCAAGTTTAACTTTGTCTCCAATATTCCTCTTATCATTACTAAAATTACATTTCATATATTCTGTTTTATTTCTACTTATCCTAAAGCCTCTAGATTCCAAAGCTTCTCTCCATAATTCTAACTCAGCCTCTACTCCATCCCTAGTTTTGTCAATTAATACAATATCATCTGGAAACAACATACACCATGAAACCTCCTTTTGAATACTCTTAGTCAATTGGTCCATCATTAAAGTAGAAAGATAAGGACTCAAAGCAGATCCTTGATGTACACGTATGGTAATCGGAAATTTTCTAGTTTCTCTATCTATAGTCCTTACACTAGTCATTACTCCATCGTACATATCCTTAATGACATCGGTATACCTACAACATATACCTTTTTTTTCTAAAACCCACCATAGAACTTCCCTAAGTATCCTATCATATGCTTTCTCAAGGTCAATAAATATCATATGCAAGTCCCTCTTCTTTTCCCTAAACTTTTCCATTAATCTTCTTAAAAGATGAATAGCTTTTGTGGTAGATCTCTCAGGCATAAAACCAAATTGATTTTCTGAGATCTTCATTTCTAACCTTAATCTTTGTTCAACTACTCTTTCCCATAGTTTCATCGTATGACTCATAAGTTTAATTCCACGATAGTTATTACAATTTTAAATATCTCCTTTATTTTTGTATATTGGTATTAAAGTGCTTTTCTTCCATTCATCTAACATTTTCTTAGTTTTTACATTTGTATTAAATAAATTAGTTAACCATATAATTCCGTTATCACCCAAGCATTTCCAAACTTCAATTGGGATGTTATCCGGTCCCATAGCTTTCCCATTTTTCATTTTTTTAGTACAAACTTAACTTCGTTAACTCTAATTTTGCGAATAAATCTTATATTTTTAGTTTTTTCCTCATTTAACAATTCTAAGTTTAAGCCTTCTATTTGGTTTTCGTTAAACAACCTACTAAAGTAACTTCACCATCTTTCTTTAATATCTTCGTCCTTAACCAAGACAATATCATCTTCACTTTTTATGCATTTTACATTTCCTAAGTCCTTGCTCTTCCTTTCTCTAGCTTTAGCAAGTTTAAATATATCTCTTTCCCCTTCTTTTGTACCTAATCTATCATACAAACTATTAAATGATTTATATTTAGCTTCACTAACGGCCTTTTTTGCATCTTTTCTTGCCTTATATTTTTCAAAGTTATCTCTACTTCTATATTTTTGCCACGTTTTATATCAAATTATTTTTGTCTTTATAATTTTTTTGTACACCTTTATCCCACTACCAACTTTCTTTGCTATTCGAGAATCTTCCCCTTGATTCACCTAAAATTTCCTTTGTTATCTTTTTAATAGAGCTAGCTAATCTATTCCAAAGATTATTTGTATTTATCCCATCCTCTAAGGTTCAATCTCCATCTTTGATCATTTTATCTTTAAATTTTATTATATTTTCTCCTTTTAGGTTTTACCATCTAGTTCTCCTACACTGGTTTATTTTATCCTTTTTCTTCCATTTTTTAATACATATATCTAATACTAAGATTCTATGTTATGTGGTTAGGTTTTCACGTGGAATAACTTTACAATCCTTGCATGATAAACGATCTACCCTCCTAGTTAAAAAAAAATCTATTTGACTTCTATTTTTTCCATTTTTAAAGGTTATTAAGTGTTCTTCTCTCTTCTTAAAGCAAGTATTCATTATACTAAAATCATATGACATAGCAAAACATAAGTCCGAATATTAAATTTATGTTTTTAATGATCTAACTGGTTTTTTTTTTTTCTTTTAATTCATCAATGAGCAATTTCAGATTTCACCATAAAGCTCATTTTTATATAATGAAAACTTTAATTGGATTAGAGTCGGCTCGTTTTAAGCTCGATTAATAAATAAACCAAGCATGAACAAGGCTTAAGCTCCGCTTTTTTAATTAGCGAGTCCAGTTCAAGCTCCACTTTAAAAGCTTATTTATTAAAAGAGTCAAGCTTGAACATGTTAAATCACGCTCGGCTTGGGTTGATTGCAACCTCGTTGACATCTTTATGTCCAAAACAAGAGCAATGGGTAAATTGCTTTCTTTGAATTGAAAGGGTGCAGGCAGAAGGAATGTTGAGGCCTTGATTAAGAATCAAACATGATTTGCTTTTTCTTCTTGAAACGCTTATTCTAGGTGCCTGTGTGGTAGCCCCACTGCTCGGATTGGGTAACAACTTTCAATGATTGTTCATCACCTTGAGGGGTTCAAGGAGGAAGTTTATGGTGTCCAGACCGATGAAGTTTTAAGGAAAATATTGATTATTGCAATCTGTTGGATTTGGGTTCTTAACAGGAGGTTCTCTTGCATTTCAAATAGCTCCCCTGCTCTTTTGAAAATATTCCTCAACCATTTTTTGCTATCCATAATAATCCTAAACTTCCTTTTGAGTCTCATTGGCCTCATCTCAGTGGACAAGGTGCTGCAAGCTTTAAAGTCCATGATAAAAATCTTTCAAAGCTCTTGGAGTGAATGGCTTATCGCCCATTTTCGTCAATCAGTAGAGGCAAATTGTGAGTGATTTTGTTCTTTCTACAATCAGGTATGCATTTGAGATTGGTAATTCTTGAACAAGTTTTGGCTGATCGACTACTATAACATGATTTAGAAATTTTGGATTAAGGTTCATGGTAACAACATTTGACCATTCCTTGATGATATTATAAGCTATTTTCAAGTGAGATTTTTTTTACATTAGAGAACTTCTGATAACATCATTGTCACCCAAGCGGCAATGTAATCTATTAGGAGAGGTTTAAAGCTAAAAGGGCATCGTGGATGTTAAAAGCAGACCCTGGGAGGGCATAGAATAGGGTGGATTAGTATTTTCTTATTGCATTTTTCACTTCTTTTTCGCTATGTTGTAGACTAGGGCTAGGTTGGATTTGTATAGACCACCTAGTAGTCTTTTCCAAAGAGATCTCATTTCTCCATCTTTCTGTTCTTTGTGTGGAAGAATTTAATTTGATTACTAACAAGAAGGTTGATCTGAGGGATGGCATCTTGTTAATTCCCAGAAGTTCTAGCTTTTGTCTTGCCAATGACCGAGCGGAGGTGTCAAGAGAACCTGAAATCCTTACCCGAGGTATCTCTTCCTTCATATGTGAGGTAGCAGTTTGATTTTGCAACCCCCATTTTAAATTATGAGAGTCAACAAATTTACATACATCTTTCTGCCATTAGTCAAAATAGACTCTCTCTGTAGAAGGCTGAACTCCTGATTTTGGCATGGCATGCCATTTTAATTGTGATCACTGGGGTTCCCTTGTTCTTCTTATGGACTTCTTACTTCTCAGGCAAAGGTGTCCTCCTGAATGGATCATATGAGTTCTCATGAAAAGGAGTAGGTAATATGAGCAAGGGAAAATAATATTCTGCAATCATAGGCAACTTTTGCCATCATGGTATCTCCACACTTTGAATATGCTTTGGTTTAAGGTGTTTTGGTATTTGCAGGATGAGGATTGTCTCAGCCATGTTCCTCGTAGCAGTGCTTCCCACACTTGGAAGTCAGTTGTGAAGGGCATTAATACTCTTGAGCATGGTTTTTAAGTGGGAGTATCAAGGCAGGGCAGAAGGTGTCTGTTTGGCTCAACCTTTGAGTGGGAATGCTCCCGTTTTTGGAAATTTTCTGTTGTAAGAATTGTCTAGACTTGATTATTAGGGGTTCTAATGGCTTGAATTTGAGAATTCCATTTTGGAGGTCCTCATTTCAAATTTTATTTAGGCTATATTTGGCCTAGGTGAGGGTTAACTTGTAAGTTGGACTAACTTGGAATATTGTTGTGAGCTTAGGAAATTGTTTCAATTGCTATTTCTTATTTGGATAGAACCATTAGTACTATTGCTAATCAATTATTGTCTACTAATAAATATATCAAGTGTAGCTAATGCCCTAACCCAATTACATTACAAATTCTAAACCTAACAAAATTGATGAGTTTTGTCATTTGCTCAAAAGGAATTCAACATTAATGAGGGGGTAGTTCAGCATTAAAGTCATTTATTGGCTATCCTCCATTTGGGCTTTGACCCAACTTTGAGTCATTGATCTTAAAAATTTAATGACTTGTTTATTTGTGGTAAATGATATTTATTTATTATTTTTAGTTTTTCAAAGAAATATGAAAATATCAGCCTATTTTTTTTTTTTCAATATTCTGTTAGAAAAAAAAATATACAAATATATAATGGAGGCTTTTTTTTTTTTAGTTGTGAAAAGCATTTAAAAATTATATAAAAAATTAATCTATAAAATAGTAAGAGATGTTTTGAAGTTCATTGTACAAATTTTTAAAATTAGAAGATATTTTTGAAATTATTTGAAAAAATAAAAATGACTTGTGTCAAAAATTTTCTTTATCATTTTGGTGTGTTTATGCAATTGTTGCAAAATTAAAATAAAAAATATATAGTAGTTTTGGCAATTTATTGTCAAATTACTTGAATCTCCTAGATTAACTATTATCTCATTAATTCTATTAATAATATTTTATGAATATCAAAATAAAATTACTATATGAATTTAAAACATAATTAAAATAAAAATATTTATACTTTTAAAAAAAGTTGATAAAAAATAAGTCATTCAAAATATAATTTTATAAATTGCTAATTGACATGTAAAATATGATTATTTTGCTATACTAAATAATGGGTTTTGAAATATAATAATGAAGTAAAATAATAATATTATTTCTTGTACTTTTTTTATTTTTATTATTTTAGCTATACTTTTTAATTGTGTTTTTATGATTTGAAATATCCTATTTAGGTAAGCCCTTTGGATGCACTCAGATAATACTAAATCGGGAGAAATGAAAACATTGTTATTTCTCCATTGACGTATTCCTAATAATTCACTAGTCAACCCGCAAGTAGGAATTTGTCATCAAGCCCCAACTTTGGCTTAATCACTCGAGGAGGAAACTCAATTAGGTTATACTTTTTAATTGTTATTTGAGAAAGGACAAAAATGAACATTTGTGCAATTAATTTTTAATTTATTTTAATTTTGCAAATACTATTCAAAAGGGTTGTTGGTTTTTTAGTTTTTATTTTTATACTTTTTTTTCTAATTTTCATTTTTAAATAATTTGAACGGCCCTTTAAATTTATAGTTTTCTTATTGTCCTTGAAATTCTTATTGCACATTTGGTACGTAGGAATGGAATGTAATCGGGAGGAATGGAATCAATTTTATGATTTGATCTTATAATTTAATTTTCATTTCATTCCAAAAAAAAAAATTTGTGTTGTTGATCCTATAATTATTTATATATTATTTTTGCAATAAAATGGAAACTCAAAAAGAACAGGAGAAACTGAGGGCTTGCTTAGTTGTTAAAAAATATTTCTATTTTTTTATTTTAATATTTCAAAAATTAAAAAACAGTTTGCTTGTTTCTTATTTAATTTTGAAATATTTGTATAAATTTTTTTATAAAAAAAAACAACAACAAAAAATATTGGCATTGTCCACTTGTGAAAATAGTTTTATTTTCTATTCTTATTTTTTTAATTAGTTAAAAAATGTACCTTTTTGACTTTTCTAAATTTGTATAGAAAGGGTGAAAAACATTTTTTTTTAATTGTTTTTCAAAATTTTGATTTCTAACATAATATTTTTTAGAAGATAGAACACAATGTGTGATTTTTGTAATTATTTAAAAATATGGAAATAAAAAATAAAACTATTGCTTGGAACCAAATGAACCCTTTTTTTCTAATTTTTTAAAACAAAATGTGGAAAATTAAAGATAAGCTAGCATTTTTATAATTTTTGAAAATTAAAAAAGAAAAAAATATTTTATTTTTCAAAGAATTATAAAAACGTCATTTTGATATTTAGTTTTCAAATATTTGTATGGAAAAGTTAGGAAACAATAAATTTTATTTTCAGAAAAAATTAACAAAATGCTAGATTGTTTCACAATTTATTTATTTTTATAGAAAATTAGAATTTTTTATTATAACTAGGGCTGCCACAGCTGCATCGTCAACAATATGCCTCACCCACTACCTTCTCTGAAATCACCTTCATCAATCAAGAAGGTTTCTATGATGTCACCTTGATCGACTGCTATTATTTACTCATTTCCATAAAATTGTTCAAGGTTCAGAAAAGTTCAATTAAGTGGGCGCACATAATCCCAATTTTTGTACTTTGAATTTGAATTTATCTGAATCATACAAATTATATTAATTTTTTACCAAATCTTCACAAATTTCAAATCCAAATCTCGAAATCTATACTTTCAAATATTATCTTAAAAGGTAAGATTCTCTTACCACGTCAATTAAATATAATTTTCTTCAACAAAATTCTAAAACTCCAATTTTATTTTTATTATTATATTTTTACTAAAAGAGGTCGGCACCTCCATTTATTTATTAATATACCCTCACTTTCGGTAGAGGAATACCATAATTACAAGATAAAACAATAGAGAGAGTATAGAAAAACCCTCCCAAAAACAACCAACACCAACAACCAATTAAATTAGGACAACAAAACTAAACATAACTAACAAAGAAGATAAAAACATAAACACAACCAAAATTAAAATAAAATGCACCAAACGAAACTCTAGAGTTGAACTAACGATGAACGGAAACGAGACCCTACCTATCCATCCAAAAAATACCTTTCAGATAACATGGTAAAAGGTGTTGTTTTTCGTAGATTACATTGTTTCTCATTTCTCCTTCTTTAGCAAGAAAATCAATCGCACTATTGTCTTCCTTATATTGATGCATCACCATGATGCTCACTCCTTCTAGCTCCACCACGAGCTCCTCCCAAAAATTCCAAAGATACCACAAAGTACATCTTCCTTTCCGAAGTCAATCAACTACAATTCGCGAGTCACTTTCAATAATCACATTAAAATAATGCAAACGTTTATACAAACGAATTCCTTTCCTAACTACTTTTAACTCCGCACTATTATTTGTATCATTACCAAAATAACTTGAAAGAACCGTTTTTACCATGTCATGGTAATCCCGAATAATTCCTCCACCTCCTGAAGTACCCGGATTGCCCCTACAACTCCCATCACAATTAAGTTTTATCCACCCTACTGGAGGTTTAACCCACGAAATAATTATTCCAGACCTGTCGCAAACTCCCTGATACTTAATTTGAAACTCATCCAAAATCTTAATGTCCGACTTTTTCAACTTTTGAAAAGAATTGGTGCTCTTAGCGATAAAACTAACCCAGAATCAAATGCTTCTCCACATCTGATCTGCACTTTGATAAACTTCTTCCATTCTCGCTTTACATCTTCGATTCCAGAGGCACCATGTAGTCATACACGGAATCAACTCGATTAAAATATCTTAAATAGACAATTTTTTAACATAGTGGAACCAATTTGCTATTTTGTTTTTCCAGGGAAGGGATCGTTGGAAAGCGATCCCCAACGCCACACTAGCCCGACCTCAAACCTCTAAAGCCATCTCACCTAAAGAAAGAATATGATCAATATTTTTTTGCCTTCTCTGAACGTAGCAATCACAAGCCGAAGCCATCGATATTTCTTTGGCCTGAATTCTATCATTTACAGCTAAGCATCTAAATCAGGCTCTCCATAAACACATTGAGATTATTCAGGGCAATAAAGAATGCCAAAACCAGTCATTCCACACAAAATTATCACTTCTACTCCTCATTGCCTCCCAAGCAGTTTTTGTAGAAAAATTACCGTCAGGGGCAGGCTTCCAGACAAAAGTATCCTGCCCACTTTTACCCACCGACACCTAGTGCAAAATTTCCCTTATTTTATCGGCACCAACCAATTCCAGTACTAAATTAGAGTTCCAATTATTATTTAGTCATCAATCCTTAATACATAGTTTCTTTTTCAAAATATCCTCAGTACTCATAAATAATGGACCTGATGACAGCCACCTGTCGAACCAAAAAGAAGAGTTCCCACCTCTCACCAAAATTTTAACACTATCCATAACTTTTGGAATGGTGATCGTAATTGATTTCCAGAATTGAGAGTCATTTGGTCTCCCATTCCTTATTAATAAATTATCATTTTTGTAATATTTATTCCTGAAAAAGTCTGCCCACAGATTGTTAGAGGTGAGTAATCTGAAGGCAAATTTCATGAGAAGAGAATTCTGAATTTCCTTAAGATCTCTCAAGCCTAGACCCCATTTCGAAGTAGGTTTACAAATTTTCCCCCAAGAACGTTAATGAATCTTCCTTTTATCTTTTACCCCTCCCCATACAAAATTAGAAAGAAGAGAGTTAATGCGAGAATATATGACCTGCGAAACCTTAATAACAAGCATCAAATGAATAGGCATGCTAGACAACACATGTCTTAATAAAATCAATCTTTCACCTTGCAAGAGCAACTTAGATTTCCACTGAACAATTTTCTTTCTAATCTTCTCCACAAGAGGCTCCAATGTCTTGGAAGACAATTTTCCAAACACCAAAGGCGCACCCAAATATGTAACTGAGAATTTATCTTCCATAAAACCCGTAATTCTCAATAGACCACACTTCCGAGCAGGAGTGATGTATTTCAAAAGGAATAGCGCTGACTTTGTCTTACTAATTTTTTGACCCGACCACTTTTCAAACATTTCCAAAGCATAAACTAAATTTCTAATAGACCTCTTCCCACCATTCGCAAAAATAAGAATATCATCCGCATATAACAAATGCGAAACTAATGGGGCCCCAATCGGATGATTAAATTGACCAATCTGACCAGTCTCATAGTTTTTCCTAAGCAACCTCATCAAAATCTCCTCCATTATGATGAATAAATAAGGAGAGAGTGGATCCCCTTGCCGCAAGCCTCTTGTAGATTGAAAAAACTCTTTAAAGGTTATGTTCATCAAAACAGAAAACCATGAGAACACACAATTTTTTATTAGCTTGCAAAGCATCTCAGAAAAACCAAAAGCCTTAAGAACCTCCAAAAGAAAATTCTAATTCACTCTGTCATAAGCCTTAGCCATATCAAGTTTTACCATCACATTGTCGTCAGCCATTTTTTTGTGCAAACACTGAACCATTTTTTAAGTAAGTGTAATATTTTCAAAAATACTACGCCCAGGAATAAAAGTGTCTTGTTCATGCGAGACCAACTTATCAACAATTTCGGTTAGTTTAAAAACAATAATCTTGGAAAGAATTTTATACGCCACAAAGCATAATAAATTTCATGCTAATAATTAAGCATCATAAATCCATGCATAATTGTATAACAAAATAAATATATTGTGCAAATTTTGTGATACCACATGCATCGATCCTAAAAGGTAATGAAAACATGCTTGGTAAAAAAATTAAATAGGCTCGATCGATCCTAAAAGGTAATTCCTTTATCTTAAGATATGCCTAAAACCTAACCCTATGATCGACACCCATAACATGGCTTTCGATGTTAGGCTAAATTACATCAAACGCGTACTAAGAACATGTATGGTTCAAATGACAAAAGCCATATAATCTCACAATCGCTTAACCAAAAACAAAGTTATAAAAATAGACAATGAAAAAAATGTTAAAAGAAACAAAAAAAAAAAAAGAAGAAAAAAAATACACATAATTCATACTTAAATTCTGAGTTAGCTTCCGAGTAAATTAATATATTATGGAACTTTATGTTAGTAATAAAGTAATACTTTTGAATTATCACATAAATTCTTTATTTTTTTTTTTAAAAAGTTATCAACATGATGGCTAGAAACTTGTTCAAAATTTTCAAGAAGTAACAAAGTCATGCATGGTAAGATAATAAACAGACTCCATCAATCTTAAAAGGTTATTTCTTGTGTCTTTATTTCATTAATTGTAATGGAATGTAATATAATTATAAAAAAATAAAATCAGGAAATGCGTTGAGAAAGGGCATATGTATGGAACCTTTCAATGAGATAATGTTGTTGAGAATTTCACTTGTGAGTTTGTCCCACATTGAAAAATTTGAGTAGATGATGGGTACTTATATACATGGTTGGGCCCAAGACCCAATAGACTTAAGCTTTTGGGTCAAGTTGGTGTTCGCCCATGTGTATTAAGCCCACCTATGGGCTCCTCTGATCCTAACAAGTGGTATCAGAGTTTGGTTTGGAGCAAAAAGGCTAGATTGGAGATTTTCACCGAAATCAGAGCTCTATCCAGTAGCTCGAAATTGAATTTTGAGGCCACCATCACGTTCATCTCGCCGATACGAAGCCGACAGTGCAAACGGGAGCTTAAAAGGAGTTCAGACGACATCACACGCGTTGCCATGCGCCTCGCCAGAGTTGTCCGTGTCGTCACGCACCATCACGCGCCGGTGACCTGCCGGCCACGCATCCGCACACGTGCCAGGTGTCTTCCTCACTCAGCTGCCTCAACTCGACCCGACACGGCAACCAGCTCTAGATCCCGACCCGGATCCATAACTGGTCCGTCCACGTCAGCGAGCCACGCGTCCTGTCAGCGTTGAGTCAAGCCTCGTCAAACGCTGCGTCACCGCCACGTCAGGTGTCACATCACTGCCACATCATTAGTGGGACCCACATAATATGCCATCAGGTGGGCCCCATAGTGCCACGTCAGCGCCATGTTAGTAGTGGACCCCACACCTGCCACGTCAGCAACCGTTGACCAGATTTGACTCGATCTTTGATTAGGTTTTTTGGAGTCATTTGGGTCCATTTTTTGAACAACTTGAACCATTTATAAGGTTTTCAACCATTCTGGATTCAACCGTGCTATCCATTTGAGCTAATTCCATCTCTAAATCAGTGAATCGAGATGTCGAACAAAAAAAGCTCAAAGATCGAGATGTTTAACGACAACAATTTCGGTTTCGAGAAAATACAAATTGAAGATTACTTGTTTGGGAAGGAGTTGCACTTACCATTGAAGGGTAAGCCAACATCTATGAACGAGGATGAGTGGGAGTTGCTTGACCGAAAAGCTCTCGGAGCTATCAAAATGACATTGTCAAAGTTTGTGGCATTTAATATCAAGCACATATCAACCACCAAGTCTTTGATGGATGCTGTAAGAACCCAAACGGTAGTATGTGGATTTGATACTTGAAAGAAGGGTAAAAAGGTAATTGTGCAGACTTCGTCGACAAGGCCATCATTTGTCGACGAAGGTTGAAGGCTCCTTGTCGACGAAATTCAGAGGCTCGTCGACGAGGGAATGTTGAGAGGTTCGGAGAATATTCGGCTCGTCGACAAGGCCACCCCTTTGTCGACGAAAGTAATGGCGGATTCGTCGACGAGGACGCCAATTCGTTGACAAATCCACCCAAGTCAAAAGCCTTTAAAGGATATTTTGGGGTTGCTTCTTGGCTAAGATTTAGAAATCCTCTTCCTCTCTCTCTAAAACTCGAAGCTCTCTCTCTCTCTCTCTCTCCTTGATTTCTTCGCCGTTCGTCGCCTGATTCATAAATCCAACGTTACTGCGAGGATCAGGGAATGATTCTTTACGTTTCTAGCGGATCGAAATCTCGTTTTGAGCGATTTTGAGTTTCGAGCTAAAATCGAGGTAAGGCTCAGTTATTGTTTTTGATTCAGGATATGTGTAGTAGTACGAATTGTAAGCATGTATTGTACTGTGGTTTGTGGGTTTTGGAGTCTCGGTTCGTAAAGTTGGGGACTATAGAGTTCGTAGTTGGAATTCGGGTTAAGGTAAGGGGATTTAGTTTATATCAGTTTATTTTCGAAATCAGAATCGGTAAGCTTGTAGGCTACGATCATATGTATGTTTTGGTAACTTATTTGGGGAAATCTGTCGGGTAAAATACGGGATTTTTGAGTTACAATTTTTGGGAAAATTTAAGGATTTCGGGTATCATCTCTACTTTGTTTGGAAAACCGTTCATTTTGTTTAAACTGCATTATTGAGATAACTGTTATCCATATTTGCATAAACTGTATACTTGAAATGGAAAACAAATGATTTACCGTAAACCAAATAAGTGTGGTATGTGTGGTTGTATGTAATTGTTCTAGGTATTTGTAAAACAGCTATGTGGCGGCTAATTACATTACACTAAAATGTATAGGAACGTGAGTTCCAAAATGATTCCAGGTTTTGTGAAATCGGCTAGGGGCGGCTAATTACCGTACGTCGAAATAGTTATATGGCTACTAATTACCATATGATGCGCCATGTACCGGTTAACTATCATTGGTAAGAGTGGCCGACTCTATATCCGGGGTGTGAAATATCACCAGTATGTTCCGTTTGGTCACTGATGGGTGTGTTCTACACCGTATGGAGCAATGTAATCATTGTGGGCCTCGGTCGTCGCAGCGTAGTTGTGTATGTAGCAATGTAATCGTTGTGAGACTTAGGTGACTTTGTGTAGTTGCGTATGGAGCAATGTAATCACTGTGGGCCTCAGTCGTCGCAACGTAGTTACGTATGTAGCAATGTAATAGCTGTGAGACTTAGGTGACCTTGTGTAGTTGCGTACTAGTGTGACGACACTGACCGTATGTTTTGGGTATCGTATGTACTGGAATGGTTTTGTGAAAATACTAGAACTGTATGTAACTGTATGAAACTATATGGAAATGTTTCAAACTGTATCGTATTTTATAGTGTTATGAAGTATGTAAAATAACAGTGGTATGCCACACACTGATATAACCTGTTTTCTTCCTTACAAAGAGGTGTCTCTCCCTGAATGTACGTACAATGTTTTTTTTTTTTTTTTAGGTCCTTCAGGTAGCCGTAACTAGCATCCTAGCATCTAGGAGCGGGGGTGTCGTTAGCTATTGCTAGTACCTATTAGGTACGAGTTTTGGTATCCAGGTTATCGGGATGGTTTTGTAGACACTTGAGGTATGCTTAGTATTATGGGAATGTATATCCTAGCTTGTATAGACTCTGGTATGATACTGCATTTGTATAAAAAGATTGTATTTCGCTATGTATTTTGATGAGTATGGATGTTTATGTGTATGTATATGAGGCATCCGTTCACCCCACGAGGTTGAACCCTCTTTTTGTGTTATATCATGTATGTTTTAAATTGATACAGAGACATATTAGGTTACTAAATTCACACCTAGGACCCACCTGCGGATTCGGGGCGTGACAGATGCACTTTCTAATATGTACGAGCAGCCGTCAACCGCTAATAAGGTACATCTTATGAAAATATTAGTTACTATGATCATGTCTGCAGGTGAAAGTTTTAGCAAACATTTGAATAATTTCAACGAGTTGTCAGATCAACTCGCCTCAGTCGGGATTACACTTGATAGTGAGATTCATGCCCTACTGATTCTTAGTCAGTTGCTCGAAAGTTGGAATGGTGTTGCTACTGCAAGGAAATCAAAGCTTGTATATGATGAGGTCGTTAGCATGATTTTGACGAAAGAAATCAGAATGCAGTCAAACTATGGTTCCACTTCGAGTTCAGCCTTGAACATAGAAATTTGAGGTAGAGGAAACAGGCATGGACGATCAAACAACTGTGGCGGATCTAGGCCCAGGCGGTCTTAATCAAGAAATCTTAGAGGTTCTCAGGACACAGGTTCTCAGGGCACAAAAATTATTGAGTGCTGGAACTGTGGAAAAATTGGTCATTACAAGAACTAATGCAAAATTCTAAAGAAAGAATATGAGACAAAGTTAAAGACAGAAGCAAATGTTGCTTCAGAAAATGATGATATGTTGTTATGCTCTTTGGAGAGCAAAAAAGAGTCTTGAGTGTTAGACTCTGGAGCTTCATTCCATGCCACTTGCAGCAGATATTGCTTAGAGGAATGTACATCAGGTAATTTCAGTAAAGTATATCTTGGCAATGATCAACCTTGCGACATTGCCGGCAAGGGAACAATGAAGTGGGTCAGTATAGAAGCTGAGAGATGTCAGATATATTCTAGACTTGAGGAAGAATTTGATCTCAGTTGGTCAACTAGCAGATGAAGGAAATAACACAACTTTCATTGGTGATGAATGGAAGATTTCGAAAGGTGCACTAACGATTGCACGAGGTAAGAAAAGTGGTACTGTTTATGTAACTCCTAATGCATGCATGTCTATTACAGTTGCTACAGGAAAATGATGATAGCAACATATGACATCAATGACTCAGACACCTAAGTGAGAAGGGACTCAGGGTGATGCACTCAAAGGGTAAGTTGAGTGATTTACAGTCGGTGAAGATTGACATATGTAAGGATTGCATATTTGGGAAACAGAAAAGGGTTAGTTTCTAGATAAACATTAGTACCCCAAAGAAGGAGAGACTTGAGCTAGTCCATTCAGATGTATGGGGACCAACAACCATTTCATCCACAAGTGGGAAGCATTACTTCGTGACATTTATTGATGATCATTTATGGAAGGTATGAGTTTACTTCTTGAAATATAAATCTGATGTTTTTGATGCTTTTAAAATTTGGAAAGCAATGGTAGAAAATGAAACTAGTTTGAAAATCAAGAAACTGAGAACAAATAACAGTGGTGAGTATGTTGACACCGAGTTCAATAAATTCTACTATGAGCATGGTATTAGAATGGAAAGAGCTGTGCTAGGTACGTCTCAACACAACGGCGTAGCCGAGCAGATGAACAGAACGTTGACAGAAAAAGTCAGAAGCATGCGTATGCAGTCAGGCTTGCCAAAGATGTTTTGGGTAGAAGTAGTCAACACAACAACTTATTTGATTAATAGAAGTCCATTAGTACCATTGGACTATAATCTACCAGAAGAAGTATGGAATAATAAAGAGGTAAGACTTTCACATTTAAGAGTTTTTGGTTGTGTTGCATATGTACATATCAATGATCATGTCAAGAATAAGCTGGATCCGAAATCCTAGAAATGCACCTTCGTTGGTTATGGTGAAGATGAATATAAGTATCACATTTGGGATGATGAAAACAAAAAGGTGATCAGAAGTAGAGATGTGATTTTTGACCGTACCACGTAAATTTCTGGTGTCTCTCAATTTCTGGTGCTTGCTTATTGCTCATAGGGTCCTTACAAGTGGTATCAGAGATGATGGGTTGTAACTCTGGGTGAGCGACATCGTAAAAAAAGTCGAGATGTGAAGGTAATTTTCCTAACGTGGGAGGTAGGATTGGTTTGGAGGCATGTGGAATGCAATCTGAGGCACGTAAAGCACTAGTGGTAAGGCCCACTTGAGAGCAACTGTTGAAGAATTGGGCTTACTCCCAAAAGGGAGACGATTTCTGTTCAAGGGGGACTAGTTGGAACTCACAAGTGAGGAGGAGATTATTGAGACTTCCACTTGTAAGTTTGTCCCACATTGAAAACTTTGAGTGGATGATGGGTCCTTATATACATGGTTGGGCCCAAGACCCAATAGGCTTAAGCTTTTGGGTCAAGTTGGTGTTCACCCATGCGTATTAAGCCCACCCATGGGCTCCTCCGGTCCTAACAAGTGTTTTTTCAACTCAACAATGTCTTTGTTATTTGATCTAATAGCGTTCAGTTAGATAGGAACAGATTTGATAAATACTCATAACTCTCAGATAGAATATTAGAACGAAATTATCACTCGATTTATAGTAGTCACAATTCAAAACTTCAATCCATTACTTTTCTACTCTATTTTATTCCACTTTTCAACAATATGTACAAACCCAATAAAATAAATAAAAGACACATATCATGCAATTTCAATTTGACTAAAATGGGTTTAATCCCTTTTTTTTTTTGCCTCAAATTCTGTTAACTTTTTGAGTCTGATTCCTGTTTTGATGCTGACAAAGCATAAGTATCTTACTTGTGCACTAAGCTTATGAACATGGTAAATTCTTTGCACGCACGGATGGTAAGGACATAAGAAAACCATAAGGACCACGAAGATCATACTTCATGATGCTTAACAAGAGGCAAAAAGAATGAAGACATTTTTGTGTTGTATTGTAATGCATTTAATATTTGGGTCTATAATAATGCATTTGCATGCATGATAGAGTTTAATGCTTAAGAGACCTTAGACTGACCTTAAGGCGTTAAAAATGCCTCCGTCGACCGAACTGGTAAAAAGTCAATTCTTTGACTTGACTAGGGAGACGGACCCATATTTGAACTAAAACTCCACGGTTGACCGAACCTTAGAGCTGTCACTTTTTACCAGCCCCAGCCGCCCGAACCTATAGTTCAAAATCACCTCGGGCGATCGAATAGCAAAAACCAGCAGATCAAATCCTAAACCAGGTGACCAAACCTACGAAGGTTTGGTTTTTCGCCTTGGTTTGGCCGACCAGTCCTATTCTCAGCCAACTGAACCCAATATGAGCTTTGTGTCTGTTCGGGGTGACCGACCCTATGACCGGGCGACGGAACCTCTCAGGTTCACTTAAAATAACCGCAGTAATTAGGATAAAAATCCTCATTAAACTTTTCTAAAGTTTTCGATTGAGTCCCAACGATTATTTTTTTAGGAAAAACTATATATAGCCCTTCATTTGCCTTGATTAAGTAGGAGATTAGTAAATAGATTAAGGAAAAATCCTCTCAAATTCTTATACTCCCATTTGCCCATACAACATATTTTCAAGCAAATTTTTTCATACTCTCTCTTACATTACTTGCTAAAATCTTTTTAAGAGTGGAGAAATTTATTTGCTTATACTTCTCACTTGCAAATTAATTGCAACTTGAAGGGGAGTTTTGAGCTTTATTGTTACGAGTATTTTCCTACTCAAATCTCTATATACTCTCAAATTTCTATACTCATTTGAAAATTTTTCATTGAGAGTTTGCTTGGTAATTTTTCCTATATTGTTATTTATTGATTAGCATTGTTTGGAAAAATTATTTTAACTTGTGAGTTTCTTGCATACAAATTGCAAGAATTGAAAGTTTGCCTTTATCTTTGATAAATCTTTTGCACACTTAATCCATAACCTCATTTGTGCTTCATTTTTTAAATATATTAGTGAACTATTTGATTTGGGTTGTTTAGATTCTTTGATTGCTTACATGGTGAATATATCTTCTAGAATCAAAGACCTCACTCACACACACATATACAAAGGGGGTCGCATGACCAGACCCTCATATATTTACTTTCAATAATAGAATTTCCAGTGATGTGCATAGACTCAATAATATATCCGAATATATGGACTGAGTTGCATATTCAATAAATTCCATCAAATGCACATTGAGCACATGCATATATCTATATATATATATATATATATATATGTGTGTGTGTGTGTGTGTGTGTGTGTGTGTGCGCGCGCGCGCGCGCGCGCGTGTGTTAGGGTTTATGGTTTAGAGTTTATGATTTTAGGATAGAAGGGGTGTCTCCTCATAAAGGGGGGTTGCAGCGACCAAGCCAGTGTAATTTTATAGTCATTTAATTAAGATAAAGTTAAAAAAAATACAAAAGAAATTTATAAAAAAAAAAGTAAAACAAAAGAAAATCACTAAAAAATATAACGTCATATAGGTCCAAATAGCAAGTCACCCTGTACACATGCCTTATATGAAAGAAGCATGAAAGTTTTTAAATTCATATTCAAACCCTAACATGTATTAAAAAAAAAACTCAAAATTCAAAGTGAAAAAACCTCATGCATAATCTCATACACTTAAAAAAAAAAAAAAATCCTTATGCAAAGAAAAAAAAAAATAAAAAAAAAAAAAATATATATATATATATATATATACACAAGACTTACAAGTAGCACGAGGCTGGCAATGAGCAAGAGAGTACAAACTCACAAACTCAAATTAAGAAGAGGTAAAATAAGAGCAAACAAATGGGCAGTACCCATAAAAGTAAACAAGTGAGAAAAGGGGTTTCCCACCCTTATATAATATGGTTTTTTTGAAATCATACTTAACATAAAAATTAATTTTATAAAGAAAATCTTAAGTGATGGTTTTTTTTTTTAAATATATGATTATATGTAAGGTTTAGTCAGTCAAATATTTATTTTATTTTATTTTATTTTTTCCTCGCAAACTGAATTTCTACATAGATTGATAAGAGAAACTATGTAATGAAATATTTATAACGCAGTTTCTTACTAATATTTTAAAGAATTTAAAATCTCTAAGGATACTTTGAAATGATATACAGATGTTTCTATTTGTATATAAATGTGTTTTACTACTTTAAAATTGAAATTATCTTTTAAACATGAATTAACCTGTGCTTGTTATCAAACTGTGAGAGAATTAAAGGTTGTATAAGCCTAACAACAATGATCTAACCAAATCATGAACAACTTTGATCAACTAAAAAAATCAATACCCTTAACCATATCACATTTGAATTTAATATCACTAAACTGTTCATCTAACAACTTATTCTATGTTTAATTATATTTCTATATACAGTTAAGTATTACTCATTCTTCATTCATGGTGTGTTGAGACTAATTTAGATACTTCCTCTTATTTAGTATTTTGCAAATCAATTAACTATCAAAGATTTGTTTCTCAATTCATTAATGCTCCTAAATCTTTCGAAATTTTGAATTAACCTTCAATAAGTTTACTTTGTAACCAATAGCTATAATAGATAATCTGTGTTTTAGGAAAAAATTGAAATTGTCTTATTGTCAAAATAATTCTCAGTCTCATCCAAAATGGTCAAATGGGAACCGACTTGTCCCTCTTAAATTAGAAAGGGAAGGGAAACAGAGAAGGTCAAAATTGATAAATTTAAAAACCCATTTGGGCTATAGTTGAAATAACAGAAGATTTGGGGCAGATATTTTATTTCTAAAGGACCCCAAATTTAGTTCATATTTCACAATTCAGTCTTGCAAAAAACCCCACTTTTGATTCATATTTTATAACGTTCACTCTCCCTCCCTCCCTTCCTCCCCCAGTCCCCCCCTATCTCTCTCTACCCCTCCCTGTGTCGCAGAGGCTGATAGCACTTCGGCGCTCTTCGTCCTCCACTTGTCGAACACCCACAGGTGCAGGCTGCAGCGATCCTTGTGGGCTCCAACCAGAGAGAGGGGGAGGGAAGAGGAGGGATAGAGAGAGGGAGCGATGCATTCGAGCTCATCCATAGAGCTATGTTGAGAGCTTTCCATATATAGAACGTGCCATTCCTTTTTTGAGTTCTCAACTCCTCTGGACAAAATAGGCCGAGTTCCTTGCAGGTAAATTTGGGCAAATGTAGACAAAAGTGCAGAGTCTTTTTTTCCTAATCACAGAACAGAGCGATTTCATGAATATGTTAGCCTCTGGCTCTTTCTCTCCTATCACATTTTCTCTTGTCCCTCTCTCCTCTGCCTTATCTGATTTCAGTGTTCATGGCCAATGCTCCTCTAGACATTGGAGCTCCTTCTTCGTGGTACGCTTTCTTCTTTGCGTTCCCACATTTGGGTTCTCCTCATTCTTCTCATCTTTTAGTTTTTACATGAGTGTTTTGAGTTTGGGCTTTTGGGTCTAGTGCATTTTTTTTTTCTTCCGGCGACTAATAGGCAGATTGAGAGATTTAGTATTGTGTATTTTGTGTGTGTATGTGCGCGCGCGCGTGTTTGTTTGTTTTTTTTTCGTGCATACCTGTTCCCCACCTCCTTCTTTCCCCCATATTTCTCGAGCTTCAGCTCATTATTTTTGTTAATTTGGAAGATATTTCCCTATTTTTTTCTCTTGTGGTTGTGCTTCTCTGATTGTTTTTCCGATGCCTTTAAATTTCAGCTTTTGGGTTTTCAGAGATTCTTTTTCTATGTGATGACAAAGTAGATTCAAGATTCGGATATATATTCTGTTTTATCTAATTGTTTAGGAGCTTTAGCTGATGGGTTTTGTTGCTTTTGTATTTTTGAACTTTAGCATTGCAGATTCAGAAGTATATGTATTGTTCATTCTCTAATTTTACTTTTAAAAAAAAGAGTGTCTAAGCTTTAAGAAATCTGGGCTTACACTTTTTGGGGATTTTGTATTCTGATGCTGTTACAATCAAACTCCAAAATAACGCAACTGCAAAGGAGATGAGTAAACCAAACGAAAAGAAACACAAGGCGAACACCATGATTTACTGTGTTCGTCTTTGAAGCCTACATACATGGGCAAGGGAGGAGAGAAATTTTATAATGGATCAAATGAAGGCACAGCTATTATCAGAATCTCACGATGCTCAAACCCTAATCCTAGACATTCATAATCTCATGTAGATGAAAAAATAAATTGTCCAAACCCTACAAGCATATGTATGACTTGCAAATACGAAACAGATTGCTGGCTAGAGTCGGGTCTGTTCCAACTCTGCATAGCGACCTCATAATAGGTGACATGCAATGGGCAGTTTGCCTCATGGGCTCCACTTCGGCACCCCCCCCCCCCCCTCTCTCAGGAAGGGCCCGGTATCAGTTGGCTTGAGGCATAAGAATTCAAGATATACTCAACAAATGCAATGGCAGCGCAGGTTTAGAGATTTCCATACGTTGTTTTTTATATTCTTTTTCTAAATATATTAATTTTCACTGTTATTTTGGAGTTTGGTTTGAAAGATTTCTTGGATCGATAATGGATAAGGATGCTAGGATTTCTATTTTTGTGATTTAAAGACCTTAGTTAAATCTAGTTAACCTTATAAAGAAAGTCAGCACATGGATGTTGTGGATTTGATCGTTCCTTTAGATAATGTAGCATATTTAGGTTTTGGCATTGTATCTTCTGTGTTTTTTATTTTTTTCTGTTATTTTTTCTGAATATGGATGACTATGTTGTGGCTTAAGAGCTTATTAGGGGTTCCATTTAATTTCTCCTACTTTCTCCATTTCCCCTTCTAAAATTGTTTTTGGGATATTTTCCGGCTGCTTCCTGTTATGGACTGTTGGACATTTTGAGTTTGACGCCATTTCTACTTCTTCTTTTTTTTACTCTCCCCCCCCCCCCCCCACCCCACCCCCCCGTTTTTTTTTTTTTTTGTGTAGGGGGGCAGGGTGACTGGAGATTCTTCATTAACATGTAGATATTATTTATGCAGGGGAAGTGGTGAGGCTTCTGGTGACAAACCAGAAAATGCACCAGAAGATGGCAATGATCCTGTAGGATATACAACACTAGGTTCTCTGCTCTCTTCATCTTTTTCTGCCCAAGGTGCTCTCCATTAGTCATCTTCCTTGGAACTCTCTCCATGGCACTTGTGTATGAGTACATGCATATTCATTTGTCTTAATTTCCACTTTCCTCATGCAATGGTTTTTCTCTTCTAGATTTGAGATGTTTGGATGTGGAAAAGGAGAGACAAGATGTGTCTTCTCCTAGGGGAGTTTTAGAGGGAATCTTGGAATCTGAAATGGATTCTTCCAAAACCAATTCATTTGAATCCGGAACTCATTGCTCAACTTCAAGCTCACTTTCTCATTGGCGTGGATTCTTCAATTTGTGGAAAAGAAAGTCAATGAAACGGTTACCAACCTTCCCTCCTCTTGTGCCAAAGATATCAACACGAAAGAGCAGAAGTGCAAGAGAAAAAGCTTCTGCAGAGCTGAATCAACCTGAGGAAGCAAATTTTTGCTACTTCAAGTCATCATGGAAGAACTTCACACTCTCTGATCTCCAAAATGCAACAAACAATTTCAGCCAAGGTGAGGATTCAGATTCATTTGCTGCATATATTCACTGGATTTTAATTTCTCAGTTCAATTTTGTGGTAACTGATTTGGATTTTTATCCAATTTCATAGTGAAGTGTACTGGTCCAATTGTCAAACTGACAAAGTACACAAAAAAGTTATGGTTGCTTCTAGAAAAATCATGATTGGAATCTTGATAGAAAGGGTAATTATTAGAAGATGTAAATTTATGGATGTGTTGTTTGTTTGTTTAATAGGATGCCAAATTGAATAAGACTGAGCTCTTTTGTTGAGGCAAATTTTTATGTTGCTTTGCCAACCATAGGGTATGAATGTGTAGCACTCTTAGCCTCCATAGTGATGATATTTCTTTTTTAATAGAAAATTTGATTGGAAAGGGCGGTTATGCTGAAGTTTACAAGGGGTGTCTTCAAAATGGGCAGCTGGTAGCAATTAAACGGCTAACCCGAGGAACACAAGAAGAGAGGATAGCATGCTTTTTATCTGAAGTTGGCATTATAGCCCATGTAAATCATCCTAACACTGCAAAGTTGATTGGGTATGGAGTTGAAGAAGGAGTGCACCTTGTCATCCAATTATCTCCACGTGGGAGCTTAGCCTCCGTTCTTCATGGTTTGTTCACAATTCCCATGCTCATGTTTCTCTAATCATCTTTGCCCCTTGGTTTACAGGTGTCGTGTACTTCTTTTAACTATGTTTTCCAGGTTCAAAAGAAAAACTAGATTGGAGTATTAGGTATAAGATTGCTTTAGGGACAGCTGATGGCCTAATGTATCTTCATGAGAATTGTCAAAGGCGAATTATTCACAGAGATATCAAGGCTGATAATATTCTACTGACAAAGGACTATGAACCTCAGGTATTTTACAATTTTCAACTTGTTGCTGATCAAGTAGAAATATTTCATTCTTTGCCAAAATTTGTGCTGTATGATCATTTCTTGATAAAACTACTCCAAGGAGCAATGGGATACAACAATTCATTAGGGGTTAGAAAGAGCCTACTTGTGCTTGACATAGCAGCATTCTATGTTGCCAGTGCCAGCTTATGCCATTGAACTAGTTTTGCCCTTGTAGTAAATTGTGTCCCTTCCAAAACTAAAATTAACCATATTTTTGTAATTGTACTTACTTTTAAGGGCCTCCATAGAATGTTGAACCTTTCAAATTGCACCATAACAACGTCATCTGTTTTGCTGGCTAAGGTTTATGGTATTGGATGGGACTAAATAGCTCAACACTGGACTGTTATAATAGTTATCTTATTCCATGTCTGAATTAGGATCTATAGAGGACAGATTAATCTTTCAAAAGAGATTAAAATATAATTAATAAAAAAGAGCAACAACAAAAAAGGGCAGTTCAACTTGTTCATTTCGTGGGCACTGCTAGGCCATGTGGAGGGACTGGCTAGCCTTATACCATGTAAATGGGCTAAGGCCCTCCCTGTGACAATCTGCTTAATTTCCACATTTTTTTTTTCATAATATAATTAAATCAATATCACAAAACTTAGCAGATCATAATCCACTTGGACCTGTGGGTCTCAGGGATACATCAGAAACACATCACGGAGGCCTATGCAGCAGAAAATATAAAATCACATACATACATACATAATCCTCCATCACAATACCATAAATACCAGAGTCACTATATCCACTGCATTTCAATATACACATCCCAAAAACAAGATCTAGGGACATTTTCCACAAAATCCAACCGTCCCTACTAAAACTTACCCTTCAAAGAGGGCAAATCGACAGCACTAGATTAGCGGGGCTTTTTCCACTCTCCTATTAGGGGCTCCTGAAAAGTTTATAAAATTCGGGGTAAGATACCTCTCAGTAAGGGAAATAAACTAGTACTAATGTGTGGCAACATGAGTATTCCGTGTTATACATATACCATACAAAACATATTCAGTAAACTGTTATGTGAAATCTGGTAAAACATATATATCATCAAAACATGGCAGAATATATTGCATTTTCATAAACATATATCATCTCATAATAATAATACAAAAACATTCCTGGTAGGTTAGCTGGCTGTTATCATGTATACCCCCACATGACTGGGTTATGTGGCCCGAAGGCGGGACCTAACAATGGTTGGCCAACCACTGCCAAGTCAAAAGTACAGTCTGTAAGTCTGATTGGTCTGTCAAACCTGGTCCATACACCAGGGGCGCTCACACACTTCTTAAAAACCACATCGACCATCCAATCTCACACTACTTCGTACAGCGGCGTTAATATAGATATCATGATCATGATAACCATGGACACATAACAACGGTACCATGTAAGTCCTAGCTTAGACTAAGCCAACCAGGTTCTGATATCATATAACATATATTTAAACTGTGATACATGGATATTTCATATCATTAATTATCAAGTCAATCATATCATTTTCATATATACGTATATCATGAAAATCATCGGCCTGTACGCCGGTATTTCACATTTTACCATAACTCGGCCCGTTCGTCGGCAAATCATATCATAGCACAGCCCGTACGCTAGCAAATCACATCCATAGTTCGACTCATACACTGGCAAATCACATCCATAGCTCGGCTCGTACGCCAGCAAATCACATCCATAGCTCGGCCCGTACGTTGACAAATCATATACATAGTTCGGCCCATACGCCGGCAAATCAAACACATAGCTCGACCTGTACGCCGGCAAATGTATTAAAATCTCGGCCCGTACGCCGGTTTTCCATTATAAAATTCCGTATCATTAACACGTTCCTAGAAAACAGTATTTCATAACAATTTCTACTCATGCTACACTAAACAGGTTTTTCGCATATTTAACATACCATCATTTTTAACATTATTTTCCCAAATAGAAATCATGTATAAATATATTTATTTTTCTGAAATCATATGCTATAATATTATACAAACTTTTCATAAAATACTAGCTTAGTTTATTTTTCTTGAAAAGCCCCTAAATCAAACACTCCTGCACCCGTAGGGTTCCCTGTTCAACACCTTAAAAATAACATTCCCCATAACTAAAGTTCAGTATTTCTACGCATACTACACTTTTGACAACTGCCAAAAAGCCAAATATTGAGTAGAAAGTCTTACCTTGAATTTGGGATGGTTTTCACCTCAGTCCCATCGATGATTCGCTCCGGCAGATTTGCAGAGAACTTTCTCAGGAGCGTCGTGGTGGCTTCAGATCCTCGAACCGGCGGAAATCTGGCCCAAAATCTTAGAGAGAAGGAGGAGGAACTGAAGGGTAAGAGAGAGAGAGAGAGAGAAGTTATGTGCAGGAAAATAACTGAAAAATCACGTTTAACCCTATTTATCCTGCGAGATTCGTCGATGAGTCACGTCACCTCGTCGACGAGTCCTGTAGAAAGTTCGTCGACGAACCTCAACCCTCGTCGACGAATTTCAGGCTTCCAAACATTCTCTCTTGGTATCTTCTCGTCGACGAATCCTGTCCTCGTCAACGAGCTCCTCTTATACTCTCGTCGACGAGTCCCCTGTGTTCGTCGACGAGGAGTTGAAAAATTCCTCGGGATTATCCCATCCAAAATGCAACATCGTCGACTGCCTCTTTCTGTTCCCGTTTCCATTTTCCTTTCTTTTTATTATTTAACTACAATTATTCTTCGGGTTGTTACATTCTCCCCTCCTTATAAAATTTCGTCCTCAAAATTTACTGCTCATGCAACTCATCATCCCTTAACAAGAAAAGGGTATACTTATTTTATTACTTACCCTCACTTATGACGGAGGAATACCGTGGTTACATTCCGAGTCTTGGGAGATTACATATACAAAAGAAAAATTTTCCTAAAACTAAAATGCTACACTAATTAAACCATTACATGTACCTGCAAAAGAAATATTACCTAACTACTTAAGCTTCTTGAAATAGTTGCGGGTACTTCTATTTCATCTGCCCCTCAGACTCCTAAGAAGCCTCTTCTATCGCATGATTCCTCCACAAAATTTTTACTTGAGGAATCTCCTTGTCACGTAACTCCTATACTTTCCTATCCAGAATCTGTACTGGTACCTCCTCATACACCAGTGAATCATTGAGCTCTAATTCACCATAATTGATGATATGAGACGGATTTGGGACGTATTTCCTCAACATAACAACATGGAATATGTCATGGATCCTGGACAACACAGGTGGCAAAGCTAGCCTGTAGGTTACTGGTCCCACTTTATCTAGAATCTCAAATGGACCGATAAACTTAGGACTAAGTTTATCCTTCTTCCCAAATCGCATAACCCCTTTCAACAGAGCTATCTTCAAAAACACATGATCACCCACATCAAATTTCAGATTCCTGCGACGATTATCAGTATAATTTTTCTGTCGGTTCTGAGTTGCACTGATTCTGTCTTTGATAAGCCGAACCTTATCACCCACTTGCTGAACAAGCTCGGGTCCACTACTCGCCGCTCATCCACTTCATCCCAAAATAAAGGAGAACGACATCTCCTACCGTATAAAGCCTCAAATGGTGCCATGCCAATACTGTTCTAATAACTGTTATTATACGCAAATTCTACTAATGGCATGAACTGAATCCAACTACCCCCAAAATCCAATACGCACGCTCGGAGCATATCCTCCAATATCTGTATCGTCCTCTCAGTTTGCCCATCTGACTGATGATGGAATGCCGTGCTAAACGAAAACTGAGACCTTAGTGCTTCCTATAGGCTCCTCCAAAAACGTGATGTAAAACGCAGGTCTCGATCTGATACAATCGATACTGGCACCCAATGAGAACGAACTATCTCCTGAATGTAGATTTCCGCTAAACGGTTAAGGGAGTAGTTGATCTTGATAGGTAAAAAGTGGGCGGTCTTAGTCAAACGATCAACAATCACCCAGATGGCATTCTGGCCATGTAATGCCGTCGGCAGTCCTGACACGAAGTCCATGGATATATGATCCCACTTCCACTCTGGGATAAATAACGGCTGCAACTACCCTGCCGACCTCTGGTGCTCAGCTTTTACCTGCTGGCATGTCAGACACTGGGCTACATACTCGGCGATCTCTCTCTTCATACCACTCCACCAGTACAACTCTCGCAGATTCTTGTACATCTTCGTATTACCGGGATGAATTATATACAAAGATCTGTGAGCCTCCTCTAAAATAATCTTCCTGATCTCAGTATCGGCAGGAACGCATAATCTGGAACGGAACCGCAAAGTTCCGTTGTCTGCAATACTGAATTCCTCCCCCTGACCACTCTGTACTCTGTCTATCACCTCCACTAACTCTAGGTCTTCCTTCTAAGCAGCTTTAATCCTCATCTACAGAATAGGCTGCACCACTAAACTGGCAATGTGAGCATGAGAACTACTTTCAACTAATTCGATGCCGAGTCTCTCCAGATCCATCATGATCAGATACTGGATCTCCATAACCGCCAACGTTGATTCCCCGGACTTCCTGCTCAACGCATCAACTACCACGTTTGCTTTCCCTGGGTGATAACTGATGGTACAATCAAAATCTTTAATTAGCTCCAACCATCTTCTCTGCCTCATATTCAGTTCCTTTTGAGTGAAAAAATACTTCAAACTTTTATGGTCGGAGAAGATCTCACACCGCTCGCCGTACAGATAATGCCTCTAAATCTTCAAGGCGTGTACTACTGCAGCTAATTCAAGATTATGTGTAAGGTGGTTCTTTTCATATTCTTTCAACTGCCTCGACGCATACGCAACCACCCTGTTATGCTACATCAATACACAACCAAGTCCCTTCAAGAACGCATCACTGTAAATGACATAACCCTCACCCTCTGACGGGATGACCAATACTGGTGCTGTGACTAATATTTGCTTCAGTTCTTGAAAACTTTGCTCACAACTGTCGTTCCACTCAAATCTGACATTCTTCCTAGTCAGTTGTGTCAAAGGCCCTGACAAACTTGAGAATCCCTCAACGAAACGGTGGTAATACCCAGTTAGCCCCAAGAAACTCCTGATCTCTTGGACATTCATCGGTTTAGCCTAATTCACTACGGCCTCAACCTTACTAGGATCTACAGAAATACTGTCTCCAAACACAACATGCCCCAAGAAGACGACCCTCTCAAGCCAGAATTCACATTTACTGAACTTGGCATACAACTTCTTTTCCTGAAGCGTCTGTAGAACCTGCCTCAAATGCGTCTCATGCTCCTCATAACTTCTCGAATAGATTAGTACATCATCAATAAAAACAACAACAAACTGGTCTAGGTATTGGTGGAAGACTCAGTTCATCAAGTCCATAAATACCGCAGGAGCGTTCGTCAAACCAAGCGGCATAACAAGAAATTCGTAATGCCCGTACCTGGTCCTAAAGGTTGTCTTCGAGACGTCTTCTGCTCTCACTTTCACTTAATGATAGCTGGATCTGAGGTCAATCTTCGAATACACCCGTGTACCCTGGAGCTGGTCAAACAAATCGTTGATACGGGGTAGAGGATACTTGTTCTTGATTGTCGCTTTATTAATCTCCCTAGAGTCTATACATATCCTCATAGACCCGTCTTTCTTCTTCACAAATAAAACTGGAACTCCCCACGGAGATATACTAGGTCGTATGAAGCCCTTATCAAGTAGATCTTGCAACTGATTCTTCAATTCTGTCAACTCTGCTGGCGCCATCCGGTAAGGTACTTTAGAAGTCGGTGCCGTACCTAGAAGTAGATCAATAGGGAAATCAACCTCATGATCGGGTGGCAAGCCTGGTAACTCATCTGGGAAAACATCTCTAAACTCCTTTACTACAGGCGTGCTAGCAAGTTTCAATTCATTCTTTGACATCTCCTTCACAACTGCCACAAACCCCTGACAACCACTCAGCAATAGTCTCATAGCCTGGATAGCTGAAACTAGCTGAGGCGGGGATTGCACCTGCGACCTTACGAACTTGAATTCTGCTTTCCTTGGAGGTCTGAATATCACTTCTCGTGCTCGGCAATCTATGTTGGAAAAATTTGCTGCTAGCCAATCCATGCCGAAGATCACATCGAATCCATGTATATCTAACACTATCAGATCAGCAAACAGAATTTCCCCTTGAATATCAACTGAACAACTCCGGAGTACTTTACTACATCTCACTACAGATCCAATCGGTGTAGACATTAACAATTCAACGTCTAATGGTTGTGTTTTAGCCCCACATAATTTAACACACCCCGAAGACACTAACGAGTGTGTAGCTCCTGAATCAAACAATGCAATAACTTTAAAAGAAAGCATAATAACCATACCTGTCACCACGTCACTTGCTGTCTCAGCCTCACCCCGCGTTAGAGTAAACACCCTGGCTGGAGCTGTATCCCTCTGCTGGCCCCCACGTGGCCCCTGGTAACCTCCTCGATATGGTTTGGGAGCTGGAACTGCATCTGGTGGGGTAGGGCAGTCTCGCACCATGTGCCTCGGTCTACCGCAGCGATAGCAGACCACACCACCAGCTCGACACTCTCCCCAGTGCCTCCTACCACAAGTTTGACAGACTGGAGGACCCTGCCTAGCCTGAACCTCGCGTCCCCCAGTCTCCTGTCTCCGCCCTCTACCATGATTTCCTTTCCTCCACTGACCCGGTCTATGACCCTACTAATAACCTATGGATGCAGATTTCTTCCTCTGTCCCTGCTCCTTTGCATCGAGATGCTCACCGATCTCTGTCAGGGCTGCCCTGTTGACTAACTCAGTAAAGTCCTAGATCCGCAGCACCACCTGTCACCCCCCGAACCCGAAAATGGGACTCAGGGGTGAAAATGTAAACCAACCAGTCCCTGTACCATACAAAACATCCAAAGATACAAGATAAGGGATGAGGGTCTGACCCCGTGGGGTTCCCAAGCACCCTATACACATCCAATCATAACAAAATATACGCAGCAGAAAAGGTCATTCTATATATATATGCAGTACTATACCAGAGTTTATACAAGAGCAGAATAGGCTCTATCATACAATGCACAACTAGGTGCCCAACACATTCCAAATTGGCAACCTATCCAAAATACAGTCCTAGCACTTACCCAAGCGCTAATCGCAGTACACTGGCCACTACGCTCCTTAGACCAGGACGCTAGTTCCGGTTACTTGAAGGACCTATAAAAATGTACGTACAGTAGGGGTGAGACATCTCTCAGTAAGGAAGAATCTAGGTTATATCGGTGTGTGACATTTGAGTATTATCATGATACAACATACACGCAGTTAAATGCAGCCCAATACTAATTTCACAACAGTGCCTACAAGCACACACACACATGATCAGCAATCTCGGTGTCGTCACACCCATCAGCTCGAAGCCTGCCCGCGACATACGGCGTTGGCCCGTAGCCAACCCGCGAACACGGCGCCACCGGCATATGGCTAGTCCCCGACTCCCATGGCATCGTATTGGCGCTAAACTGGTGGATCCACACCCTTCGGCCTGATCTGCCGGAATAGGCTCACGCCCTCGGATATAAAGCCGGACCTTTGCCAATCTATGGCCAGCGATTTCATACATCCTCGGATATAAAGCCAGACACTCTCAGTACTTGGAACAATTCGGAACCGTGTTCCTACTAGCATTTAAACAATCATACACAACAAACTACACCCATTTGATAATCTAAAATCATGGTTTTCCAAACATATACAGTTTAAAACAAGTTAAGACACGACCATCCCAATAACACAGTATAAATCAACATATACGCTCGGTTTCCAACAAAACCAGGGATGTAGCCTGGTACTCCCTTTTTCCTAAAATTGTAATAATGAAAAATCCATAGTTTTTTCCGTTAGATCCCCCCAAATGAGTAGCCAAAACACACACAGGACCGTGAACCACAGTTTCACCGAGTCCGATTTAAAAAATAATCGATATAAACTCAGTTCCCCTTACCTTTTCCCCGAACAGCAAATCCCGAACACCAAGGCCCCTAAACAGCGAACTGAGTTCCAAAACCTACAAATTACAGTACAGAATATACTCACAAGACTGTTCTCTACTAAACTACCGGATCAGAATTGAAAACCAAGCCTTACCTCGATTTTTCACCAAAACCCGAAAATCTCTGAAACGGGATTCCAATCCGTAGAATTTGTAGAGAATTCTTCCACGATCCTCGTGGTAACTTTAGATTCACAATTCTAACGACGATTAGCGAAGAAATCTAGAGAGAGGAAGTGTAGGGAGAGCTCTAGAGAGAGAGAGAAGATATTTGAGTTTCTTAATTGTTAAGCAATGAAATTTCTATTTATAGCTCCTTTGACCCGGGCAAACTCGTCGGCGAGATGGTGTCCTCGTCGACGAGACTCAATAGTCCTCTCGTCGACGAGATGGAGGATTCGCCGACGAATCTTGATATCACCAGTTCCCTAAACTCCTCGGCTTCTCCTTGTCGATGAGTCTCTGAACTTCGTCAATGAGAGATGCATGGCCTTCGTCGACGAACTCTGACTTCGTCGATGAAGCTTGTTCAAATACCAATTTTACCCTTCTCTTATTTATTTAAATTCATATATCACGGTTCGGGTTCTTACAACCTCCCCTCCTTACAAAAATTTCATCCTCAAAATTTGCCATCTCTCGAACGCAAACTCATTCGTACAACAGACATATACACGCAATACTAACAAGAAACTGGTGACTACTACAGCACAGCCCCATCCTAACATACACATACATACCCTCACTTATGGCGGAGGAATACCGTGGTTCATATACAACCGTTTCAGGAGTTCACAATGCATATACTCCCGACAACTAACCACCTATCCCAACCCAAAGTAGGATAACGTACAAGTGCTCAAAACAACTATGGATACTTCCGGCATATTTCCGACTCCAGTTCCCAAGAAGTTTCTTCAACCTCGTGGTTCTGCCATAATACCTTCACTAACGGTATCTCTTTGGTACGAGGCTTCTGAGCTTTACGGTCCAGAACCTGAACAGGTATCTCCTCATACGCTAAAGTATCCCCAATTTCCAACTCATCATAACTGATAACATGTGATGGATCCAACACGTACTTCCTCAACATGGATACGTGAGACACATCGTGGACCCTCGAGAGTGCTGGGGTAAGTGCAATCTTGTAAGCTACCAGACCCACTCGCTCAAGTACCTCGAATGGTCCGATATACCTCGGGCTCAGCTTGCTCTTCCTCTCGAATCTCATCATCCCTTTCATCGGAGCGATACGCAAAAATACTTTACCCCCCACCTCGAACTCTAACTCACGGCGGCAAACATCTGCGTAACTCTTCTGCTGACTCTGAGCTAATTTAATCCTCTCCCAGATCAAACCCACCTTCTCAGACGCCTGCTGCATAAGTTCAGGTCCTAACATCTGACGTTTACCAACCTCCTTCCAACATAAAGGAGATCGACACCTTCGACCATACAAAGCCTCGAACGGTGCCATTCCGATACTAGATTGGAAGCTGTTATTATAAGTGAACTCTACAAGTGGCATAAACTGTATCCAGCTACCACCGAAGTTTAACACACAAGCTCGCAACATATCTTCCAATATCTGTATCGTCCTCTCCGGCTGTCCATCAGTTTGGGGGTGGAACGCTGTACTGAAAGTAAGTTTCGTCTCCATTGCCTCCTGCAAGCTTATCCAGAATTGAGAAGTAAACCTCGGATCTCGATCTGATACAATGGACACCGGTACTCTGTGCATTCTCACAATCTCATGCACGTACATATCTGCTAGCCTACTCAAAGTGTAGCCAACCTTCATCGGTATGAAATGAGTAGATTTCGTCAATCTATCCACGATCATCCAGATAGCATTCTGCCTGTGAAGCGCTGGTGGCAAACCGGTCACAAAATTTATGGAAATATGCTCCCATTTCCACACCGGAATAGGCAAAGGCTGCAACGGCCCTGCTGGCCTCTGATGTTCAGCTTTTACCTGCTGACACGTTAGACATTGCTCCACGAACTGAGCAATCTGCCTCTTCATACCAGACCAACAAAAGGACTCGCGCAAATCCCGATACATATTTGTACTACCTGGATGTACCGTATACAAAGAACGATGCGCTTCTTCCAAAATCGCCCTTCTGATCTCATTATCGTTCGAAACACATAGCTTGACCCCAAACCTCAACACACTTTTGTTAGAGATGTTAAACTCTGTAGCTAGTCCCTGCTGTACCTTTTCCATAACCTCTACCAACTCTGCATCATTAGCCTGCGCGGCCTTAATACGCTAAAACAAAGTCGGTTAGACCACCAAACTAGCAAGATAAGCCTGATCATCACCTACCACCAATTCCACGCCAAGGCTTCCCAGATCTCGTCGGATGTGACACTGAGTTACAACTGCAGATACAGCCGCATGCCCTGACTTCCGACTCAATGCATCAGCTACCACATTAACCTTCCTCGGGTGATAATTGATCGTGCAATCGTAGTCCTTGATCAACTCTAGCCACCGTCTCTGCCTCATATTTAGCTCCTTCTGTGTGAAGAAATACCTGAGGCTCTTATGATCAGTGAAGATCTTACACTGCACACCATACAAATAGTGTCGCCAGATCTTCAGTGCATATACAACAGCAGCCAACTCTAGATCATGCGTAGGATATGTCTTCTCATATTCTTTCAATTGCCGAGAAGCATACGCTACTACCTTATCCTGTTGCATAAGCACACATCCTAGACCTCTCAGAGACGCGTCGCTATAATTCACAAACCCACCATCCTCCGAAGGAATGGTCAAAACCGGAGCAATAACCAGCCGGGGCTTCAATTCCGGAAAACACTGCTCGTAATCACTGGTCCACTCAAACTGAACTCCCTTCCTGGTCAATTGAGTTAGAGGCCCAGATAGTTTAGAGAACCCCTCTACGAACCGACGATTATAACCCGCCAGTCCTAGAAAACTCCAAACCTCTTGCACATTCTTTGGCCTCACCTAGTCAACCACAACTTCAATCTTGCTAGGATCAACTGATATACCATCCCCAGTAACCACATGGCCTAAGAATGCAATTTGACTCAACTAGAATTCACACTTCTTCAGTTTAGCATACAACTTCTTCTCTTGTAAAATCTATAATACTAACCTCAAATGTACCACGTGCTCTTCCGTACTCCTTGAGTATACCAGAATATCGTCAATGAATACGATCACGAATCTATCCAGGTACTTATGGAAAACCCTGTTCATCAGATCCATGAACACCGCCAGAGCATTCGTCAACCCAAATGGCATGACCAAGAACTCGTAGTGGCCGTATCTAGTTCGGAAAGCCGTCTTCGCTACATCCTCAGCTCTAACCCTCACTTGATGATATCCTGACTGCAAGTCGATTTTCGAAAAGACCCGCGTCCCTTGCAACTGGTTAAAAAGATCATCGATACGAGACAAAGGATAGCGATTTTTCACAATCACCTTGTTAATCTCACGGTAATCAATGCACATCCGCATCGACCCGTCCTTCTTCTTAACAAACAATATTGGAGCTCCCCAGGGCGAAACACTAGGTTGAATGAATCTCCTGTCTAGTAATTCTTGCAACTGCTTCTTTAACTCTTGAAGTTCTGCTGGAGCTATTCGGTACGGAGCTTTAGATATCGTTGCTTTGCCAGGCAGCAACTCTATCACAAACTCCACCTCACGATCCAGAGGTAAACCAGGTAAATCATCAGGAAACACATCCGGAAACTCGTTAACTATCCGAATATCCTCACGTCTCAGCTCATCCCGCGACGGTTCCTCCACACAAGCTAGGTATCCCTGACTCCCGTCTAAGAGTAACCTCATCGCTTGTAGTGCTGATAGAATCTGTGGCATCGGACGCACAAACGATCCCACGAATTCATACTCCTGTTCCCCAAGAGGTCTGAAAACTACTACCTTCCTACAACAGTCGATCACCGCATAACTGGAGAACAACCAATCCATCCCCAGAATAACATCGAGCCCTGACATGTCATATACCACGAGATTCGCCAGTAGCAGCTTTCCCTAAATTACTACTGGGCAATCTATCAACATCTTCCTACAGAAAGATACACTCCTAGATGGCGTAGTAACAGATAATACATCGTTCATGACTTGGGTCTCAACCTCACACCGTCCAACAAAATTCACAGATATGAAAGAATGGGTTCCACCCGAATCAAACAAAACAGAAGCCTTATTTGAAAGCAATAATAAGGTACTTGTCACTACGTTCCCTGCATGCTCAGCGTCCGTTGGAGTAAGAGAGTATACTCTGGCTGGAGCTGTATTCATCTGAACGGTTCCCTGAGGTATTTGGTTGCTCCCTTGGTTCACACTAGATGCAGGCACATCCCGCTTCGGCGCACGACAATCACGAAACATGTGACCTGACTGGCCACAGTTGTAATAGTTACCTCCAAATGACTGGCACTCACCCTCGTGCCATTTGTGGCATCTGGTACAACGTCTACTAGTCTGGCTCATTTGAGATTCCTAGTGCTCGGTATTCTGATGATAACCCGAGCCCTTGTTCCTCTTCTTCCACGATCCCTGATGAGATCATGTTTGAGAACCAGAAGGTACTGTCCTCTTCCTCGATTCTTGATCCACCTCGTCCTCTCGGATCCCGGTCTCAATTACCGTGGCTTTATCCATCAACACCGAGAACTCGTGGATCTGAAGCATACCCACTAGTCTGCGGATATCCTTCCTCAGGCCCTTCTCGAACCTACGAGTCTTCTTGTACTCACTCGAGATCAAACACAGTGCAAACCGGGACAGCTCTATGTACCGAGCCGCATATCCCTGCACCGTCATACTCCCCTGAGTTAGAGCTGAAAACTCATCCGCCTTCGCATCACATACAGAAGCCGGGAAGTATCTATCAAAGAACACCTCCTTGAAACGGCTCCATGTCATCTCCTCAGGATTGACTCTTTGCCTCTCCAGCAGACTCACTGCAGTCTACCATCGACCGCCTCCCCAGATAGCTGGAAGGTAGCATAGAGGACTCGCTGCCTATCCGTGTAGTGCAAGACCTCCAAGATCCTCTCAGTTTTCTCCACCTAGTCCTTTGCTATCATTGGGTCAGGTCCTCCAGAGAACGTTGGAGGATGCATGCGTGCGAACCTTTCAATGGTGCACCCAGCAGCAATAGGAGAGCGCTCGCGTCTCCTCACACTCGGCCCAATCTCCCGTAACACCTGCCTCGTCAACCCTCGAGGCACAGAAGGAGACTCATCACTCACAGTCTCCTCGGAGCCACTTCCCAGGTCATTATCCTTGGGCTTCATTCTGCAGCACAATAGGAATCTATCAGTATCCCTACATCACATACAGTTAACACAATGATCTACACTAATCGTGTTAACTAATTCTTGCCAGGTCTAGGTCTGTCCTATCACACCGACACGAAAGTCATCAATGATCTGCTATGCTTTTACTGGAATCGTCATCCCAGGAAAAACACGGAATACCATCGAAAAATCCCAGTCTAGCAACCGAACAACCCTCGACCAACTCTATCGATGTCCAACATCCTATACTCTGGTATGTACTCACAGCTAAGTCTAACCAAGTCTACAAGACCTAACAATCTGGTTAGCTCTGATACCAAGCTGTCATGCCCCGAACCCGGAAATGGGACCTAGGGGTGAAAATGTAAACCAACCAGTCCTTGTACCATACAAAACATTCAAAGATACAGGACAAGGGATGAGGGTCCGACCCCGTGGGGTTTCCAGGCACCCTATATACATCTAATCATAACAAAATATACGCAGCGGGAAAAGGTCATTCTATATATATATGCAGTACCATACCAGAGTCTATACAAGAGCAGAACAGGCTCTATCATACAATGCACAATTGAGTGCCCAACACATTCCAAAATGGCAACCTATCCAAAATACAGTCCTAGCACTTATCCAAGCGCTAACCGCAGTACACCGGCTACTACGCTCCCTACACCAGGACGCTAGTTCCGGTTACTTGAAGGACCTATAAAAATGTACGTACAACAGGGGTGAGACACCTCTCAGTAAGGAAGAACACATGTTATATCGGTGTGTGGCATTTGAGTGTTATCATGATACAACATACACGCAGTTCAATGCAGCCCAGTACTAATTTCACCACGGTGCCTACAAGCACACACACACACACACACGATCAGCAATCCCGGTGTCGTCACACCCATCGGCCCGAAGCCGGCTTGCGACATACGGCGTTGGCCCGTAGCCAACTTGCGAACATGGTGCCACCGACACATGGCTAGTCTCCGACTCCCATGGCATCGTATCGGCGCTAAATTAGTGAATCCACACCCTTCAGCCTGATCTACCAAAATAGGCTCATGCCCTCATATATAGAGCCGGACCTTGCCAATCTATGGCCAGCGATTTCATACACCCTCGGATATAGAGCCGGACACTCTCAGTACCTGGAACAATTTGGAACCGCGTTCCTACTAGCATTTAAACAATCATACATACACATGCATGCTCACATAACCAAACAAATCACACCCATTTGGTAATCTAAAATCATGGTTTTCCAAACATATACAGTTTAAAACAAGTAAAGGCATGACCATCCCAATAACATAGTATAAATCAACATATACGCTCTGTTTCCAACAAAACCAGGGATGCAACCCGTCACCCCCTTTTTCCCAAAACTGTAATCATGAAAAACCCATAGTTTTTCCCGTTAGATCTCCGCAAATGAGTAGCCAAAACACACAGGACCGTGAACCACAGTTCCACCGAGTCCGATTTCAAAAATAACCGATATAAACTCAATTCCCCTTACCTTTTTCCTGAATAGCAAATCCCGAACTCCAAGGCCCCTAAACAACGAACTGAGCTCCAAAACCTACAAATCACAGTACATAATATGCTCACAAGACTATTCTCTACTAAACTACAGGATCAGAATTGAAAACTGAGCCTTACCTCAATTTTTCGCCAAAACTCGAAAATCTCCGAAATGGGATTCCAATCCGTAGAACTTGTAGAGAATCCTTCCACGATCCTCGTGGTAACTTCAGATTCATGATTCTAACGACGATCTACTAAGAAATCTAGAGAGAGGAAATGTAGGGAAAGTTCTAGAGAGAGAGAGAGAAGATATTTTAGTTTCTTAATGGTTAAGCAATGAAATTTCTATTTATAGCTCCTTTGACCCGGGCAAACTCGTCGACGAGATGGTGTCCTCGTCGACGAGGATCTATAGTCCTCTCGTCGACGAGACGGAGGATTCGTCGACGAATCCTGATATCACCGTTTCCCGAAATTCCTCGGCTTCTTCTCGTCAACGAGCCTTTGAACTTCGTCGACGAGAGATGCATGGCCTTCGTCAACAAAATATGACTTCGTCGACGAAGCTTGTTCAAATACCAATTTTATCCCTCTCTTATTTATTTAAACCCATATATCACGGTTCGGGTTCTTACACCACCACCTGCTTAAATATACTCCGCCTCGGGCCTCTCTCAAACTGTCTCGCCTTCTTCACTTTATCAGGAATAATGTACGGGGCGAAACGAGAGAGTTCGATGAAATGCGCCGCATATTGCTGAACTGATAACTGTCCCTGCTTCAAACGCAGGAACTCTTCCACTTTAGCCTCCCTGACAGTAGCTGGAAAATATCTATCGAAAAACAACTCTTTAAATCGATCCCATGTCATGGCTATCGGAGTCACCCTCTGCTGCTCCAGCAGTCTCAAAGTAGTCCACCACCTCTCGGCCTCTCTTGTCAGTCTATAGGTGGCAAAGAGGACCCTCTGTTCCTCAGTACACTGCAATACAGTCAAGACTTTCTCGGTCTGCTGCATCCAGTTCTCAGCGGCTGCAGGATCAACTCCACCTGAGAATACCGGAGGATTCATCTTTGTAAACTTCTCTATGGTGCACCCATGGCCTGCAGATGGACCACCCTGCTCCCTCGAGCTCCTAGCGATCTTAGTCATAACCTGCTGAGCCACGCTACGTAATACCGCGTCAGAGTCGGTCCCAGCTGCACCTTATGGTCATGCTCCATCACTGCCACTCGCATGGGCACTACTTCCTCCTGGATCCATCCTGAAAACAACAAACACAACTTAGAAATCCTATCCTTATAATTTACCCACCTATCCTCACCACTTATCTTAACATTTCCAACTTATTTCTAATCCCCAGTCCTACATTCTAGGAACATAACCCGACAATAGCTTACTATGGTTTTTCTAAAATCATCACCCCAGGAAAAACATAGAAACTACCACGGAAGTCCTGCCTTTAAACTGTAGAACAAAACCTCAAATCATTTCCTATACTCTGGTATCGTTTCCACTGCATTCTAAAGTATACAGAACCTAGCAACCTAGACTCGGATACCAAACTATGACGACTTGCTTAATTTTCACATTTTTTTTTTCATAATATAATTAAATCAATGTCACAAAATTCAGCAGATCATAATCCACCTAGACCCGTGGGTCCCAGGGATACATCAGAAACACATCACGGAGGCCTATGCAGTAGAAAACATAAAATCACATACATACATACATAATCCTCCATCGCAATACCATAAATACCAGAGTCACTATATCCACTGCATTTCAATATACACATCCCAAAAACAAGATCTAGGGACATTTTTCACAAAATCCAACCGTCCCTACTAAAACTTACCCTTCAAAGAGGGCAAATCGACAGCACTAGATCTGCGGGGCTTTTCCCGCTCTCCTATCAGGGGCTCCTGAAAAATTTATAAAATTCGGGGTGAGACATCTCTCAGTAAGGGAAATAAACTAGTACTAGTGTATGACAACATGAGTATTCTGTGTTATACATATACCATACAAAACATATTCAGTAAACTGTTATGTCAAATTTGGGAAAACATATATATCATCAAAACATGGTAGAATATACTGCATTTTCATAAACATATATCATCTCATAATAATAATACAAAAATATTCCTGGTAGGTTAGCTGACTGTTGTCATGTATTACCCCTACATGACTGGGTTGTGTGACCTGAAGGCGGGACCTGACAATGGTTGGCCCACTGCCAAGTCAAAAGTATAGTTTGTAAGTCTGATGGATCTGCCAGACCTGATCCGTACACTAGGGGCGCTCACACACTTCTTAAAAATCACATCGACCATCCAATCTCACACCACTCCATACAGCGGCATTAACACAAATATCATGATCATGATAACCATGGACACATAGCAACAGCACCGTGCAAGTGCCAGCCTAGACCAAGCCAACCAGGTTCTGATATCATATAACATATACTGAAACTGTGATACATGGATATTTCATATCATTAATTATCAAGTCAATCATATCATTTTCATATATACGTATATCATAAAAATCATTGGCTCGTACGCCGGTATTTCACATTTTACCATAGCTCGGCCCGTACGCCGGCAAATCATATCATAACACAACCCGTACGCTGGCAAATCACATCCATAGCTTGGCTCGTATGCTGACAAATCGCATCCATAGCTCGGCCCGTACACCGGCAAATCATATACATAGCTCAACCCGTACGCTGGCAAATCATATCCATAACTTGGCCCGTACGCCGACAAATCATATACATAGTTCGGCCCGTACGCCGGCAAATCAAACACATAGTTCGGCCTATACGTCGGCAAATATATCAAAATCTCGGCTCGTACGCCGGTTTTCAGTTATAAAAAACCGTATCATTAACACATTCACAGAAAACAGTATTTCATAACAATTTCTACTCATGCCACACTAAACAGGTTTATCGCATATTTAACATACCATCATTTTTAACATTATTTTCCCAAATAGAAATCATGCATAAATATATTTATTTTTCTGAAATCAAATGCTATAATATTATACAAACTTTTCATAAAATACTAGCTTAGTTTATTTTTCTTGAAAAGCCCCTAAATCAAACACTCCTACACCCGCAGGGTTCCCCGTTCAACACCTTGAAAATAATATTCCCCAGAACTAAAGTTCAGTATTTTTACGCGTACTACACTTTCTACAACTGTCAAAAAGTCAAATATTGAGTAGAAAGCCTTACCCTGGATTTGGGATGGTTTTCACCTCAGCCCCACCGACGATCCGCTCCGGCAGATTTGTAGAAAACTTTTCTAGGAGTGTCGTAGTGGCTTCAGATCCTTGAATCGACGGAAATCCGGCCAAAATCTTAAAGAGAAGGAGGAGGAACCGAAGGGTAAGAGAGAGAGAAGTTCTGCGCAGGAAAATGACTGAAAAATCACGTTTAACCCTATTTATCCTGCAGGATTCGTCGACGCGCCACGTTACCTCGTCGACGAGTCCTGTAGAAAGTTCGTCGACGAACCTCAACCCTCGTCGACGAATTTCAGACTTCCAAAAATTCTCTCTCGGTATCTTCTCGTCAACGAATCCTGTCCTCGTCGATGAGCTTCTCTTATACCCTCGTGGACGAGTCCCTTGTGTTCGTCGACGAGGAGCTGAAAAATTCCTTGGGATTATCCCATCCAAAATGCAACATCGTCGACTGCCTCCTTCTGTTCCTGTTTCCATTTTCCTTTCTTTTTATTATTTAAATATCATTATTTTTTGGGTCGTTACACTCCCTCTTGCCCAATCTTGTCCAACATCCTTTTTGCACCAAATGCCTAACCTAGCCTAGCCAAGCCACCAAGACAAATGCACCCTAAAGCCATAAACAATATTCTCATCACTGGATGCTTTGTTAACAATTTCTGAAGGTAGGATGGAAGTGTGGAAGACAATGATGAAACCTCACAGTTATCTAAAAAGGACTCTAAATTATTTTTGAGGATGGCATGATGTTCTCTTCTTTTTGACACCATTGTTTGTGCTACTAGTTAGTGTTAGGGTGTGGCTCATATGGGTTAGGCAGCCACACCACCCAGCAGTAGGGGTGAGCAAAATTCGGGGAAACCCGAATTAACTTATTTAACCGACTGAAATTGGTCGGTTCGGTTCGGGTAAAAAAATCGATTCGGTTGGTTCGGTTGGGGTTCACCAAATTTCGGTGAATCGATTTTCGGTTCGGTGAACAGGAAATATAAATTCGGTCAACCGATTTAATAATTACTTAAATTTCAAGCATAAATTAACTAGGGTTTACTTTTAGTGTTTAGTTGTCCGCTCCGCACTGGCGCACTTCGCAACCGCGTCCTCGACTCCTCTTCACTCTCGAGTCTTGACTTCTCCTTCGGTCCTTCTCGAGTTCTCGGCTTAACGGCTTCTCCATCTCCACTTCTCAGTTCAGCAATTCTCCAGTTCTCCTCTTCAGTTCTCGCTTCCATTCCCTTCGGCTCACCTGAGGTCCCCATTCCCGAATCCCTCTCAGTTCTCCCTCTTCGCAGCTTCACCTGTCCGACTATCCCGAATCTCTCTTCAACATATGTATCAGCATTAGGAATTGTTTAGCAGATTTTTGGACTCCAATCCGAATTGATGACCCTTCGGCCTTCAGTCTGAGCTTGAAAATTCTCTTCTAGAGGACAGGATTGACTTGTGAGTAATACTTTTTAGTTGAAGACTTGAAGGTGCCTATTTTTTGTTTTGATAGCATAGTAAAATTATTAAGAGAGAAAGGAGGTAATATAAACTAAAGGCAAGAAGTCCTGAGAACTAAAACAAGGAAAAAAGCCAAGAAAACTAAGACAACTTATGTAGAAAGCCCTTCAAATGTTTTTTGTTTTTGTTTTTGTTTTTAAATTAAAATTAATAAATGAGCAACAGAGTAAAAAATTTATAATTATATTCTGTTTTTAATAATTAATTTTAAAGAATTTTGATTAAATTCGATTAACCAAATTACCCGAATAGTTAATTCGGTCGGTCGAGGTTCGATTAATACCTCTTATTCAGTCGGTTTGGTTAATGGAAATGGTTAACTGAAATTTTTTTATTAATTCGGTTAATTAACCGAATTTCACCGAACCGACCGTTTGCTCACCCCTACCCAACAGCTTATGTTAATATTGCTGAGAAGACCAGTAACCCTCCACCAAACAGCTGCCTACCATGTTTGAAATTGCAGCCATCTTCTTTGACCATCCCTTTCCCATATGTGTATATATATGTGTTGTGGAGTGTGAGTGCAGTGTCGCAGTGTGTGGGCTTTGGGCTGTGTTGTGTGCATACAGAGAGCTGTATTGTGAGAGAGCTGAGAGCTGTGCATTGTACGAGAGGTGTGGTGTGCTGTGTGTGAGGCAGAGTGAATCCTTGTAGAGAGAGTGAGAGAGGAGTTAAGGGCAGTAGCCTCCTCCTTGTATAATTCTCCCGACGGTTATAGTGGATTTTGTGCTCTCCCATGAACATAGGTCACAGTGGACCGAACCACGTAAATCTGGTCTTATATATTGGTTGCGTAATTTTTCTTGTGCGATTGTCGTTCGTAGATCACTTCTCAACAAATGGTGTCAATGTGAGGTTGGAGCCAAATCGCCGGATCAAAGCAAAATTCCCAGATTTGACCCTCTGCCCAGTAGCTCGAAACTCGGTTTTAAGACCACCATAACGTTCCTCTCGTTGAGACAAAGCCAACAGAGGTCACCAGAGCTTGAACGGAGCTCGGTAGAAGTTGTACGCGCTCACATGCGCCACCGGTGGAAAGACTGCGTTGCCACGCGCCCTCATGCGCTCTCACGCGTGCCAAACACCGGTGAAAGTTTGGCATACGTTCAGAGGTTGAAGACGCTGACATCAGCGGCCACGTAAGCACTGAGTCAGCGGTTGCGTTAGCAAGCGTCAGGCCACGTCAGCGGGCCACGTGGCGCCACGTCAGAGTTGAGTCCACTGTACAGTCAACAGGGGCCCCACGACACATTAGAAGCCGTACAGTGCCACGTCATCAATGGGGACCTACGGTGAGCCCATAGGACACGTCAACAGGTGGGCCCCACATGAGGTGAGCCTCGGTGCCATGCAGCAGGTGGGGACTGTGGCGCCGCATCAGCAAATGGCGTCAGTGGCCGTTAACGCCATCAGGAATATTCCGTTAAGGGAGGGAATATTTTGTTAAAGTTAACGGAGAGTTGACTTTCTTAACCAGTTTGACCAGGATTTTCGGAGCCATTTCGGGTTGATTTTTCGAACAGATTGAACCATTTCTAAGGTTTTCGATAGTTTTGGAGCCATTGGCGGTGTCCGTTTTTTGAGATTCGGAGCAGAATGGCAAGCGTTGGCACTTCAAAGTTTGAGGTGGAGAAGTTTGATGGGCAGAACAATTTCAGTTTGTGGTAGAGTATGGTATTTTAGTTCATCAAGGCTTGATCAAGCCGTTGATCGAGAAGAAGCCAAATGATTTCAAAGATGATGATTGGACCGAATTGGAGATGAAGACGGTCAGCACAATTCGATTGTGTCTGGCAAATGAAGTTAAATGTTCGGTGTTAGACGAAACCTCACCGATGGAGCTTTGGAAGAAATTGGAGCAAGGTATATGTCGAAGTCCCTTACCAATAAATTGTTTCTGAAGAAGAAACTTTATCAACTTCGAATGAACGAGGGAAGTAGTCTTTTTGATCACATAAATGATTATAACAAGATTTTGACCCAGTTGTTGAGCCTCGGCATAAAAATTGATGAAGAGGATAAGGCGCTTCTACTTTTGTCGTCTCTACCAGCTTCATTTGATGGTCTGGTAACTGCATTGCTCGTGGGGAAGAATACCTTGAAGTTGGATGATGTGATGACATCACTTCAAGATTCTGAGACGTTAAGAAAGCAGATTGTGACGTCTCGTGAGCAAGCTTTGGTGGCTAATAGTGAGAGACAAGGAAGAAGCAAAGATTGAAAGCTCGGAGGTAAACAATGACGTTCAAAATCAAGAGGACGAGATACAAGCGAGGTTGTATGTTACTGGTGTGATAAAAAGGGGCATTTCAAAAGGGATCGTGAAGATCGAAAACGATACGAAGAAGAAAAGAAGACACGAGACGGTGTCAATGTATCGGAGCATGCCACATGGCATGAAAATGATGAGGTCCTCGTAATGGCGAGCAGCTTACATCGACAAATCAGTCAAAGAAATGTGCAGTTTCGATACTGCAAGAAGTACGGCCATATGAAGAGAGATTGTCGGAAATTGATGAGAAAGAACATGAATGCTCAATGCAGTCCAAACGATGATGGATGGGTTTTGGACTCTGGGAGTTCAGTTCATGTTTGTTTTAAGAAAGAATTTTTCCATTCGTTCAAAGAAGTTCCCGGTACGGTATCACTTGGTGATCGGTCTTCATGCGATGTCAGAGGGATTGGATCTGTGAAGCTAAAGACGCCTGATGGAGTGGTTCATATTTTGGATGACGTAAACTTTGTTTCAAGGATGTGAAGAAATTTAATCTCCCTTAGTAGGTTGGATTCTAAGGGTTGTCAAATCTCTGTCGCAGGTGGAGCTATGGAGGTGACTCGACATGACTCAATGATATTTACTGGGAAGGAGTCTCGTGGGCTGTATCAATTGATGGGAACCACAGTGGTTGGTGGTTTGACCTTGGATGATGATAGCGGCACGTCGCTAGGGACGAACATATGAGTTTGGTTTGCCGATGAAGAAGGAGGTATTCTTTGCAATGTTCAGACGTTTGAACCAATCTATGTTGATTTGCCTTGATCAAGTTCGTATCAAGGTGGAGCTGTGGACTTGGGAGTTGATACTCACCAAGGTAGAGATTGTTAGGGTGTGGCTCGTATGGGTTAGACAGCCGCACCACCCAGCAGCTTATGTTGATATTGCTGAGAAGACCAGCATCCCTCCACCAAACAGCTGCCTACCATGTTTGAAATTGCAGCCACCTTCTTTGACTATCCCTCTCCCATATGTGTATATATATGTGTTGTGGTGTGTGAGTGCATTGTCGCAGTGTGTGGGCTTTGGGCTGTGTTGTGTGCATACAGAGAGCTGTGTTGTGAGATAGCTGAGAGCTGTGCGTTGTAGAGAGGTGTGGTGTGCTGTGTGTGAGGCAGAGTGAATCCTTGTAGAGAGAGTGAGAGAGGAGTTGAGGGCAGTAGCCTCCTCCTTCTCCTTGTATAATTCTCCCGGCAGTTATAGTGGATTTTGTGCTCTCCCATGGACGTAGGTCACAGTGGACCAAACCACGTAAATCTGGTCTCGTATATTAGTTGCGTAATTTTGCTTGTGCGATTGTTGTTCGTAGATCACTTCCCAGCAATTAGCTTACCACCTTACCCAAAATCTTAAGCCATTTGATTGCGGGACAACAATTTATATCAACCCTTAACACTCCTCTGCACATGCAGCTCAATTGCATAATTGCATGTGGATAGATAAAAAATGATAAATAACACCCATTACAAGGAATAAGATAATTTTTAACCACCACACAATAAATGCAGCAAAAATACTAGAACCCACGATCTTTTGGCAACCATAGCTTTAATACCATGTTAGATTACCACTTCACCACCATTCACCCAAAAGCTTAAGTTGTTAGATTATGGGCCAACAATGTGCGTCAAGCTTTAAAACCACACAACTGAAGCCAAAAGCTCCAAAACCTTCCATTGATGATGGAAAGCTTGAACCACAAGCCTAGAGCTGCTTCTTTGTAGGTCCTGAAAAAAACTTAGACTATTTGAAAATTTTCAGAAATAGCTGATGTTTAGAGTTATTTTAAATAACAACTTAATTTTTGAAGTATGAATTTTCAAAGGTACCAGAATATAAAGAAAATACTGTGAAACAGATCTCTATATGATGATGTCTCAATATTAGTTGTTTTTTAAAATAGTTTTAATGATTCAAACTAAATCCACTTCCATTAAGTTGTCATTTTCCTGCCTAAATGCTTTGCAGTAGCCACTTGGCCCCAAAGCTTGTAAATACAACAACAATAACATGAACAAAAAACCAAGTCTTAAGTCCCACTAGGTGGAGTTGGCTGCACGAATCCTTTTTCGCCAATTTACATGACTATGGGAAATTTCGGCCGACTAATTTAGGGCTATTAAATCCTTACACACTATCTCATCAAGCTTTTTTAGGTCTAATCCTACCCGTTCTACTACCCTCACAGTAATTAGTTCACTCCTCCTTATGGATGCACTATTGGCCTTCTTTGCAGATGCTCAAACCATCTAAGTTGCCCTCCCATATCATATATCTTCAACAAGAGCTACACCGCCGCAAATGTGTTCGTCCCTAAATTTATCTTTAACTTTATGCTGCTCATCCACCTTAGCATTCTCATCTTGACAAAACAAATAACGAATAAAAAAGATAGATATGGGCCAACGAGGTCTAAATCCAAAGACTCAACAAAATTAAAGTTCCAATACCATGTTGACATCTTGGCCTCAAAAGCTTAACTGTCAGGGAGTGGGCTAAGTACGCGTGTCAAGCTAAATTTCTATCATTAGCAACCTTCTAAGACATAGAAGACACTAGATTGGTGTTCTATAAGGCTAAGCTGTAAGTTGCAAGATTCTAAGACGCGATCCAAGTAATTCATTGAAGAAAAAGAAAAGCTGCACACAGCTCAATTAGTACAAAATTAAAACTTTGGGCAAATATGTTCAGATAGTAGTTCTAGTGGCAAATATGGGATTCAATTATCTTCACAATTGTGATTGTAATTGATATTTGAAAAGTTTTTACACTTTCAATTACAGCAACATTATTGTGTTTTCCTTGGGGAAATAATAAACTGAGGATGAGAAACTGCACTAACATTCAGTGAAGCCTATGTGAGTGAATCTAAGGGATGGTTATAGATGCAATGATGAAACTTGCTAGAAGCTGTATATGTATCAAGCTGATGGCAAGTCGTGCACGCATACATCATCATACTATTTGACTAAGTGATCTGGAGCAAATTTAAATGTGATGGTAATGTTGAAGCCCACAAACCTTTGTTACAGCAATCTACTACCTAGGGCACACTGCTGTCTCAGAATCTTGATTTTGCATTTCTTGCAGAAAACCAGGATAGAACCCGTCCCCAATCATGGTGAAACATCACTCTTGTTATGGCACTATCATGATCCTATCATTATAAATCTCAAACAACTTTAGTAGGCCATATGCCTAAGAGTTTATTTTTTTAAAATGACAAAAGTTACAATATAAACTTATTAGGCATTATTATGTGAAAACATGGTGCTTATGTAATTGGGGTAGTTTATATGTTGGAGTTAGACATTTTTCTTTGAAATTTTCATGTTAGTTGTGTTTTATGATTACTTATTTAGCTTATACTATATAATATACATATATGCTTCCTAGATGCTTTTATCCCTTGACACCTTTGTTGGAATAATTTAATAGTTGTGCGCAATTTGCAATAAAATCAACATGAACAGCATATGTAAACAAACTGAAAGTTAAATAAAAATAATGCAGGATGGCCTATGAGTCACAAGAAGCCTCCCTCCATGCAAGTGGTGCCAGCAGTTTCTATCTCCAATATAAAACACATTGCAGCAATTTCATTCTATCAGCACATTGATGGAGAGATGGGGTGACCATTCTAGATTATTGTCCAAGCAATAGTAATATAATTGTTAAATTAACAAGAGAGGGAGAACAAAGAGGTGTGTAGAGATGATGATGATGAATAAGAAGAAAAAGAAGAAGCCAAAGAGCATTGGACATTGGAAGTGGTAATGTTAACATACCACCCTGCCTTCCTTTAAATAAAAATATAGAGATCCATTTTATAGAAGGGAATGACTCTAGAATGATATCTATTAGGAATAGACAATTTAAAAGTACAAAAAAGTATGAGTTTGTGACTCCCATACAAAATTGAAGGGGAGCCTAGGCACAATGGTAAAGTTATCGTCATGTGACTTGGAGGTCATGGGTTTGAGGCGTGGAAACATCTTCTTGCAAAAATGCTAGAAAAGGCTACGTATTGTAGACCCATTGTGGTCTACCCCTTCCCTAGACGCCGCATATGCAGGGAATTTTTGCACCCAATGATAGAGTTGGTGTTCTTGCTGTGGCTCCATGAAGGAGAATCCAGTTGGACTACCATGGTTTTGGCATCTTTCCTATGGTTGACTAATGACCATGGTTTTAAATAACGGCCGCGAATGTAACAGTTTTTTGGGTTACCAATACTGTTACACACCGCAAATCGGTGGGAAAAAAAATTGCTGCTATAGCGGTCGTTAAGGACCGCGACCGTTATGTAAAGGCTGCTACGGCCGTTACGTAACCGCTACAGGACTATTACATCAAAAATTTTATTTTATTTTTTACTTTTTCTTCTCACTGTTTCCCTCTCTTTCACAAATCATTCTCATTATACCATATGGCGAGAGAGGGAAAATATTATAATGAGAATGCCAATGACACAAAATTTACTATTTCTTTAAATACTCACAAGAGATGCATTAATTAACAATTTGAAAATATTAACTTGTTAGAAAAATATTTTATTTTGACAATATTAGTAATGTGATATTTATGTTCTATAATTTTCAACTTCAACCTTCTTTCTTTTCTAGCTATTTTATATTTGTATTATTCGTATGTCTTATGTGTCTAATAGATTAATGGAGTGTATCATGTATTTTGTTTTATTAATTAATTTAGCACACATAAGAATTTATCATAGATAAGAACAATGAGAAGTATAAATACGTACACGTAATTTTTCTATTAATGGTGGTTTAAAACAAATGTAAACTTGTTGCCCTTACCAAATAACTTAGCTACTCAAACTAAAGGATCCAAAATACACTAAAACTTTTTCTAAGGGCTAAAAGCTTGCAATATGCAAGTACGTTAATATGCATAAGGTTGTGCGTGCTTCAAAAAAATTCACAGCCGTTACACCCGCTTCCCGTTATGTAACATCCGCTACTCCCACTTTGTGTTACACCCGTTACCGTTACGTTACGCTACTTGCTACTGCGATTTAAAACCATGCTAATGACTCCTTTGGTTCCACATTGCCAATGTGAACAGTTTCTGCAGTTTTCAATTGAGGGAGTGGTGATGGACTCACATGTTGGGGAGATTTGTTAGGACCACATCCTAGTGAGTTGCCCCACATTGGAAATGAAGGGTGTCTTGTGTACGCAGATAGGTGGAGGCCCAAGATTTACCACATCCACACCCTCCCCACTTCCTTGTCATGTAACTATGCTGAAAACATAGTACTGAATCACTAGGCCAATGTGGAAAAAATCTTAGAAAGCCAAAGCATTTCCTTTGTATAAAAATAAAGCATTTCCCTTGTATAACTAGACAAGTTGTCTCATAACATATTATTTAAATGATAATTAGAATTTTGATTAGAATATCCACAAGTGAACTGTCCCAAATTGGAAAAGAATGTGGAGGGATAATATTTGGGTGGGCCCAAGACCTAAGCTTAACCTTTTGGGTCAAGTTTGTAGCCCATCCATGCATGTCAAGCCCTCGTGCAATGACTGCCCAACCAAATACTACAAGAAATACCAAAATGCAATGGTTTATGTTGGCTCTTAGCAGTCATGTATGCGTTTGTGACTCTCATGTTGCACGCGATGATAGAGTTGGTGTTCTTGCAGCAGCTCCACCTTGCAATGAAGTAGAGTCTAGTTGGCCTCCCATGGTTTTGGCATCTTTCACATGGTTGAGTAATAACTCATTTAGTTTGCATGTGACGAATAGGTGATGTGAATGGCTTCCATGGCTTTTGATCGAGGGAGTGTTGATGGACTAACAAATGATGGGGAGATGTATTAGGAATACCCGCTAGTGAGTTACCACACATTGGAAAAAATGTAGAAGGGTGTCTTATGTACATAGATAGGTGGAGACGCGAGATCTAATAGCTTAATCTTTTGGGTCAACTGAGTTCATTCATGTATATCAAGATTGTGTGCAAGAGCTAGTACTAACAAAGTTCTTTTATTTTGGGTTGAGAGTGGAAAGGAGTCTTGTGTTACTGTTGATAAAGTGACTGGCATATTTAGAAGGCATTCCTTTTGAAGCAATGTTTCTTTTATAAAAGTCTGAACTTTAAGGTGTGGATTTTCGGACACTTGCACCCAATTCTGTACCTCAAGGTGTTTTTCATAGATCTCATGTTGAAGAGAACCTCTTTATATGATTCTTGATATTAGTTATAGTTACTCAAATTGAGGCTCAATTTAATTTACCCTCAATATACATTGTCAACAGCCAAGTGATTGGAGAAAATTGTGTGTTTTTCTTAAATCATGATTTCCAAGTCTGGAAATGGTTTCATTTCATAGATTGTTCTTTCTTTCTCAAAGGATTATTCCTTCAAATTCCTTTGTTTTTTTTTTTTTTTTTTTGAATCTTGTTTTTGATAAAAGTCTATGGAGAATTTTTAATTGAAAATACCTCTTATATATATATATATGTATATATTAATTTTGAATACGTAAGCATCCATGGACTTCTAACATTGATGGCATTATGTGCTCCAATTGATGAAAACTTATTTATATTTTTTTTATGGAAAACTTATTGATTTTATTTGTAAAGATGCTCTTTCTACATGTGTTATGATCCCTCTTTTGTCACCTTCCATTGGCCTATATTCTCATTTTGACTAGGTACATGATTCAACAATTAACTTTTTAGCCAAATTGATACAGATTTGCGATTTTGGGCTCGCGAAGTGGCTGCCAAAACAATGGACTCACCACAATGTGTCAAAATTTGAAGGAACATTTGGGTCTGTAAGCCTCAAAATTCTTGTTTCACAGCTAATAAATTACATCTCTAATGTCTTCCTTGTATATTCAATGGCAGTTATTTTGCTCCTGAGTACTTCATGCATGGTATAGTAGATGAGAAAACTGATGTTTATGCTTTCGGGGTGCTTCTTTTGGAGCTTATCACTGGACGCCGTGCTTTGGATGATTTACAGCAAAGCCTTGTTGTTTGGGTTTGTTTTTGCACAATTTTGTGATACTGCCCCACATTATCATATATTGAAAGTCTTTTAGTAATTTATTTGATTAATTTATATATCTTGTAGGCAAAGCCTTTGCTAGATGACAACAATATTAGGGAGCTTGTTGATCCTGCACTTGGTGATGCATATGATCCAGAAGAAATGGATCGTGTGGTCTTGACTGCATCTTTGTGCATCGAACAATCTCCTATTCTACGGCCTCGAATGAGCCAGGTATTTTGGAGAAGTGACTGCTGCGGCCATGTGACTTTTATAATATTTTGTCCTCATGATATGCTTCTGTTATCTTGATTCAACTTATAGGAAGGTGATATGCTACTGTTATCTTGATTCAACTTATAGGAAGGTGATATCTATATTTCTGAAGAAAAAAATGGTAACTTAGTAATTTGTCCAGTTTCTATTACAGTGAAAAGATTCATGTCATTGTGAGATGTAACCGAGTGGAACACTCAATTGCGAAAGGGATATGAATCCATTTAGACGCCTTAGATTTCACTGTTCCTTTGGCTCCCATTCACAGGGTGGAAATGCCTGTTGTTTCAGAGGATGACAAATAGTATTCAAATGTTTCACTGATTCCACTTTTGTCAAGATGCCCTTGCATACCATCATGTGGTGCACTTATGGATGGTAAGCCGAGATAGAGGAACTGAATGCACTGCGAAATCAGAGAACGGATATGTGTACCATTTTAAAGATTTAATAAAGTAGTACACCAGAGCTAGTTACTGTAAGAGTAGGGCGGCTCAGATGGTTTTTGCATGTGCAACGTAGGCCAAATAGTACACCACTGAGGAGAAGTGAGCTAGTTATTATAAGGGGCAGTAGAAGGGGTAGGGGCAGACCTAAAATAACTTGGAATGAGATAGTAAGGATTTAATAGTCTTGAATTTGTCAAAGGAAATTGCCCATTATTGTGTAAAAATTGGCGGAAAAGGATTCAAGTAGCCAACCCCACCTAGTCAGATTTAAAGCATGTTTTGTTGTTGATAAAGTAGGTGTAGACCTGGGCATAGGCTGATCCCCCTATAGATCATGAGTCAACATTGGTTGTTTTATCATCATCCATGAGGTCAATTAAAAAATTAACGCATCTTAGAAGGTGAAACTGATGTCTTCTTGTGTTCTACTAGAAAGTGAAGTTGGGTTTTCATGTTTACTACCATGATATTTGTTGCCTACCTCACCATGTCCCTTTGAATCATGGTGGAAAATGCATTGGAAAACACTTCAACTCAAATCACCCCTCAATAAGTGACTAGTTTTTAATGTCTAGGACTTTTTATGCAACCTGTTTCTTTGACACATCACTTGCTGTCGCCAATAAACTAGGATGTTGTCGGAAAATTTTGCCCACTTTTGGGGCCAGTTGAATGCAGATATCCTGGAAATGGATTTTTTTTTTTTTTTTGAAATTGTCTTTTCACTACATTTGAACTTGATTTCATTTTCCCATTTTTTCAACAACATCAACAAGCCTTTAGTTCTACTAGGTAAGGTCAACTACATGAATCCTTTTCTGTCAATTCACCCGATTGAGAGCATTTTCCCATTTTCCCATTTTTTTTTTTTTTTTTAAATTTTGAATGTTCAGAAGTATGTTCCTCTACTCCCTATTCACTTGACAGGCATTATTGAGTAGCATTCTAGAAGTGCCTTTAAACACAAAAATTGCTCTGCATTTTTCTCTCCAAAGCAAAGAAAGATGTAATGCCAATCAAATAGTTCCTAATTTAATGTTTTGGAAGCCTTCACCTTCGAGTGAAGATCCTTCATTGAAACTCCATATTTCCTTATAGTGACTTAGTGAGGCATCAATTCATAATGTCAATTGCTGCGGAAGATGAAAGAGAACTCCTCCATTTCCTCAATGTCCCTGGATGTCTCTTTGCCTATTTTAAGCTAATTTCAAAGCTGCTTAGTCACAGCCTTAGTATTCTTGCAGGATACTAGATGCTCAAATCTCAGAAATATTGCCAGGAGTGAAGTTTAAATTGCAGTTAATTAGTTATTTTCTTTTGCTGAATGCAGGTTGTCATACTGTTGAGAGACGATGGTAATAACCACAAGTGCGCAACAGATTGTCAGAAGCGGAGACTACGAAGGACATACTCTGAAGAGCTGCTGGATGCTGAAGAATACAACTCAACAAGATATCTGAAAGATCTTGCTCGGCATAGGCAGTTTGTTTTGGGTTCTTGAGGGCAATGAATCAACCTTTGAACTATGGTAATTTTAGTACTTAGGCTTTCAAAACTCATGGGCAGTTTGGAAGCCCCATGGAAATCAGCTCACTAAAATTTGTTTTGCATGGCATTTGAAAGCTTCAGACAGACCATCCTTTAATATCAAGCATCCCAAAAGAGGAAAAAAAAGGGTTGACCATGATTACATAGAACAGTAACCTTTTGTGGTTTACTTGATAGCATAAAGCCATGAAATATGAGATGGATTTCTTCCAAATGCCATGTAAAACAATACTTCAATAAGTTGATTTCCAAGGGACGCCCAAAAACCCTTAATTTTTTCTCTTAAATGTAAATGTGGTTCAGATTATTTTTGACTTCTTCAGTTTTGAACTGGTTATTCATTCATTCATTTGAAAAAAAAAATCGCAAATTCAAGTTGCATGAATGGTTGGAGAAAAGAAGTAACCAAAGGAAGAATTAGGGCTTGTTCAATTGTAAAAAACTGTTTTTATTTTTTATTTTTAAAATTTCAAATAATTGCAAAAATACTACCTTATCTTCGAGAAATTATAAAGGAGACCCTCCTTCACGTATCCATGTGCTTGTTACCTAAATTCTATACACATTGAAAATGAATCCCCTTATTGACATATTTGATATTAGTGAATGTAAGACTAATTTGTCACATATCTAACATCTAAAATACAAACACGTGGAGGGATCCCTTTTATAATTTTCCCTTATTTTCTGAAAGGAATGATGGAACACAATAAAAATTTATCTTCCAATTGTTCTTAATAAATATTAAAAAGCTAAAAAAAATAAGGTGATATATATATTTTTTGGTAAATTTTTAGAAGACTGATGAAAAATAAATTAGTTTGCTACAAGTGAACAGGCCATTAACTATTATTATTTTTTTTTTCATTTTTTGAACTCAAAAGTCTCTTGTAACTTGTAAGTTAAGACTGAGGGGGATGCCCTTAAATTCAACTGGCCAATAAAGTTTTCAACAAGCCTTCTTCTTATTGATTGTTTTAAAACGAAATCTGTGGTGAAAGTGATATTATCATTCACACCATTATCTGACTTTAAGTTTTAATGAGGGAGCAAAGGTTGCCAAATCCATTTTCTTAACATCAAATCCCAATTAGGAAAATGTTAAGAAAAGGGAAAGAAAGTATAAAAAGATTTACTTTTTCATGTTTGATTATTAAGAAAAAAAAAATTCCCAAATCAATGAACAAAATTTTAATTTACGCAGCATTACATTTGATTTTTTTTTTAAAAAAATTTAATCGTATTAGAATAAAATTTTAATTTTTGTAGTAGTTGAGATAGAAAATATAATGAAAAACAAGTTTACTTATTATTTTTCTTTAAATTTTTTTTCCCAAACAAAATCCTTGATTTACTTCAAAAGTTTCCATGGTATTATTTGCTCAAAAAATCTTCTCCACATTAGACGTGGCAAAGTGCAACAGGTCGGATAATTTGTAGCGAATTATCGGGTGAGAATATTACAATGCATACTCAAGTCATTTAAGTTGTGGATTCATGTCGGTTCGGATAGGATAATCCGTGGCGGATAGTGGATAATCCATCATTCTCATCCCTAATATAACTTTTTTTATTTTATAACATAATACTGAAGCTGTTTTTAAAATTATAATTTGGTGATATATTAAATATTTAATAACTAATCAAAAAATTATATATATATATTATTTATTTATTTTTCAGAGCATGAATTTAGATACTTTTATTTTGATCACAAAAAAAAAACGGAGTATTTGGATTTGAGTTTGAATGTGGGCATAGGGTAAACCCAGAAACGCATATAGTAGTGCAAGAGTTGAGAGTGTGGGACTAGGCCTTGGCTGATAGAGCTTATGCTAATTGATTTGATGAGTAATAAGCATAAGCATATCGGATTATCAATGAATTTAAACATTAGTTGTTAGCTTATAGACATACATTAATTGGATAAAATCCTAAATTCACCAACCGACTCATTTAGAGGCGGATAAAAAAAATTCAAACGATATTCGACTCAATTAATGTGTGGGTCGGTTAGGAGTCAATTTAAGCAGAATGAATTCGGTTCAGATTAACGGATTTTTATCCATTTTGTGAGATCTACTTCACATACCCTTGAATAATTATGGTAGGTTGAGCATTTGCCAAAGAGAAAGACTCGAGGAACTGTTTTACTTACATGTAGGATTTAGATATCAATTTAGATTCATTAAAATGGCACGGGACTTTGAGGTTCACATCAAACCATACCTTTCACTTATATGAATCCACATGAATATTTTTGTAATTGATGAATTATAAATTTTAGGTAAAAAAAATCGCTCTTTATTTATGATTGGGAAAGGTATAGAGAGAAAGGAGATTGCTGTCCACTGACATTAATGAATAGCCAAAGGCATATAAATGACCTAATGAATAATGAGTCATTAAACATTGAGAGAGCAATTAATTAATGACCTTATTGAGGAAATTAGCTAATAATGGCTAATCAGTTGCTTAGAAAAGGAGTAAATTGTTGATTAGCTGGTCATTAAAAATTGGGAGAAAATTGCAGGTGGGGTTTATTTTTATAGTAGGCAAAGTCAAAGTCAACTTTGGAAGAGTAAAAATTCAAGAGTGAGATTGGGTTGGGCTTGGGCTCACTTGGCAGGGCCCAAAATCAGGATAGGGTATGAATGAAAGTAGGAAAGAGAAGCTGTGAGTATGTGACTCAGAGGTGGTGGGATTTTAAAATAAGCTCATACACTAAAGGTGGATTTCATGAGTGTGCTAGTGATTTTGCCTATGATTACATGGAAACATTCTCACTCTCCACCCCCTATAGGTGAATTATTGTGAAGTATACTCAAGAATGATGCTGACCAAATAAGAAATAAAATAGAAGATAATAATAATAATAATAATAAAATAGTTCTTATACTATTAAGCGGAATCTATTTTAATCTCTATACTTTTAATCAGTACAATTAAAGACTTAATGATTTCACGCAATTGTTTTTAATCATCCTAATTAAATTTAAAAATATCATTGAATCTTGATAAAATTGGTTACACGTATAGATTAAAGAATTGATATTACACATTGTATCACTATTATTTGTAATAAGTCTACTATTAAAAAAAAAAATCAGAAAATTCATTTGTGATGAAATAATTATACTTTTGAGTGCATAATTAGAATAAACTAATTTAAAAAATGATATATTTTTCTTAATTAATAATATTTGAGTTCCAAATAAGTCAATCAATCTCCAAGGATGGAAGAGCTCTCTATTGATTTCAACTCTCCAATTCATAACCATTAAGTTAGCTTTGATGACAATTTCGATTGAATTAAATTAATAAGTACAAGTCCTTAATTATTCAAATTAAAAATGTAGGAACTAAAAAAGATTTTCATTCAAAATATGTGGTTATGTATATATGTCCATCTTATTGAACCATGCTTATAACAACAATAACAACAAAACCAAGCCTTAGTCCCACTAAGTGGGGTCGACTATATGAATCATTTTCCGCCAATTTATGCTATCATGGACCATTTATTCTCTATTCCTTTTCTAGGGTTAAGATTGGCTAAGCTAGAGAGAAGTTCGATAAGATCCAAGGTAGGGAATATCCTCTCTTAGTCTTTGTTTGAAGTCACTGCGATTAAAAGTTTCAATTTAGGATGTATCAAAAAAAGGATTTAGTTTTAGTAGTGCAATCCTTTTTCAAAGATACAAAATATAGATGAGAAGACGATAAACGAATGAGCACTTGATTGTCTGAGAGGTGTAGGACACTACTTTTAGGAGTATATATGGCCTTATATGATGTAGGTTCGATGACTTCCTCAATATGCACTTGTGACATGAGGAAGCACAAATAGTGCTCAAATCTGCATGATACTAATAGGGAGTAAAGGGAGAATAGGGTTTTCTAATCGCAAAATTAGGTTTTTATGATATTCATAGGCATTTACATAGGGCAAACTCAATATATTATCAGGAATAAGACAAAACCTTGTAAAGAATAGTTCATTTAAATTTTGAAATCAGGAATTAGAATATGTTATATTAGTATTTGAACCTACTGTTGTAGCTGGAGCCAGGAGACAGCCACAAGAGCTAGAGCTGAGCTGGAAACGCGTGATGAGTTGGAAGGCGGAGCATTTATCTCCATTTTATCTCTCCATTGTAACTTCCCATTTATGATTGATTATGTTTAATTATTGTGATTTAAATATCAGCCCTATAAATAGAGGGCTGAGTAATACATAGAGGAGAATAAGTGAGAAGCTCAGAGAGTAGAGAGGAGGAAGAGGAGGAAGAGAGGGAGAGAGAGAAAGTGAGAATTGAAATTTTTCGGCGAAATAGTGAATATTTGGTGTGTGCTCCGTGGACATAGGTCGATATCGATCGAACCACGTTAAATTTCTAGTGTCACATCTTTCTGGATGCTCATAGGTTCCTAACAAATGGTATCAGAGCCCGGTTGGAGCAGAAAAGTCATATCTGAAGTGATCCCGAAATCACAGCTCTGTCCAGTGGATCAAAACTAAGTTTTGAGGCCACCATCATATTCAGCTCGCCGAGACGAAGAGAACCGCGCAGACCAGAGCTCGAACGGAGTCTAGACGAAGCCTCACGCGCCTCGCCGGAGCAGGACGCTTCACCATGCGCCGGTCACTAGCTCCTCACGCGCTGCACGTGATTGCACGCGTCTTCCTCGCCCTGACAGCCTCGACCCGACCCGGGGGGAACCTGAACCGACCTGGATACAGACCCAGACCGGGTTAACCCAAGAACCGGTCCCTGACCCGGATCTGAACCGCCGCCTCAGCGCCACGTCAGATGCCATGTCAGCAGGTGGACCCCATGAGCACGTCAGTAGGTGGGCCCCACTACCATGTAAGCACTTACCACGGAAATGGCCACGTCATTGTGCCACGTCAGCAAGTGGACCTACTGCCACGTCATCGTGCCACGTTAGCAGAGTTGACTAAGTTTGACTAGGTTTGACCATTACTTTGACCGAGCTTTTCGGAGTCGTTTTAGGTCCGTTTTTCGAGCGACTTGAACCATTTCTAGGGTTTTGATCGTTCTGGATCCAACCGCACTATCCATTTGAGCTAATTCCATATCTAAATTAGCAAATCGAGATGCCAAATGAAAAGAGCTCAAAAATCGAAATGTTTAATGTCAACAATTTCGGTTTCTAGAAGATGTAGATAGAAGATTATTTGTTTGGGAAGGAATTGCACTTACCGTTGAAGGGTAAGCCAACATCCATGAGCGAGGACGAGTGGGAGTTACTCGATAGAAAAGCCCTCGGAGCCATCAGAATGATGTTGTCGAAATATGTGGCTTTTAATATCAAGCATATATCATCTACCAAGTCTCTGATGAATGCGCTCTCTAATATGTACGAGCAGCCTTCAGCCGCAAATAAGATACATCTCATGAAAAGATTATTTACGATGAGTATGTCTGCAGGTGAAAGTTTCAGCAGGCATTTGAATATCTTCAATGAGTTGTCTGATCAACTCGCCTCAATCGGGATAACGTTTGATAATGAGATTCGGGCCGTACTAATTCTCAGCCAGTTGCCTGAAAGTTGGAATGGTGTCATTACTGCCATCAATAACTCCACAGGAAAATCAAAGCTTGTACACGATGAGGTCGTCAGCATGATTTTGACGGAGGAAATAAGAATGCAGCCAAACCATGGCTTCACTTCAAGTTCAGCCTTGAACATGGAGAGTCGAGGTAGAGGAAACAGGCATGAACGATCAAACAACTGCGGAAGATCTAGGCCCAGGCAGTCTAAATCCAGAGGTACTTAGGACACAGGTTCCCAAAGCATAAAAGTTATTGAGTGCTGGAACTGTGGAAAAACTGGTCATTACAAGAACCAGTGCAGGAGTCAGAAGAAAGAATATGAGACGAGGGCAAAGACAGAAGTAAATATTGCTTCCGAAAATGATGAGATGTTGATCTTGTCACGACCTGCTATTTAATTGGATATATTTTTTTTATACTATGATATTTAACATGCTCTGATACCATACTAGTTAAACCCAATTATCAACCTAAGCAGCGAGAAGCAGAAATCTCATAGACATAACCATATATATATATATATATATATATATATACAATACCAGAGTACTAACATGTTTCCCAAAATATACACATATATATATATATATGTTTCCCAAAATACCCTTAACTAAGTTGGGATATACAAAAATCCTCCACAAACATACTCACTATCTACTGACAGGGCAGTACTGAAGCCCCTCTATCTGCGAGCCTGGTCTGCTTGCCTACCTAATTTACCTAAAAAATGATTCAACACTGGGATGAGCCAACGCTCAGTAAGACGAAATATGCTATTACTAGTGTGTGGTAAATGAGCTACAATATTATGAAAATATGTTTCTATATAATCATGTATAATTGGATATATGAATACAGTACAAGTAATAAAAATGCACCACCCTTTCCATGTTGCTTAACATAAAAGTATTGTAGGTTACTATTCAAAATACTTCTAATGTACATACGTATGTTCCCTATTCTGTAAATCTGTATATGCGTAATAGTAACTGAAACTTTCCTGTGGATAACTGTGTGTCATGATTTAACCCCTCATGACAGGGTTGTGTTGTAGGCGGGATCTACCCTGGTTGGCCGACCATGATAAACCACTATACTCCATCGGTCTGATCTGCCCACCTCAACCCATATCTGATGGGGAGCCTGTCCACGTCAGGGGCCTAGGTGATCGACCTACTACCACGTATTATCTAAATAGGTGGTTGCACTCATAACATAAATATCTGTAGCAACGGTACCGTACTCTGTAACTGCATAGTTCAACAGGGTCTGATATTATATAATATATCTCTATATACAACTATCTCATTTACCATGATTCTGAAATAACTGTCATAACCATGATACTGAATAAATTGTAATTGTAATTCATAAGTCATGATACTGAGACCTGTATAATCATAACACTGAAAACTGCATAATCATAGTACTGAAATTTGTATAATCATGGTACTAAGATTCGTATAATCATGGTACTAGAATTCATATAATCATGGTACTGAAATTCGTAAAATATATCTCCGTACTATATTCATATTCTCAAGCCACACCAAACTTTAATACATACTATTCATAATTTAATAAAGTATGTAATATTTTAAAATTACCTAACATAGCATATTTCCCTTACCTGACTACTGAAAAGCCCCTATGGTTTACTAGCCTAACATCCGCAAGGCCTTCCACATAACACCCTGAAAACAATGTTTGCCAGAACAAAATATCAGTATTTTTTCGCCTACATTATTTTCTTATAACTGTCAGAAGGCTAAAAATGGACTAAAGGGCTTTACCCTGAATTTGGGATGAAATCAAACTTCGTTTCACCAACGATCCGCTCTGGCAGACTTGTAAAGAACTTCGCTAGGAGCGTCGTGGTGGCTTCGGATTGTCGATCCGGTAACTGGCGGGGACGAAATCTAAGAGAGAAAGGAGAGAGACCGTAGGAGATAGAAAGGAGAGAGAGAGAGAGAGAGAGAGAGAGAGAGAGAGAGAGAGAGAGAGAGAGAGCAATGAAAATGTGATAAAAATTCGAGTTTTCACTACTTATAGGGCTAGATTCGTCGATGAGACACGTCACCTCGTTGACGAGTCCTTCAGTAAATTCGTCGACGAACCTTACCCTTTGTCAACGAAATTCAGAGTAGCCCAATCCTTCGCTCGATATTTTCTCATCGACGAAATCTTGTCTTCGTCGACGAAATCTTGAAGACCTTCGTCGACGAAACCCTGTATTCACCGACGAAGCCTGGTAATTTTTGAAAATTTCTCCTTCTGTTTTCGTTTCCATTTCTCTCCCTCTTATTATTAAAATACTATTATTCTTTGGGTCACTACAGATCTGCTCTTTGGAGAGCAAGCAGGAGTCTTGGGTCTTAGACTCCAGAGCCTCATTTCATGCCACTTGCTGGAGAGATTGCCTAGAAGAGTACACACTAGGTAATTTTGGTAAGGTGTACCTTGACAACGATTAACCTTACGACATAACCAGTAAGGGAGTTGTGAAGATTAATGTAAACAGGTCAGTATGGAAGCTGAAGGATGTCAGATATATTCCAGACCTGAGAAAGAATTTGATCTCAGTTGGTCAGCTGGCAGATGAGGGATACACGATGAAATTCTTTGGCAATGAATGGAAAGTTTCAAAGGGTGTACTAACGATTGCGAGAGGTAAGAAAAGCGGAACACTTTTTCTAACCTCCAATGCCTCTATGTCTATTTCAGTTGCTGTAAGAAATGACGACAGCAACATCTGGCACCAACAACTCGGTCACATGAGCGAGAAGGGATTCATGATGATGCACTTAAAGGGAAAATTGAGTGGTCTACAATCAGTGCAGATTGACATGTGTGAGGATTGTATAGTCGGGAAACAGAAGAGGGTTAGTTTCCAGATAAACACCTGTACCCCAAAGAAGAAGAGACTAGAACTAGTCCACTTAGAATGTGTCAGGACACAATAGCAGAATGTCAAGAATCCTCAGGTGGAGGAACTAGTGGAGCATACGTCGCACCACCATCTCCTACTCCAACTCCAGAGCTTAGGATATCTACTCAGTCTCATGTTCCAAACAAAAGGTATATTGATTACATACTTCCTACAGATGGAGGAGAGCCCGAATGCTATGATGAAGTATGTTAGGTGGTAGATACGAGTAAGTGGGAGCTCCCGATGAAGGATGAGATGAAGTCCCTCACCTCCAACAGAACGTGGAAGTTGCCCAAAGGCCTTCACAACAAGTGGGTGTACAGAATCAAAGAAGAGCATGAAGGCTCCAGAAGGTACAAGCCTCGGTTGGTAGTCAAAGGCTTTGAACAGAAGGAAGGGATTGACTACACCGGCATCTTTGCACCTGTTGTAAAGCTATCAGTCATCAGATTAGTCTGTAGGAATCAAGCAGACAGGAAGGTGGTGACTATAGAAAAACTGAAGTTGTGTTCAACTTTAGTTGGTTTCATGCCTGAAGACATATATTTTGAGTACATCATTTATTCATGATACTGGTTGAGGAGGCGTCTTAGTCTCCAAGTAGGAGATTGTTGTAACTGGAGCTAGGAGACAGCCAGGAGAGCTGGAGTTGAGCTGGAAACGCGTGATAAGTTGGAAACGCGGTGCATTTATCTCCATTTTATCTCTCCATTGTAACTTCTCATTTATGACTGATTATGTTTAATTATTGTGATTTAAATATCAGCCCTATAAATAGAGGGCTGAGGAATACAAAGAGGAGAATAAGTGAGAAGCTCAGAGAGCAGAGAGGAGAAAGAGGAGGAAGAGAGGGAGAGAGAGAGTGAGAATTGAAATTTTTCGGCGAAATAGTGAATATTTGGTGTGTGCTCCTTGGACATAGGTCGATATTGACCGAACCACATTAAATTTCTAGTATCACATCTTTCTGGATGCTTACAGGTTCCTAACAACTACTAACATGATGCGAGATCCATATCATTGGCATATGCATCAAAGTAAACCTCACTTGTATTGATCAAGTGCTATCGTTGTAACATCTTATGATTGATGGATTCCAAATTTTACATGGAAGAACCATTACAAGTCTTTCTTCATAAGTCAACCCACAAAAAGAAGTTAATTAATAATAGCTTGTTAATTAATTAACAAATGAAATAAACAATTATTTAATTACTAATATCAGATGAATTTAAACTAAACTTGGGCCCACCTGCGAAGAGCCTAAAGCCTTGAATTTGCTAGTCACTGCACATGATGACTGTGTGTTTTCATGATTCACCTATTTTAAGTTAATTAATTTAGTTAACATAATTATAAGGATTTAAAAAAATACAAAAAATTTGAAGAAGTACTTCAATACCTATACATAAACGTTCATAACATATTCAAAATTGTAATAATTATCGAGGAGTTAAAAACTTATTAGTCATACAATGAAACTATGTGAAAGATAGTTGAACAAACACTAGGGTTTGAAATGAGTTTTTTAGAAAATCAATTTGTTTTTATACTTGGAAGATCAAGTGCACAATCTATATATCTACTAAGAGATTGATTGACAAAGTTTAAGGAAAAGAAGAGGGACTTGTACATGATTTTTTGTCAACTTAAAGAAAACCTACGACAATTTTGATAGAGTATGAAGGAAAGTTCTATATGGAAGGTTTTAGAAAAAAAGGAAGTATGTTAGTGATATTAATGACTAACATTAGGACTAAATATTAAGAGTTGAAGGAATTTTCATTCCCAATAGATGTATATTAAGGGATGACTTTAAACTTTTATCTTTTGCATTACTAATGGATGCACGTACTAGGAGTGCCCAAAATGAAGTTACATGGTGATGATGCTTATAGATGATATTGTCTTAATTGATGAAATTAACTGCATGTTTGATTTACAAAATAGAATGAGATAGGAAAGGAATAGAACGAAAATTTGAATAGAGAGAGCAACCAAAAATAAGTGATAAATTTAATTCCATTCCATTCCTTTGTACCATATGTATAAGGGTGGAGTAGAATCTATTTTAGAGAATTATGGAGTGAAACTTTGAAATGTAAAGATTTTAAGATAAGTACAAATGAGACAGAATATGAAATGTAATTTTAGTCATAGTAAGAAAAATATTAAAGAGAAGATTAAGCTTTACAGTCAACAAATAAATAGCATGAGTGGATTTTGATACCTTGGATTTATTACGTAAGTTGAAGGTGAAATTGAGAAGATATAATACATTCAATTAACGTAGTTTGGGTAAACTAGAGAAGTGCTTCAAGTGTGCATGTGTTTGTGATCATAGAATATATATAAATTTAATAAAAAAATTCTTTAGGACAACAGTAAGACCACACTACCAAAAAAGGGATTTTTAGTGACGAAATTATTAGTGACGAAGCAAAAATCACCACTAATAATGAGCCATTAGTGACAAAAATAAAATTCATCACTAATAACCAAAGTATTAATGACAATTTTTAAAATCGTTACTAATAATGCATTTTTAGTAACGAAATTGAAATCGTCACTAATACCTCCGTCACTAAAAAAAGATTTCTTGTTCAAACTATTGGGAGAAAATATTAGCATTTTGGATATTAGTGACAAAAATTTTCGTCACTATTAGTGGATTATTAGTGATGGTTGTGATTTGTCACTAATAGTCTATTAGTGACAATTTTTGAAACCATCACTAAAACTCTTACCTATAACCCTTATTTTCCCTTCGTGCTAAAATCACAAATCCCCCCTATTCGCGTTGAAATCCCAAACCTCCCTACACAATCGAACCCCCCTCCCTCCTCCTTACATGATCAAAGCCCACTGCCGGACGCACCTCCAACCTATTGCCGGACGCACTGCCGCCGCCGCACCACCGCTGTATGCAGCACCACCGTTACCCACCACCACCTGCAAGAAGGTGTGCCTCCTTCGTGCCTCCTCCTCCCCCTCGTAATCGTCTTCTTCTTCTTCTTCTATTACTGTTTTTGTGTGTGTGTATGCATGTGTGTGTGTGTGTGTTTGTTTGTTACTGTCTTTTGATATTGAACTATGGTTTTGATAGTTATATTTTCTTTGTACTCTTACGTATTTATGTTAAACTCGTTACTTCTCGGTAGTATCAGATGAGCATATTTTTGTAAATTGAGACGTACTTTATATTTTGATTTTGATTTTGGATGTACTTCATAATTTAAAATACAATGCCAAAATATACAATATAGGATTTTTGTTTGTAGTGCTAGCATCCCTCTTGTGTCTCCTTCAGTTTGTTTTCATGTGTTATATTTGAGCAAGAAATTTAGCAAAACCAACATTACGAGTTGAAAGTAGACAAACATGTGACCATCGAGTGGAAGCATCAATTAAAACCATGAAATATCGAAATGATCTGCAAGATGAATGGATTGGACCTCAAATATCTCCTTGTATTCTTTGCAGAAAAGATGGAGACTCTAAAGATAATTTAGATGGAGAAGGTCTAATAAGTAGTTTTCCTTGAGCACAAGAAGTATAAAAATAATCACCAAGTAAAAGAACTTTTTGATCCTTTAATGGATGTCCATGTGTATTTTCAATGATTCGTCGCATTATAGTTGAACCAGGATGACCAAGACAATCATGCCAAATTATAAAACTTCTAGGCTCGGAGCACTTCCGGTGCATAAAATTTGATTCAACCATCCTTATTTTTGTGAAATATAGGTCAAATGAAAAACTTGAAAATTTTTCTAATATGATCTTTTGGTTTGAAACTGTAGATGTAATAAAAAGATATTCCATATCTTCTTCATTTTTGGTTTCAACATGATATCCATTGCAACGTATATCTTTAAAACTTAGTAGATTTCTTCAGGATCTAGTGAAATACAACGCATCATCAATATACAATTTAGTCCCATTTGGAAACATAATGTGAACTCTTCCAGAGCCTTCTATTACATTTGCAGAGCTAGATATTGTATTAACATTAATTTTAGCTAATGTTAATTGTAAGAAATATTATTTAACACGAAAAATTGTGTGAGTCGTGCCACTGTCCACCAAACACATGTCACCCTCCACTTTATCAAGTTTATTTTGTATGATCTAGTAAATGAAAAGTAAAATTTAAGAATTAAGAAAAATAACAAAATATTACCAAACATATTATATGTAAAACTTTTAATAAAAAAATTACATAAGTTAATTTTTTTAAAACAATATAAACATGAAGATAAATTAATAGTAGACATTTCCATCCCCAATCAAATGATCAATTTCGCCACTAGGATCCTTAAAAAAATCAAAATCAACATTCAAAGGAGACTCATACTTAGTATCAATGGGTTCAAACAAAATCACTTCAACATTTTTTGTAACGATTAGGAAAATTTTGATTGTTTAAAATAATAAGAAGGATAATAAAGGAAAATGGAAAATAGAAGAAAAGGGAAAAGAAATTGGAAAAGGAAATAAGCAGGCGCTCGTCGAAGGGCTGAATTTTCTCGTCGACAAGCAGTCTTCAAAGCCTCGTCGTTGAGTATGCTTGTCTCATTGATAAGGGTTTGTCGAGAGAGGGTTTTGAATACCCGAATTTCATCGATGAGATCCCGATCTTGTCCACGAGTGGTGTATTTGGGATCGTCAACGAGTCCATATGTCTTGTCGACGAGGCCACGTGGCAAGTTGCTTATAAATAGGGAGAAATTAGAATTTCAGTGAGAACTTTACTTTTTCCTTCTATTTCTCTCTCCACCTACGGTTCCTTTGCCTTCTCTCTTCGATTCCAGGCCGGATTTAGCTCGGTTTGACGATCGGAAGCTACCACGAGATTCGTGGGAAGATTCTCTACAATATAGGCAGAGCGGATTTTCGATTTGAGAAGTTAGGAAAACATTCTAAAATCAGGATAAGTGAAATAATTTAAAGTATTATTATTATTATTATTATTATTATTATTATTATTATTATTATTATTATTATTATTATTATTATTATTATAAGGTATTTGGAGCCTAGAAAGTATTATATGGGTATTTTTCTTAGATTTGAGAAAGTTGGGATTTTTGAAATACCGGGTCTCGTTTTTTTTGAATTTTGAGCAGGAATCCCGAGGAGCAGGTAAAGGGAAATATTTTATAATAGCTTTTTAATAATTTTAAACAACTAATGTAGACATCCTATTTTTGCCCAGACCAAATACAACAAAATTATTATTATTATTATTATTATTATTATTATTATTATTATTATTATTATTTATTGTTACTTTACTATTATTATTTTCATCATTCTTATTATTACTTTACTATAATTATTTTTGCTATTTCTATCTTTATTAGTATTATCATTATTTTCAAACCTCATTATTATTATTACATTACTATTATTATAATTAATATATTATTATTATTATTATTATTATTATTATTATTATTATTACCATATTTATTATTACCATAAAACTATAAAAAAAAGAAAAAAAGAAAAAAGAGAAAAGAAAAAAGAAAAGAAGGGCGGCAGAGGCTAGGGTTTTCAAAATTTTTTTTTATAAAGGGAGGGGGGCTCGCACATCAGCACACAGTCGGGGGGCGGAGACACAAGAAAAGATAAAAAAAATAAAAAAAAATCTAAAGTTCCAATTTTTGGTTCCTCTCCCGCAGCCCTGCTCTTTCTCCCAGCTCTCTCGGTTACTCTACCTCCCCTTCCTTCTTCTTCCCTTTCTTCTTCTCTTTCTTCTATTCCCATCTTCCTCTGTTCAGCCATCGGCGCCCATCGCCATCTCCTGCTAAATCTGCTACACAACCACCATCCTCAGCCACCACTGCAACTAGTCAGCCGAGTAGACCACAACAAATATCCATTCCGGCACCCCAACTCCAGCCGTAACCTCCAGCCGACAACCCACTGTCACGGCCTGGCTGGAAGCTCACGACAATGCCCCACGCTCTCTTCGACAAGTCTCCATCGTCTCTGTCCTCGCCCGTTAACCACCATTGCTGTCGCCTTCCGCCGCCAAACATTGGTTAAGTGTTCTAACCACACTAAAATGTTAGTGGCGACTCCATTTCGATTTTTCCTGAAAAATCTAAAACAATTTTTATTTTGCCACCCCGGGGCACCCGAGCTCCGGGACGTCGCGACAACTAATTTCAGGTATAATTCCTATATATTTAGGTATAATTTTCTGAAACATGCTGGTATTGGAAATATTGATTATATATATATATATATATATATATATATATATTATTGGGAAAAATCGTGTGGTTGAAACCATTCTTGTTAATTAAATGATTGTGAGCATTGTGGAATGATGAATCATTGAGATTGTGAGCAGTGTTTGGTCGTGATTTCTGCCTGGTTGAATATACTGGTTGATTGCGGATACTGATGTTGTGTATACTATGGTAGAACTATGGATGCGTTGAATGATTGGTTTGCTATTGACTTGTGTTGTGGTTTATTTAAATTGCGATATAGTGTTAACAGTGGTATGAGGAGGTCGTTATATCGTACCTGGTATAACCGTTATATAACGTTGGCAGTGGTATGAGGAGGTCGTTATATGGGCACTTATATTGGGAGGTAAACATTGGTAGTGGTATAAGGAGGTTGTTTACCTATTTACCATGAACGAAATGTTTGTTTTGTAACTTGTATGGTTTGATTAGTCTTGTGTGGACATATATGCTGTGTGATTGGTTTGTCTTGTGTGGACCAGTCTTGTGTGGATGTGTATGATGTTTGTGTTAGAGTCCTATGTAGACAATTACATGATATGTGGATGTAGACCTTGTGTGGGTATGATTGAAGACTGTATGATTATCCTATGTGGATTGGTTGTGATGTGCATATATGTGTGGGGTTCTGTGAGACGAATGTTGTTGGCTACGCATGACTTTAATTAATTAAATATTTAGTGTAAAGTAGATTATTCTACCCGATGGTTTGTTGAGAAAGACGAGTACTCTAGTAATTATTTGTGGATACCAGAGTAAAGGGAAGCCACTTGTATGGGCGGATGACCTTCCCTATTCTTGGTGACTTTATTTAGATGCATAACCCGAGGGCTTACTGAGAAAAGTAAGTGCCCTGATGTTAGCATTAGAGTAGAGAGAATCTACTTATATGGGCGGGTAGACTTCCCTATTCTCGGGAATTATCAGTAAAATATTTATGTATGTGGGCATGTGATTGGATGACAAAGACGTTGACCATGTTGTGATTATGAACGTGATATTTTGGCTACTAGTGGATCATAAATGCAATTGTATGGATATTTAATTATATATTAAACATTTCAGCCACACACTACTATAAAGTATTTCTTCCTTATTATGTCTCACCCTATCAATGATTTAATCTTTTCAGGTTATCCAGGTGATCGAGCTTAGATAGCTCCAGGGTGGGGTAGTTTTGTGAGTGGTACCAAAACGAATATGTTTTTAGTTTTTATGTTATATATACTTTATTCAGGTTTTGTAATATGAAGAATGTGGTTTTAATTATTATTGATCTGCATGTGTAGATATAAAACTTTGGTATACTTTGTTGAGGATATTTTATTATTTCTGCTGCGTGAATGATATTAGAGACGCATGTTGGTCTCATAACACTCCGAGCCCCATGTGGCGGGTCCGGGGCGTTACATTTTTCCCTTTTCCTTTTAACGATGCCTTGTAAAGATCAACTAGGTGTTTAGGAGTGCGACATATTCGAGACTAATGACCTTTTGTTTCACACCTATAACAAATATTGTCATTATTTTGCACTTTGTTATTTTGTTCAAAGCTTTCTTTATTCTTTGCCCATTTCATTTAAGTCTTTTCAGCACCTTTGCTTTCAAACTTTGAATGATGATTATCATGTGTCTAACAATTTTTCCTACCACAACCCCTTTTGCCACCACGATCTCATCCACAACCTTGAGAAAAAGCCACATTCACTTCAGGAAATGGTGTTGAGCCCATTGGATGAGATTGATGATTTTTCAACAAAAGCTCAATATTTTGTTCAGCCACAAGTAAACAAGAAATTAGTTCAAAATATTTTGTAAATCTACGCTCTCGATATTGCTACTGTAGGAGCACATTCAAGGCATGAAAAGTCGAATATGTTTTTTCTAACATATCATCATCGGTAATTTTTTCTCCACATAACTTCAATTGAGAGCTAATTTTGAACAAAATTTAATTATATTCACTTACAGTTTTAAAATCGTGCAGTCGTAAGTGTATCCAATCATATCGAACTTTTGGAAAAATTAGCGTTTTTTGGTGTTTATATATCTCCTTTAAGTTGTTCCAAAGGACTAATGGATCCTTAATAGTAAGGTACTCAATTTTCAATTTTTCGTGTAAATGGTGTCGAAGGAAAATCATTATCTTTGCTCGATCCTGCAGGGATGCTTGATTTCCTTCTTCAATTGTACTTCCAAGATTCATAACATTAAGGTAAATCTCAGCATCAAGTACTCATGACAAATAATTTCTTTCAGAGATATCAAGGGCAACGAATTCAAACTTTGTGAGGTAAATATTAAATGAAAATGTTATTCTCACATATATCCCAACATAAAAATATTTAAGGACACGTACTAAAGATAAAAGATATAGTTAACATATAAATATATTTTGACAAAATACTAAAGTTATATAGATAACAAATGTTAAAGGAAACAAGATTTTTATCTTAGAATAACACCAACGAAACTTGTTATACCATTAGAGACTTGATCGTGCTGATAACATGTTGTAAATGAAATAAACAGAAAAACAAAATGGTTTGGAGTTATAGAAATTCAACAGTCTAGTTCTTCAAGAACTAGATGTTGCTAATCATCTTATTATTTCATTTTATTATAAAGCATGTCCTTATATAGGCAAATACATTGGCATCCCAAAAGTTAATCACATAATGAACTATTATGTGGGCATACCAAATGTTATAACCTATTATCTAGATAATCATTCACATAAATATACATGTTTTACAATAATTTTACACTTCTAAATGATTAGAACAAATTTTTAATCATAGCAGTACCCCACCATCATACAACCAAAAAGATGCTTTGCTTCTTGGCATTGCATGGACACCTTTTTGAATCTCTAACTTTCATGGCTTAATGAGTTTGATGGTGCTTATTAATTGGTCCAAAGCTATAAATGCATCTCAAAATTTTCCTGCCAAACAAACGGAGCTAGAACTACTTTTGGCTCGCTCACAGTACCAAACCCCACACGGAGGTGGGAGAGCATCACTATCTATTCCCCAAAATTCCGCAAGAAATTGAGTAGGAGAAAAAGTACACAGGCCTTGGCAAATAACAGTTGGGAGATTGGAGACCTAATTATAATAAAGCCCACCATATATATGGATAAAGGAGAGGGCAGGTGGGACAGCCGTAGTTGATGGGTAGAGCTCAACCCCATGAAGGTAATGAGGGCTTCTTGACAGCTTATGTCTAGCTCCCAATGTGCAGAGAAGGTGATATGATAATGGCCTTTTGAGTTTTTTTCTGTGCTTTTTTGTTTTTTTTTTTTCTTTACTTGAAACTTTTACTTGAGGTCACAGTAAGGTTGTCGCCGTATAACCTGGAGGTCACGGTTCGAGGTGTGGAAATAGTTTCTTACAAAAATACAAGGTAAGGTTGTGTACTATAGACCCATTGTGATCCGCCTCTTTTCCTTGTGATCCCACCCTTCTCCCGCGGGAGCTTTGTGCACCAGACTGCCCTTTTACTCAGAACTTTTACTTGAGCAAGTCCTTTAGATCCACTTAGAGGATACGTAATCGGGGAACGAAAACATTGTTGCTCGCTCATTTACCATTCTTGGTAATCACTAGTAATTCACTAGGCAAATCACAAGTAGAGAATCGAACCTGAAACTTTGGGGTCACCAAGATCTAATTTTGCCCTATCACTTGAAGAAACCTAGTTAGGTAAGTGTTTGTCTCTAATTTTGTTTGTTTATTATTATTTTTTATTTTTCTTGAGACAACTTGCAGTGCGCAAAAGAAGGCTTTGTTTTTCAAAAAAAAAATAAAGAAAGAAAGAAAGAAAGATTAACGATATTTTTATTAAAAAAATTGTGTACATAATGATGGAACCTATATAGGAAAGGTGAACTATGAATATTAAAATACTAGGAAAACACCTCGTTAAAATAATTAAAGATTAAAAAAATGATTTTCATTTGTTACTACAATAATTGAAAAAATTACAGTAGAAACCAAAAATTTAAAATTAAAAATGTAATGCAGACAAGCATTTTATCACCACTTTTTTTTTTTTTATTGCAATGAAAATAAAAAATAAACTAAATTGTCTCTAAATTGTTGAATTATTTATTAGGTAAAGATTCATGAGTTCAACCTAAATTTTTAAAATTATGGTACCTTCTATTATATGTGCCTTGAGTACTCTAATTTTAAAAAGTAAAGATTTTAAAATCTAAAATTATTAATTGTAAAAAGACACATTTCAAGGGTGCTGCGTGTTAGAGACATCGTCAATTACAACGTTTCTACCTCATTTTATATTTTTGCTACTTTGAAGATTATCGTCTAGTTTTACTAAAGCAGCTTCAATACCCTCGATTCAAGAAGACTTGTCGGGCTTTTAAGTCTTCTTGTGTAATAGTAACTCTCTAGAAAGCTCCTGCCGCAGAGCTCTCATACTTAGTAAAGAGTTTGATCCTCAAAAGCATGCAAAGCGATAGATGAAACTCATAAAAATTGAACATATATATACAAATCGCTTCCTAGTGGACTTGGCAGTTACTTTCAATACCTATAATTAAAAAGAAAATTCTTAGTTTTATATTTACTCAAAAGAAATAAATTGAAGTTCTCTAATAAAAAAAAAACAGAAGAAGAAATTGAGCCATCAATTGAAAGCCCCTATATATTTTTAGGCCACATAAAAGCGTGGAAAATCCCCTTTTTAAATATCTTCTTCCCCATTTCTACATTTGAACCTATTCACTACTAATTTCAGACATAATCCAAGTAATAACACCATATGTTTCTCTATTGTCTCAATGCCCTACTTTAGTAATTAAGCTAGCTAGGCATGCATCGCTATCACTAATACTTCATCCTACTACTTCCCCTATCATGCACTTCTAAAAATACCCATGATTTTGTTCAATGAAAAGTGCATCAAGTTTATCATTGGTAGTTTCATAAAACTTTAAAATCACCATTACTTGTTACTTGTTAAGAGTTTTTCCCTTTGCTATTTTCGTTTTATCTTTCACAAATTCGAGTTTGAATTAGTTGTAAATTTATATTTAATTGTTTAGGTGTACAAAATTTAATGTTTAATTACTATGTAATACATACATCCATAGTATTATATTTTAATGCAAAACGCTTTTTATTTTTTATTTATAGATTTCACAATAATTACAAAAAAGACAACGTGTTTTTCAATTTTCAAAAATTATAAAGGGCAGTGTGTAGGATAGTGGATATTAGGACTTGAATTTAGGGTTGTGTGAATTTAGAAAAAAAGTAAATACATAATTCACATAAATGAAATTTGAATATTCAAATTCCATGCTCCTATATGCAAAATACGAATCAGAAATATAAACAAAACTAATAAAAATGTATTTTTAAATTTTTTATATGAATTAAAAAAATTAGAAAATAAGGTGACATTTTTGTAATTATTTGAAAAATAAAAAGGAAAAATACAAATATTTTCATCAAAAAAATTAGTACCAAAACTTTTTTAGTGCTGTTCATTTATAATTTCATACAAATGCTGTAAAAATGAGAAAATAGCTTCTTTTAAAAAAAAAAAAAATTCTTTGATGAAAAAACGGTTTTCCACAACTAAACAACCCTAAATGTTTCTCTTTAACTAAAAAAAAAATGCATGCGCATATATATATATATATATATATATATATATATATATATATATATTAGGGTTTTTTTCATCTTCATCTCTTCTCTCGCACAGTCTCACGACTCTCACCCTTTATTGATCAAGATTTGGTGCTGAGGTGGAGATCTGAGAGGCGCAGCACGCAGAGCCACAGAGGGCCTTTGAGTTTTTTCCTGTTTTAACTTTTTTTAAAAAAAAAAAACTTCCCAGAATGACTCTGACGTAATCTCGCTACTCCAAGTAGCAAGATTTACTTTGGACGAAGGATGGTGTAGTGGACGCGTGGCAAATCTCGCTACTCCAAGTAGCGAGATTTAGTCAGGATGAGCTTTAGTCCGGTGGACGTGTGGTAAATCTCGCTACTTCGTGTAGCGAGATTTTGTTGGAAACATTAAATGCTTAACCACCCGGCGTTGGACGCGTGGCAAATCTCACTGGTTGAACCAGTGAGATTTGCTTCGAAATTCAATTTCTTCCTTGTCTGTGCTTGCGGATGAACCAGGAAGAGAGGGTTGTTCACTTTGCAAAGCTGCCGGACGATATTGCAGAGAGCAAAGCAGGTGACCGTTGGAGATTGCCCGTTACTCGTCGAACGTTGGGGAGAAGGCATAAAAGGGGGAGATGAGGTATGTGATTCCTACGTGACCCTTTGCTACTCATATTTTTTATTTTCGTTGAATCTGTTATTTGAATGAAGTTTTAATTATTTTGTTGTTGATTGGAAGCATTTGTCGGAAACTCCCAACACAGAGGTTAGGATTATTCTGATTTTCTTTTTTATTTGCTTGAATTTTATATTGGTTTTGCTCCCATGTGTTTCATGTATCTTTTATTTCAGTTATGTATTTCAGTAATTATTATTAAGTATGGAAATTATTATTTATAATTATGTTTATAATGTAATGAAATTATAACATTTTGAATGGAGGTGAGGATTATTCAAAATAACAGATTCAAAATACATTTCAGTTATTATTATTAAGTGTGAAAATTTTTATTTAGAATTATGTTTGTAAACCTGTTCCTGCCATGAACCCTTTTCTGTTGTTATGAATTTAATATTAATACTTATTATTATTGAGTATGAACCCTTTCCTGCGACGAACTTATGTATATTTTTTTGCATATTATGAAATTGTTCAAAATTTCATTAATTGTTATGAATGTGAGCAATCTTTTTCATTAATTTTCTGGGAATAGTTATGAATGTTCATTATTGTTGCTGAAATTGCAACCTTTTTTTTTTCGAAAATTATACTCTTGTAGGAATTTTTCAAAATATGTATATATATAATAAATAAATAAAAAGGCAGTGTTTGGGTTGTTTGTTGGGTAAAAATAGAAAAAAATAAAAAGATAATCATAGATTGGCTTAAATCCTAACTACACTTACAAGTTCGACATGTCATTAACTTGTGATTTTCCTCGGGCTTAGCTACCTAAGAACTTTTTTTTTTTTTTTTAAATGGCAGGTTTAGCTACCTAGGAAGTTTCACAATTTTATTTTTTTTTAAGTTTTTAGAACGAAAATACAATGTCATGTAAGAATAATCATAAATTTAACAAGCAATTTTTATACCTATCTAATATGTCATTAAACGTACTTCTTGAATGCTTGTGTTTTAGTTTAAAATCTGATTTAACAATCTAATTATTATGTTTTTAGGCTTTTAGCCTAAACCTGATTTGACAATTTATTTCTTATGTTTATAAGTTTTGACATTTTTATTCTCCTTGAGGCTAGGTGTGTTGGAGTTAAGGTTCGAGCATTGAGTGCTATTTTTGTTGTATCACTATTTGATTCATAATGAATAAAAATATTTTCTCCTTCCTTAAATGTAGGAGTAGTCTTCAAAGGTTAATTCACATAAGTCATGGTGTTAATATTATTTACTTAGTCTACATTGAGTTGCCCCTTATACTTAGGAAAGTTTGTCCACTTGAAACCCATTACAAGTGTTACAATTAGGAAGTTTTAAGTTTTAATTGTTGTGTTCTTATTTTCCTTTTTTGTTTTACTATCCAAGTTGCTACATGTAACCATAACTTTATTAATTTGAATTAACATTAAATAAATTAATATGTTAAATTAAATTAGTAATATTCATTGTAATATTAATTTATATCATAGTGATATGTTGTAAATATACATTAACAACAACATTATTGTTAATTAAATATAATAAACTGATCTTATTTATTAAGGTATTAATTATTAATAAAATATAAATAACTAACACACTATCTATATTCCTTCTTTAAATGTTGAGTATTCAGATTGTTAACCTAAGAAATCACCACAACTTATGAAGTAAAAAAAAGATCTCAGCTATATTTTAGAAGTGTGATAATTTTCCTTACTTATGAAGTGATTTGTACTTAATTAAATAACATTCTGACATGCATATATAAATTAAATATTTTTATAATAAAAAATATTATTACCTTATCTTTGGAGAGAACTCATAATTGAATGTGAATTTGCATTGGATTTAAATAAAATGTAATGTATATATTAAAAATTACTCAAACACATTGAAATATAAATCTAAGGTCTCAAATTTTTGTAACGAAATAAAGACACTCCAAAATCTATATACTCGAAGGTTTAAAAGCTATAAGAGAGTTTAATGCTCATAATAGAGTTATAAGATGACTAAACTTAATGAAAATAATTATTGATTACTATTAGTAAGACATTGCACTTATACATACAATTTTGTTTTGCATAGATCAATTTTATTTCCCGAGCGCCGATCTAAATGGCAGGAAGCTCAAGCAGTGCTCCAGTGCCGGTATTATCATACATAGTGGGGAACATCATAACCGGAGCAGATGGTATTAGCTATAGTAGTCCATCAGTTCGACCAATTCGAATTGGCCATAGGTGTAAATTAAATAAATTATATACGAAGATATATAAATATTTACATATTAATCCAGATCAATATGCATTACGGGTGACTGCAAAATACCCTTTGCGAGGGTACAATAATACTGTCCTCTATGCATATCTGATGATTATGGTTTACGCATTGTGTTGGACGCACACTGCATAGGTGAGACATATTTAACGGTGCAATTATATGTCGAAACAAATCCTCAAATGGGTATAATCACGGCTAGGCAGCCAGACGTGCCTGCTGAGCATTTGGATGAAGTCAAGGAAGACACTTATCAAAGACATCATCTCGATGTGAGTGTAGAGGTTGGTGGTATGCCTATGGTTGATTTTTACGAATATTTGGGATCGTCATTCGAGCCGTCGGCTCACGAAGCATCTGATCCTGACACGTATCTGCGAGAAGGTTGCGAAGACGTCCCGACAAAGGGACCAGCGTTGTTTTTCGCCATTGCGAATGACGCATTGGACGAGGGTATGAACATTACGAACGATGTTCATCTTGAAGATGAAGACACGCATGAGCAGGAAATGGGTGAAGGGTTAAATGAGGCCCCCGATGATGTGAACCCACCCCCCGTGACACGTATGATGCAACATTCGACGCCCAATTCATGGACGAGCCTCCGATGTAAGATCATATTGACCTACATGGTGCAGGTTTAACTGCGGTAGATGAGCTTCCTATATGCATGACTCATTGGGATGAATCCTTTGAGTTGAGTAGGGGGATGCTATTCAAGTGTACTCACCATGTTGCATATGTATTTGACATCCCTACACACCTCTTACAGTTTGCATATGTTTACGTGTAGTTCATATGGCTGCCCTACACGGCCGACATTTTAGCGGACCTACCCACGGATTATGCAGTTGGGAGGGACCTCTGGGTTGCCCGAGTGCCACTCATTTGTTTTCATATTATCGAGTGGCATCTCCCTGACTGAGTGATGCGTCAGTTCGGATTTTGGCAGGGCATTCCAAAGTGCTTTTCGATGTCAGGGGCCGATGTAGGTGGGGACAACCTACACGAGATTGATGGGCACAGTCGGCAGAACACGGATTGGGCTGCCAAGCACGCGATGTACGTGCCTATGTGGAGGTGTCGGCGGGAGTACATCGTGCAGGGAGTGCAGGCGGAGGGTCCGATGGGTCCGGAGGACCCATATTACACATGGTATCGGTTGATTACACACGTCAATTCGTAGACAGGACCACGGTGGTTTACATGAGCCTCGTAAGAATACTCAAACGCATACATAATTTTTTAGCGTTTACATTAAGTTGTAAATGTGGTAACTACTTTTTCTGTATATATGCTGTAGGCGGACATACTACACCAGGTAGACCAGTTCTCTTCAGATCCCATCGTGAGCGATTTAGCGAGAGCAGGTTTGGATGTTGTCTACGAGGACGGGCGATGGATCCCTAGACCCGTCAGGCACCGGAAGCACGAGGAGGTCGAGCAGCTTTCTCTAGTCGTCCACCAAGTTCGGCCTTCTCGCTGCCCATTGTACAGGCAGAGTACGTATTCGAGCCATCCACACCGTATGCCTTATCGACAGTCAACGATATTGCAGACCCATCCAGTAGACAGGCAGCCACCCCGTCCAACTCTGCCGCCACACCGTTGATGTCGTACCTGCTAGACGACCCTCTTGATGTGGATGAGGTGGATGCACTTGTGTTGCCACCTCGGACTCGTCCAGAGACTTCGTACGACTTAGTTCCCCATCCCCTTCGCATGGAGATAAATGATACACTACCTATGGGTGGAGATGATGGGCATGTCACACATCGACGAGGTCGGATGCCAGATGCGGAGGAGCAACTAGGAGAGGGCAGACGCAGACAACAGCCACTCCGACATCGGAGATGACCTCCCTGCGGCACAGAGTAGGAGATCATCGTCGTATTATTTGACTTGTACAACATGTATATGTTCATTATTTCATTTGTACATCATGTATTTGTTCATTACTTAATGTGTACATCATGTGTTTGTTCATTTTTTCATTTGTATTCATCGTATTACCAAATGCGGCAAACATCTATTTGTTCATTTTTTTAACTTGTATAGAACGTTGTATTAATTCTTTTGTACAACATGAGGATGTCCATTATTTCATTTGCATAGATGAACGGTTTATTATTTCATTTCTACGAGATTATATTGTTTTCCTTCTGAACTGAAATGAGTTGTATTATTTATATAATTTTTCAATATTTATTCATTCACCATAGTAATTTGGTAGCTTGGATGTGTATGTAACTGGTGGATGTAACGTTGTGAACATACTGGTATGCCAAATCGTATGGTGGATAAATGTTTTCCTTGTACAGGTGCATGGATGTATATGTTGAATGTTTTGAAGGGAAGTTTGCCAAATTTTTTTATAGTATTTTGATAGCTTCGATGTGTATGTAACTAGTGGATGTAACGTTGTGAACATACTGGTATCAATTGTATTTCATAAATGTTTTCGTTGAACAGGTGCGTGGATGGAAATGCTAAATTTGTAAAGGAGACTACCAAAATTTTTATAGTACTTTGTTACGTTCGATGTGTATGAAAGTGGTGAATGTAACGTTGTGAACGTACTGGTATGCCTTTTGTAGGATAAATGTTTTATTTGAGCAAGTGCGTAGATGGAAATGCTAAATTTTTAAAGGGGACTCTGTTGAAATTTTTACAGTAATTTGATAGGTTAGATGTGTAAGGAACTGGTTAATGTAACGTTGTGAACATACTGATATCGAGTGTGTTGGATAAATGTTTTCTTTTGACTTCCAATACTCATATTACTATTATTTATATTATAGAATATTGAGTCAACAACAACTAAAGAACTCGATATAACAATCATATATTATAAATATACACTAACTCCTTGGACATATACCATGGTTTAAATTGAGTCTTTATTTGAGAACAAAAGTCATTAGGCATACTATCATTAGTATTATAGGTAGTGAATTTGGTATGAAGTACTCATTAGAAGTATCACTGCGAAGTATCCTGATTGACGTATTAAATTGAGTCTTTATTTGAGAACGAAGATCACATAAGATATTAAAAAAATTAGTATAGTATTTCATTAAATACAACAAAGTCATCCTGGATTAGTCATCAACATACGTAACAAAGTATCAAAACCCAAATTTCAACGTGACACAACTTGTTGACTAGGACCCCAAATATCATAATGCACTAGCATGAAAGGACTAATCACCCCTTTGTTTACTTGGGAAGAAAGGGAAAATGATGATGTTTTCCTAATTGACAAGACTCAAACTCAAGATTAGACATTATTTCAAGGTAGGAACTATCTGTTTCAACTTGTCCAAAGATAGATGACCGAAGGTGATAATGGATTTGAAGTGGTGCAGCAATGGTTATGCGGGCAATGGGAGGAGAGGTTTGGATGATCAGAGGTTTGGTTTCGCAGTAGGGTTTAGGTTGGATCTTGCTCTGATAACATGTTGAATAATTGGGTAAAATGGAAGACCTTGGCTCAATAATAGGTCTCCCCCTCTGTTTACAATATATGGCAAGTATATACCAATGACCATTATATCCTTACTAACTCACAATTACCTCTAGCACATACTAACAATGCTAAATGGCCTTATCTAGTGAATGTTTTGCCCCTCAATGGTAGTACACTATACTCCTCCAAGAGTGAATAATGGTTTTGGTTTTATGAAGGCGGCAAAAGACCTAAAGTTCTAGTTTTCATTTTCTTTAGCACAAAACTTAAGTAAACAAGGAATAAATATGATAGGTCCAAAATTGTGAGAATCAATAGATTCGAATTGATTCATTACATTCACGAGTCGAATTGATAGAGTTGCAATTATTCAATTGGTTTTAGATTCACTTGTTATATTTGAATCGATTTCGGTGTGGAATTGATTCAAATCATATGAATCAAATCGTGACTTATGAGATTCTAACTATGTAGTGCATATAACTTCAAACCTAGTGTTTCATGAACGAACTAAGCATATGAAGTTGATTGCCATTTTGTGTATGTGTAACTTGTGAATAGAGATATTTGCACTGCATACATCTCATCTAGGATGCAACTTGCAGATTTATATTTATCAAGGGATTAGTTGTTGGTTTTGTTCAATTTTATGTGAAAAACTTTGACTATTTGATATTTATAGTGCAGCTTTAGGGGGAGTATTATGAACAAGTCATTAGGCCTCAAAAGTGTATATTTTTAATTAGTGTATATTTATATTGTATGACTGTTACATTAATTTTTAATAAAAAAATATTTTTAACTAAATTACGAACTGTAATTTATTATATGTCAAAATTTAAATAAATAACTGTAGAATTTTCAATTTAATATTATTAATAAATAATAAAGGGAATACCTAGGTGCACAGAAAATCTCGCTACTCTAAGTAGCGAGATTACGTCAGGACCATTCTGGGAAGTACTTTTCAAAAAGGGATATTATTTAATATATATATATAGTTTTTGAAAAAAGTTAAAACAGGAAAAAACTGGAGGGCCTTCCCCATTCAGCCATTCTTGCATTCCACCGACTCTGTTGCCCAGTCTTGTTCAAAGATTGGCAACCCCGCCGTCGTAGCCACTGTTACCACTCATCTTCCTTTAAGAGTCCAAGTCAAACCCTTCACCCCAAGCCTTCCTGCATTCCACCGGGCAACCCCACCGTTGTAGCCACCACTCATCTTCCTCGAACCCTATACGTCTAGGCGCAAGTAGCGACCATCACTAATTTGAAAATTTCCAATTGTTGATATTGTTGCAGCAAAGGCCCTATGGGCGCAGTACGTGCACTGAGCATGGCGGCCACAAGCTTCGCAGCACCAGCAGTCTTAAGCAGAGTAGTTCATGCTCGTGCATCTCCTTACAACTACCACCACAAGCTCTATAGTCTCTTACTACGGAACCTTCCGCTTTGTTCCTATCATAACTCCTTCCAATTCTTCAAGTTGAATGCATCTCAAATCCTATGGATTGCACTTAATATGTGCGCATTTGAGTTTAATTTCAACAATTTTGCATAATCTCATGTAACCCATTTGGCAACAGTGAAATTGGGGTAGATTTGTGTCTGTTGAAAATAGTATCATAAGCAAATTATTCTCAAATAGTATGTTGGAGTTTATATGTAAATCTGTATGACGATGTTTTGGTTCGGGCAATTCCCCCCTTCTCCTCCAATTTGGCTTGAAATCATACCATTTTCTCCATTTTAATAATAAGAGGGAGAGAAAATAGATACCGAAACAGAAGGAGGCCGTAGTCCGCGTTCGTCGATGACATTGCATTTTGGAGATAATATTAAATAATCATATTTTCAAAAATTTGTCAGGCTTCGTCGACGAACACAGGGTTTCGTCGACGAAGGTCTTCAGAATTTCGTCGACGAGAAAATACCGAGAGAGGGTCTGGGGGCGGTCTGAATTTTGTCGACGAATACAGGGCTTCGTCGACGAATTTACTGAATAATTCATAGATGAAGTGGCGGGCCTCGTTGACAAATCTAGCAGTATATAAAGGGGAAAACCGAGATTTTTTCTCATTTATCTCGCCGCTCTCTCTCTCTCTTTCCCTTCTCTCTTCATTTCCGGCCCCACCAGTCGCTGGATCAATGATCCGAGGTTACCACGACGCTCCTGGCGGAGTTCTCCACAAGTCTGCCAGAGCAGATTGTCGGGAAAACAGAGTTGGAATTCATCCCAAATTCAGGGTAAGTCCTTTTAGTCCATTTTTGGTCTTATGGTAGTTATAGGAAATAATGTAGGTGGAAAAATACTGATGATTAGTTCTGAAAAAAACCATTTTCAGGGTGTTCACAGGAGGCCATGCAGGTATCGGGTTAGAGTATAGTAGGGGCTTTTCAAAGTTAAGGTAAGGGAAATATGCTATGCTAGGATATTTCTAAATATTATATAGTTTATTTATTTACGAAAATTATGTATTAAAGTATGGTGTGGCTTGTGAATATGTATGTAGTACGGGGATATGTTTTACGAATGCTAGTTTCATGATTTTTATGAATTTCAGTACCATGATTTTACGGATTTACGTACTATGATTATGTGAACTTCAGTACCATGATTATACGAATTCCAGTATTACGAATATGCAGTTCCATGTTATGATTATTCATATTTCAGTACGTTATGCAGCATCATGGTTATTATGATTACTTCAGAATCATGGTAAATAAAATATATATGTATAGAAATATATTATATGATATCAAACCTTGTTAGACTTGTAGCTACAGAGCATGGTACCGTTGCTACAGATACTATGTTACTTTATCAGTGCAACCACCTATTCAGATAATACGTGGTAAAGTCGACCACCTGGGCCCTTGAAGATGTTAGGCTCCCCATCTAAATATGGGTTGAGGTGGGCAGGTCGACTGATGGAGTTCAATGATTTATTCCTAGTTGACCAGCCAGGGTAAATCCAGCCTACGGGCCGCACAACCTCGTCATGAGGGGCATGTCATGACACAGATAGCCATAGGGAATAGTTTTAGTTATTATTACATACGTACGGATTTATAGAAACAGGGACTCTACTTATGTACACTAGAAGTATTTTGAATTATAACCATAATACTGTATGTTAAGCAATAGGGAAAATGGGTGGTGTACTTTATTATTGGTACTGTACTTTGTATTCAGCTATTCATGTTTATATGGAAACAGATTTCATGATATATATTGTAGCTCATTTGCCACACACTAGTAATAGCATACTTCTCCTTACTGAGCGTTGGCTCATCCCAGTGTTGATATATTTTTCAGGTGATCCAGGTAGGCGAGCAAACCAGGCTCGCAAATAGAAGGGCTTCAGTAGTGCCCTGACAGAGAGTGAGTATCATTTTTAGGAGCATTTTTGTATTACCCTAACTAGTTTAGGGTATTTTGGGAATGCAAATATATGTGTATATTTTGGGAAAAACATGGTAGCACTCTGGTATTAATATTGTATGATATGGATATGTTTATCCAGTTTATAATTTTCGCTGCTTAGGTTTATGGATAGATTTATCCCAGCATGGTATTAGAGCATGTAAAATATTAGCATATAAAAAAAATAAAAAATAAAAACTCATTTACTTAAGTAGGTCGTTACAGTTTGGTATCAGAGCCTAAGTTACAGTTTGGTATCAGAGCCTAGGTTTGCTAGGTTCTGTAGAATTTAGAATACAGCAGAAGTAATACCAGAGTATAGGAAAAAGGATTTGAGGATTGTTCTGTGTCTGGGTACAGGATTATCATAGTGGTTTTGGTGCTTTTCCTGGGGTGACGATTTCAAGAAAACCATAGTAAACTATTGTCGGGTCGTGTGTCTAGATGACAGGACTAGATATTGGGTGGAGACAGGGAAGGTAGTTAATTACGAGTTGGTACAGGATAGGTCTGTATAGGGAATAAGTTCTTAAGTGTGTTTCTTGTTTTCAGGATGGACCCAGGTAGTAGTGGCATGAATGCAGGGGAGGATAGGCTAGGTCCTTCCAGCATAGGTGGAGGAGACTCAGATGTTGTACTACATAGTGTCACTCAGCAGGTGATGGCTGAGATGGCCAGGAGTTCCGGGGAGCGTGGCTGTTCGATTGAGCAATTTACACGTATGAAGCCTCCATCCTTTGCTAGAGGTGATGACCCGATCGTGGCTGAGAATTGGGTCCAGGATATTGAGGAGACATTGGCAGTGCTTCCATGTACGGATGAGCAGAAGGTAGCATTTGCCATATTCAAGTTGACAGGGAAAGCGAAGCGCTGGTGGAGAGTAGCGCGTCTGATAGAGGAACAGAGGCTGGTTCTAGTTCTAGTGACGTGGGATCGATTCAAGGATATGTTCTTCGAGCGGTATTTCCCTGCTATCGTTTGGAGTGCGAAGGCAGCAGAGTTCCTGCATTTGGTACAGGGGCAGATGACGGTATCTCAGTACGCGGCTCGGTTTGTCGAGTTATCGCATTTTGCTCCACATTTAGCACCAGATGAAAAGAAGAAGGCAAGGAAGTTTGAAGAAGGGCTGAGGCAGAATCTGTTTGAGCAGGTGATTGGTTTCAGGGCTCAGACATTCACAGAGGTTGTAGACAGAGCTGCAATTATTGAGAGTGGCATTTAGAGGGGTGTAACAGCTCAGAGTCAGAGGAAGAGGCCTGCACCTCAGGGTTTCCAGGCTGGCTCCAGTAGGGGCCCATGGAGAGGAGGTCATGATAGGGGGGATCAGAGACAGATGGCAGGACCTCGTGGGAACCAGGGTGCGCAGACTTACCCGGTTTGTCAGACATGCGGGAAACATCATTTGGGAGAGTGCCGGGTAGGTAAGGGTGTATGTTATCGTTGTGGGAGACCAGGTCATGTGAGGTGTGATTGCCCAGGTCAGCAGGATTAGGTCCCAGCACCCAGGCCTCATCAAGGAGGACATCAGGCAGCTCGGGGAGGATATTAGGCGCCCCGGGGTGGCCAACAGAGGAACGTAGCTCCAGCGCGAGTTTATGCCCTGAAGCCAGGTGATGCAGAGGCTGCTACGGATGTGGTGGCAGGTACATTTACTATTTTATCTCCAGTTATTGTTCTTTTTGACTCGGGTGCTACTCATTCTTTCATTTCTACATCTTATGTTAAATTATCTGAGAATGAGACCCAGTCATTAGATATAGCACTGTCGGTAGCTACACCATCAAGATCAGTGATCAGATGTCAGAGGGTACTTAGGGGTTATCCAATAGAAATTCAGGGAAAAGTGCTACCGGCAGATCTGATTGTGTTTGATATGTGTGGGTTCGACATAATACTGGGTATGGACTGGTTGGCTGCCAATCATGCTAGCATTGATTGTTTCCAGAAAGAAGTAATTTTCAGACCTCCTAGAGAGCAGGAATTTAAATTCGTTGGTTCACGAGTACGTGCTCCAACACAGCTGATGTCCACCGTGCAGGCAGGTAGATTACTGTTGGATGGAGGCCAGGGGTTTATTACATTTGTGAAAGAAGCATCTGAAAATGAATTGAAGATTGATAGCACTCCAGTGGTAAGAGAATTCCTAGATGTTTTTCCAGAGGAGCCACCAGGGTTACCTTCGGCGCGCGAGATAGATTTTCCTATAGATTTACCTCCAAGTACGGTGCCGATCTCTAAGGTCCTGTATCGTATGGCTCTAGCAGAACTGGGAGAATTGAAGGAGTAGTTCCAGGATTTGTTGAACAAGGGGTTTATACGACCCAGTGTATCGCCGTGGAAGCTCCAGTGTTGTTCGTAAAGAAGAAAGATGGGTCCATGAGGATATGCATTGACTATAGGGAGATAAACAAAGTCACTATCAAGAATAAATATCCTCTACCCCGTATAGACGATTTGTTTGATCAGCTCCAAGGTACGCGGGTATATTCCAATATTGACCTCAGATTTGGGTATCATCAAGTGAGAGTAAAAGCGGAGGACATCGCAAAGACGGCCTTCAGGACTAGGTATGGATACTACGAGTTCCTCGTTATGCCGTTTGGGCTGACGAATGCCCCAGCCGTGTTCATGGACTTGATGAACAGAGTTTTTCACCAGTATCTAGATTAGTTGTAGTAGTCTTTATTTATGATATACTGGTGTACTCGAGGTGTTTTGAGGATCATGAGGTATATTTGAGGCAGGTGCTGTAGACTCTCAGGGAGGAGAAGCTTTATGCTAAGTTTAGCAAGTGTGAATTCTGGCTAGAAAAGGTGGCATTTTTAGGCCACGTGATCTCAAGGGACGGTATTGCAGTGGATCCTAGCAAGATTGACGCAGTGGTAAATTGGGCTAGGCCGAGAAATGTGCATGAAGTCAGGAGTTTCTTAGGACTGGCAGGTTATTACCGTCATTTTGTTGAGGGTTTTTCAGCCTTGTCAGGTCCTCTTACGTGGTTGACTAGGAAAAATGCTAGATTTGTGTGGGATGAAGAGCGCGAGCAGAGCTTCCAAGAATTAAAGCAGTGACTCATCACTGTACCAGTTCTTACGATTCCATCGGGTGGCAATGGTTATGTTATCTACAATGACGCGTCCTTGAAAGGGCTTGGTTGTGTGTTGATGCAGCATGGTAGGGTGGTGGCATATGCGTCCAAACAGCTGAAAGAATATGAGAAGAACTACCCTACTCATGATTTAGAGTTGGCTGCGGTTGTACATGCACTGAAGATCTGGAGGCATTACCTATATGGTGAGAGGTGTGAAATATTTTCAGATCATAAGAGCTTAAAGTACATTTTTACTCAGAAAGAGCTGAACATGCGGCAGAGGAGATGGTTGGAACTCATCAAAGATTACGACTGTACCATCAGTTACCACCCAGGTAAAGCAAATGTGGTGGCTGACGCTCTGAGCTGTAAATCAGGAGACACATCACAGTTAGCAGCGATAGTCCAGCATCCGATTCAGATGGACTTAGAGAGACTTGGTGTGGAATTGGTGGAGGATGATCCTTAGGCATTTATGGCCAATTTGGTTGTACAGCCCACATTATATGAGAAGATTAAAGCTGCTCAGAGAGATGATCTAGAGTTAGTGGAGGTGATAGCAAGAGTTCATAATGGTCAGGGGGAGGAGTTTAGTATTTCTGATGATGGAGCTCTGAGATTCCGCTCCAAATTGTGTGTGCCTGTAGATGATAGCATCAGGAGGACGATTCTAGAGCTCCAAATTGTGTGTGCCCGCAGATGATAGCATCAGAAGGATGATTCTAGAGGAGGCACACAGGTCTCTATACACTGTTCATCCTAGCAGTACGAAAATGTATAGGGATTTGCGAGATTCTTTCTGGTGGAGTGGCATGAAGAGGGAGATAGCAGAGCTCGTGCAGCAGTGTTTGACGTGCCAACAGGTTAAAGCTGAGCACCAGAGACCGGCTGGTCAATTGCAGCCACTTTTCATTCCCGAGTGGAAGTGGGACCACGTGTCTATGGATTTTGTTACTGAGTTGCCGCTAGCATTGCATAGTCAGAATGCCATCTAGGTGATAGTTGATAGATTGACCAAGACAGTGCATTTTCTACCTATTAAGGTCAGCTACCCTATGAACAGGTTAGCAGAAATTTACATACAGGAGATTGCTCGATCCCATGGAGTGCTGGTATCCATTATCTCGGACCGTGATCCACATTTACATCACAGTTCTGGAGGAGTTTGCAGGAGGCACTAGGGACCCAGCTAGCATTCAGCACAGCTTTCCACCCTCAGACCAATGGTCAGACTGAGAGAACCATCCAGGTATTGGAAGATATGCTTCGTGCTTGTGTGCTAGACTTTGGAGGTAGCTGGATTCAGTTTTTGCCGCTAGTTGAATTTGCTTATAATAACAGTTATCAGACTAGCATCCGTATGACACCTTATGAGGCATTATATGGTAGGAGATGTAGATCCCTTCTTTCCTGGGATGAGGTAGGCAAAAGGCGAGTTTTGGGTCCGGAAATAATTCAGCAAGCATGTGATAAAGTCCGACTTATTCGAAATAGAATCAATGCAGCACAGAGTCGGTAGAAAAGTTATGCAGATACTCGCCGCCGGGAACCAGAATTTGGAGTAGGCGATCATGTTTTTCTGAGAACAGCTTCTCTGATAGGAGTTATGAGGTTTGGAAAGAAGGGCAAGTTGAGCCCTAGGTATATTGGCCCTTTTGAGATACTTGAGAGAATTGGGTCAGTTGCCTACAGGCTAGCTTTGCCGCCAGTTTTGGCCCGTATTCATGACGTGTTTCATGTTGCCATGTTACGGAAATACGTCCCAGACCCATCCCAGATCATTAGCTATGCAGAGATAGAGCTCAAGGATTCTTTGGCATATGAAGAAATACCAGTACAAATTTTGGACATAAAGGTTCAGACTTTACACACTAAAGAAATACCGTTAGTTAAAGTTTTGTGGAGGAACCATGACATAGAAGAAGCCTCTTGGGAGCTCAAGGAGCAGATTAGACAGAGATACCCACAGTTGTTCTAAGAGGTATAGAGATACTCAGGTAAAGTATAATGGTTAGATAAGTTTTCTTTTGCAGGTATATGTATTGATTATGGTTAGTAGATAGTATTTTTGTTCTGGGAGAAATTTTCTTTTATGATATATGTAATCTCCCAGAACTACTCATGTAACCACGGTATTCTTCCGCCATAAGTGAGGGCAGGTAATAAAATAAGTAGACCCTTTTCTTTACTGGATGATGAAGAGTATAGATAGAGATTCAAATAGTAAATTTCGAGAACGAAATTTTATAAGGAGGGGAGAATGTAGTGACCTGAAGAATAATAGCATTTTAATAATAAGAGGGAGAGAAAATAAATACCAAAACAGAAGGAGGCCGTAGCCCGCGTTCGTCGACGACATTGCATTTTGGAGATAATATTAAATAATCATAATTTCAGAAATTTGCCAGGCTTCGTCGACGAACACAGGGTTTCGTCGACGAAGGTCTTCAGAATTTCGTCAACGAACACAGGACTTCGTCGATGAGAAAATACCGAGAGAGGGTCTGGGGGCGGTTTGAATTTCGTCGACTAATACAGGGCTTCATTGATGAATTTACTGAAGAATTCGTCGACGACGTGGCGGGCCTCGTTGACGAATCTGGCAATACATAAGGGGTAAAATTGGGATTTTTTCTCATTTATCTCGCCGCTCTCTCTCTCCTATGACTCTCTCTCCCTTCTCTCTTCATTTTTGGCCCCACCAGTCGCCGGATCAACGTTCTGAGATTACCACGACGCTCCTGGCGGAGTTCTCCACAAGTCTACCGGAGCAGATCGTCAGGAAAATAGAGTTGGAATTTATCCCAAATTCAGGGTAAGTCCTTTTAGTCCATTTTTGGCCTTATGGTAGTTATAGGAAATAATGTAGGCGAAAAAATACTGATGTTTAGTTTTGGAAAATACCGTTTTCAGGGTGTTGTACAAGAGGCCCTGCGAGTATCGGGCTAGAGTACAGTAGGGGTTTTTCAAAGTTAAGGTAAGAGAAATATGTTATGCTAGGATATTTCTAAATATTATACAGTTTATTTATTTACGAAAATTATGTATTAAAGTATGGTGTGGCTTGTGAATATGTATGTAGTACGGGGATATATTTTATGAATGCTAGTTTCATGATTTTTATGAATTTCAGTACCATGATTTTACGGATTTACGTACTATGATTATGTGAACTTCAGCACCATTGTAGTAATCGGGAAAAATAAAATTTAAAAATAATAATAATAAAATAATAAAATAAAATAAAATAATTAAATTAACAAGTAAAATGAATAGTATGATATATATATATATATATATATATAAATAAGTTATTAGGATATATATGTAATACATATAAGTTAAAAGTAATAATGAATACATATAAGTTAAAAGCGATAATGATATATATAATACATGTAAGTTATCTTAAGTAAAGCTTCTCCAGGAAGCTTTGAGTGCTCTCTCTCTCTCTCTCTCTCTCTCTCTCTCTCTCTCTCTCTCTCTCTCTCTCTCTCTCTCTCTCTCTCTTCGATTCCGGGCCAGTTTTACGCTGGATCGACAAACCGAAGCCACCACGATGCTCTTGGTAAAGTTCTCTGCAAATCTGCCGGAATGGATCGTTGGAGAAAGCAAATTGGAAATCATCCCTAAGTTAAGGTAAGACTTTTTAAGCCAAATTTGAAGTTGTGTCAGTTGAGAAAAGTGTTATATGCGTTGAAATATTAAAGTTTAATACTGGGAGTTTTCGTTTCCAGGGGTGTTGATTGGGAACGTTGGGAATCATCCCTAAGTTGAGGTAAGACTTTTTAAACTGAATTTGACTTAGTGGTAGTTATAGAAAATATTGTAAGTACGAAAATACTGAATTTTAATTCTACGAGTTTTCATTTTCAGGGTGTTAAGTTGAGAACCCTGTGGGTACGGGGAAGATTTTTTTAGGGGCTTTTCAGGAATCAGGTAAGGGGATAAACTAAGCTAGTTTTGTTTTGAGAAAATGCATGTATATATATGTAGCATCTGGTTTCAGGAAAAATAAATATATTTATATAAATGATTTATATTTGGAAAATACTGTTTAAATGATGATATGTTGAATACGTGGAAAATTTGTTCAGTGTGGCATGAGTATAAAAATGTTGTGAAAGGTATGAGTCAGTGTTAAACATGGCATAATACAAAATTAACCCTCAATAAAATTACTTAAACAAGGATCCAATACTAAAGCGTGTTAACAACTTTAATGAAGAAATAATCTAAAATAAAAAACATTAACTAGCTGTAATAAAGCAGAGAAATTAAAAGAAAGAGAAAGAGAAATTTTCACAACATTTTTTATACTCATGCATTATGCCATGCTTAACACTGACTCATACCTTTCGCATACTTGCATATAACTTATGAATGACACACTTGAGCCAATCATGCGTAGTTTCTCTTTATATGATCTTATGACTCTATGAAGAATCGATTGGTAGTACATTCGTGTTAATTTGGCTATATAATTTCCTGTATCTACATGCATCTCACGAGGCTGAATAAACACATTCACATGATTCATTGCACTTAGGGTTTCTTGTGAGCACTAAGAGAGCACCCGTGGCGACTATGACACTTTGTGAGATATCCTTGAGCTATTTATCTTCATTTTGAGCGTTAATATCAAATCAGAGTTCATAGAACTCAATTCTTTTTTTTTTTTTGGATGATTCCTTGTACACTAGTCTTTATTTTTGATTTGCTAGTCTAGAGGTGACGCCTAGTGGAGAGATAGAAACCTAGGTCTTGTAGCCTACTCAAGATGTGAAGGCTGAGCCACCCCTAGAGATAGATTTAGTTCATGGACCACTATTCGAGCTCAATTCCCATTGATGGTATGAAGATTACAAAAGAAGTGTTAATATTGTCCTTATTGCTCAAAAAAAGACAGAAAATAAAGAATGAGTAGGAAAAAAAAAAAGAATAAGCAATACACATGCGCATGAAATGAAATGTCAATGCCGGCCCAAATACATATCACAAAAAGTCAAGGACGACGCATATTTTCCACGTATGAAGATTCTTCAACCGATTAATGCCTCAGATGTATTCACGACAAGTTTGTGAATGAGTTGATCTAGGGTGGTCTCAGTTGGATATGACGACTAGGTGAGAAGATGTTAGGGTGAAGGATCCGACACCTCATAGATAGGTTAGATCCTTTCTAGACTAGTCCACTCCATATACTTAGCGTTGTTCCTTTTAATTGTGGGATGTTTGATCGTGACACTCCTCCTCACATATGATGAGTGAACCCATTTTCTTTGAGTGTTCTTGACGGTATACCAGTTAGGCTGAGTCAAAGCGACCGTTCTGTAGGTGTCCACTGGTGTCCTAGGTGTACTGAGTCACACACATCACACGCACCTCAAGAGTTTACCTATTTATACTCGAACTTATATGATTGCATTAACTCTGAATGTGCCACTAATTAACTTCATGTGAGTATACCGCTCTCAAATCACATATAAACGATGAAACTTGCATAAGTGGCATGCTTTGGAGTCGTGTGCATTGAATATGAACAAACTTGTGTGAAATTCAGTTATGTTCCTGTATGTAATTATGTCGTATGTGCATTGATTTCATGATTACCGGAGTATGTAGTTGTAGATACCACCCTGAGATTCATTCACGTTATTTGCTAGAGACTAGCAAAACGTTAGTTAGGGGGGGGGTGTGATTACGCATCAAAACTGCGTAATTGGGCATCTTAACCCGGGCTTTACGGTTTATATTTTTAATTAAATGTCCAAAATTGTCCAATATTTTAATAAAGTTCCAAAATCATCATTCTTGAACTTTATTGCACTATTTATGAAGTTTTGGTAATTTTTTATCGCAGGAAAATTCCCAGGAACCAAAACCGATACTTATTCATATTTCATGCATAACGTTTCCGTCCGAGCTCCGATCAAGACGATTCAAATTTTTAGAGAAATAGGAAAGGATTATCTACAACTTTCATGTTTTGAGTTTTGTGAGATACGGGATCCAGAAGAGTCAGATTTGCGATGAACAGAGAATGAAAAAAAAATGAAAAAATATAATAATCCGGGTCAGCTCCTATCGGGTCTTGGGTCCTAGGGCACCGCTCCCTACCCTTTAAATCCTTTTTTTTCCTACGCACAACAGGCCGGCTGTCCTCTTCTCCCTCTTCTTCATCTTCTTCTTCTTCTTATGCTCCCTTTCTTCTTCCCTGTTCTTTCTCTTGCTCTTCCTTAATTTTTTCCTTGCTCTCTTTACTTTCTTATTCTTCTCTCCCCTTGTCTCTCTTCCTTCCCTTTGTCTTTCCTCCCTCATTCTCCCCCTTTCCTCTGTTTCTCTTGGCCTCCTCTACCCTCTTGCAGCAACCTTCTGCCATAGACACCATCAACCCAAACAGTAGCACAAGCAGCCGCCTTTAGCAGAGTCATGAACCACAGCAGTAGCTTGTAGCAACTCCTCTGCACAGCAACTCTTCTACTTGAGTGCCTCACCTCTGCTGCAGCCACGGCCAGCACGGCCAGCCTCCTCCACCAGCCACAGCAGTCCCGAAGCCACAGCAGCTACAACAGAGCTCCCCACAGCAACACCCAAGAGTTCTCCTCGACCACTCCAGCAGACCAGCGGCTTCCTCCTCCAACCGCTGTTCCATCCACCCGAGGCTCCCTCCAACATTCTTTCTCTTTCTCTTTCTTTTAATTTCTCTGCTTTATTACAGCTGGTTAATGTTTTTTGTTTTAGATTATTTCTTCATTAAAGTTGTTAACACGCTTTAGTATTGGATCCTTGTTTAAGTAATTTTATTGAGGGTTAATTTTGTTTTTTTTATTTATCTTGCTTTGAAGCAAAGGATTTAAATTGTTTGTCTTTTATTTATTTGTCTTTTAGTTTAAATTCTGTTTTAATTTTTTTTTTTGCAAAAAAAAAAAAAATGTTTTTATTAAACTAGTTGTCTTCTTTTCTTAAAAATTTAGTTTTTAATTGCGGTTTGATTTAGTTTAGGTTCTTTCATGTTAAAGTTCGTGTTTTTATATCGTTTGGATATTGTTGAAGTGTTTAAAGTACTAAGTGTTGGTTTGAATTCTTGAATTTTGTTAAAGTTATGGTTTTTAGTGCATGTTTGTGTCTGATTAAGTTTCCATTCCTGCGTGTTTTAATTTCGTGTCGAAAGTTACCATCTTTTAGTAGTGCGTATTCCGGTATTTCCTTAAGTCAGCTAGGGTTTCCATTTTTGCTTTTTAATGTAATGAATGCTAGTTTTTAGGGTTTAATGTGCATGTTATTTAATTTATTAAGAATGAAATCAAACAATCTTGAAATCCCGAATCTGAACCAAGTTTAGTGCAATTTAATTTTGATTGGAAGAACATGAAATTGAAATTAAAACGCATTCCCTGAGGAGACGATCTAGCCTTTGGGCTTAATATTACACGACATAACTCCTATACTTGGGATAGCTTCCGAGTTGCTCATTTTTCGAGTGAGTCACTAACCTACCAAGATTGTTTTATGTTATTATTATTATGAGATGAGATATGTTATGAAAATGCAGTATGTTCTGCCATGTTTTGATTTATATATAAGTTTTCCTATATTTGATAAACAATACTGAACATGTTATGCTTGATATATGTTGAACACAGAATACTCATGTGCCACACACTAGTATTAGTTTGTTTCCCATACTGAGAGGTATCTCACTCCTAAATCTTATATATTTTTCAGGAGCCCCTGATAAGAGAGCGGGAAAAGCTCCGCTGATCTAAAGCAGTGTTTGCCCTCTTTGGAAGGGTAAATTTTTAGTAGGGACAGTTAGGTTTTTGTGAGAATGGTCCCTAGCTTTTATTTTTGGGATGTATATACCGAGAGATAGTGATTGTAGTACTCTGGTATGTGTTATGCACATTATGATGAGATGTATATGATTTTATACTTTCTGCTGCGTAGGCTTCTGCTGTATATTCTGTTTTATCCCTGGTACCCACGGGTCCAGGTGGATGGTGACCTGCTGAGCTGGAATGTGAGATGTGTGGTATTGATTTTATGATTTGATGTTGTTGAAAAAAAAATATGTGTGAAAATGAGCAGGTCGTGACAGCTTGGTATCAGAGCCTAGGTTCCTAGGTTCTGTAGACTCTAGAATGCAACAAAAACAATACTAGAGTTTAGGAAATGATTTGAGGTTTTGTTCTACAGTCTAAAGGCAAGACTTCCGTGGTTGTTTCTGTGTTTTTCCTGGGGTGATGATTTCAGGAAAATCATAGTAAGCTATTCTCGGGTTGTGTTCCTAGAATGTAGGACTGAGGTTTAGAAATGAGTTAGAAATGTTGAGATAAATGGTGAGGATAGGTGGGTAAATTATGAGGATAATATTACTGAATTGCAACTACTATTTTTCAAGATGGATCAAGAAGGAAATAGTGCCCATGTGAGTGGCAGTGATGGAGCAGGACCATTAGGTGCAGCTGGAACCGACTCTAACTCAGTATTACGTAGCATGGCTCAGCAGGTTATGGCTGAGATCGCTAGGAGTTCGAGGGAGCAGAGTGGTCCATTTGCAAGCCAGGGGTGCACCATAGAGAAGTTCACGAAGATGAATCCTCCAGCGTTCTCAAGCGGAGTTGATCCTATAGCTGCTGAGAACTGGATGTAGGAGACCGAGAAAATCTTGACTGTACTGTAGTGTACTAAGGAATAGAGGGTCCTCTTTGCCACCTATAGATTGACAAGAGAGGCTGAGAGGTGGTGGACTGCGGTGAGACTATTGGAGCAGCAGAGGGTGACTCCGATAGTTATGACATGGGACCGGTTTAAAGATCTGTTCTTTGACAGATATTTTCCAGCTACTATGAGGGAGGCTAAGGTAGAAGAGTTCCTGAGTCTAAAGCAGGGACAACTATCCGTCCAGCAGTATGCAGCACGTTTTATCGATCTCTCTCATTTCGACCCATACATTGTTCCTGATGAGGTGAAGAAGGTGAGGTAGTTTGAGAGAGGCTTAAGGCGAAGTATATTCAAGCAGGTAGTGGTGCTGCGGATCCAAGACTTTGCTGAGTTAGTCGATAGGGCAGCATTGGCAGAGGTTGGTGAGCGTCTTGATGCAGAGGAGCAGGAACAGAGGAAGAGATCTGCATCTACCGACTACCAGTAGGGTCATAGACCGGACCAGTGGAGGAGAGGAAATCATGGCAGAGGGTAGAGGCAGGAGACGGGAGGACGCGAGGTGCAGACAGGGCAGGGCCCTCTAGTCTGTTAGACATGCGGTAAGAGGCACTGGGGAGAGTATCGAGCTGGTGGTGTAGTGTGCTATCGCTGTGGTAGATCGGGGCATATAGTGCGAGATTGTCCTACCCCACCAAATACAACTCCGGTGTGCTATCGCTGCGGTAGATCGGGGCACATAGTACGAGACTGCCCTACTCTACCAGATGCAGTTCCAGCTCCTAGACCATACTGGGGAGGTTATCAGGCGCCACGTAGGGGCCAGAAGAGAAATACGGCTCCAGCCAGGGTGTTTACTCTGAACCCAGGTGAGGCTGAGACGTCAAGTGATGTGGTGACAGGTATGGTCATTATGCTTTCTTTTAAAGTTATTGCTTTGTTTGATTCTGGAGCTACACATTCGTTCGTGTCTTTGGGGGTGTGTTAAATTATGTGGGGCTGAAACACAGTCATTAGATGTTGAATTGTTGGTATCTACACCGATTGGGTCGGTAGTGAGGTGTAATAGGGTGCTCCGAGGTTGTCTAATTGATATTCAAGGGAAGGCTTTGTCTACCGATTTGATAGTGCTGGACATGCACGGGTTTGATGTTATATTTGGTATGGATTGGCTAGCAGCTAATTTTGCCAGCATAGATTGCCGTGCACGAGAAGTGATATTCAGACCTCCGAGGGAAGCAAAATTTAAGTTCGTAGGGTCGCAAGTACAATCCCCGCCTCAACTAGTTTCAGCTATTTAGGCCAGGAGACTATTGATGAGTGGGTGTCAGGGGTTTGTGGCTATGGTGAAAGAGATGTCAGAAAATGAATTGAAACTTGCTAGCACGCCTGTAGTAAAGGAGTTTACAAATGTTTTCCCAGATGAGTTACCAGGCTTGCCACCCGATCGAGAGGTAGATTTTTCCATAGATCTACTTCCAGGTACATCACTTATTTCCAAAGTACCTTATCGAATGGCGCCAGTAGAATTGGCAGAATTGAAGAATCAGTTGCAAGATTTGCTTGATAAGGGCTTCATAAGACCCAGTGTATCTCCGTGGGGAGCTCATGTTCTATTTGTGAAGAAGAAAGACGGGACTATGAGGATGTGTATAGAATATAGAGAGATTAATAAAGTGACCATCAAGAACAAGTATCCTCTACCCCGTATTGACAATTTGTTTGACCAGCTCCAAGGTACACGGGTGTATTCGAAGATTGACCTTAAATTCGGCTACCATCAGGTGAAAGTGAAAGCAGAAGACGTCTCGAAGACGGCCTTCAGGACCCGGTATGGGCATTATGAGTTTTTCATTATGCCATTTGGATTGACGAATGCTCCTGCGGTATTTATGGAGTTGATGAACAGAGTCTTCCACCGATACCTAGACCAGTTTGTTATTGTTTTTATTGATGATGTACTGGTCTATTCGAGGAGCTATGAGGAGCATGTGACGCACTTGAGGCAGGTTTTGCAGACACTTCGGGAAAAGAAGTTGTACGCCAAGTTCAGTAAATGTGAATTTTGGCTGGAGAAGGTCGTGTTCTTGGGACATGTTATATCTGGAGATGGTATTTCGGTGGATCCTAGCAAGATTGAGGCAGTAGTGAATTGGGCTAGACCAAGAAATGTCCAGGAGATTAGGAGTTTCTTGGGGCTAGCAGGCTATTACCGTCGTTTTGTTGAGGGATTCTCAGCGTTGTCGGGACCTTTGACAATACTGACGAGAAAGAATGTTAGATTTGAGTGGGGCGATAGTTGTGAGCAGATTTTTCAGGAGCTGTAGCAGAGATTAGTCACAGCACCAGTTTTAGTCATCCCATCTGGGGGTGAGGGGTATGTCATTTATAGTGATGCGTCCTTGAAGGGACTTGACTGTGTATTGATGCAGCATGCCAGGGTGGTGGTGTATGCGTCTAGATGGTTGAAAGAATATGAAAAGAACTACCCTACCCACGATCTTGAATAAGCTATGGTGGTACATGCGTTAAAAATTTGGAGGCATTACTTGTATGGCGAGCAGTGTGAGATTTTCTTTGACCACAAGAGTTTAAAGTATTTCTTCACGCAGAAGGAACTGAACATGAGACAGAGAAGGTGGTTGGAACTGATTAAGGATTTTGATTGTACCATCAGTTATCACCCAGGGAAAGTGAACGTGGTAGCTGATGCGTTGAGCAGGAAATCCAGGGAGCCAGTGTTGGCGGTTATGAGGATCCAGCATCCGATTATGATGGATCTGGAGAGACTCGGCACAGAGTTAGTGGAGAGTGATCTCCCAGTATGTATTTCCAGTCTGGTGGTACAGCCTACTCTACAGGAGAGAATTAAAGCCGCCCAGAAGGAAGATCCAGAGTTAGCAGAGGTGATAGACAGAGTACAGAGTGGGCAGAGGGAGGAGTTCAGTATTGCAGATGACGAAGCTTTGCGGTTCCGTTCCAAATTATGTGTTCCTGCTGATACTCAGATCAGGAAGACCATTCTAGAGGAAGCTCACAAATCTTTGTATACAATTCATCCTAATAGTACGAAAATATACAGAGATCTGCGAGAGTCATATTGGTGGAGCGGTATGAAGAGAGAGATCGCCGAGTTTGTAGCCCAGTGTTTGATGTGCCAGCAGGTAAAGGCTGAGCACTAGAGGCCGGCAGGGCAGTTGCAGCCATTATTTATCCCAGAGTGGAAGTGAGATCATATATCTATGGATTTCGTGTCAGGACTGCCGACAGCATTACATGGCCAGAATGCCATCTGGGTGATTGTTGACCGTTTGACGAAGACCGCCCACTTTATACCTATTAAGATCAGCTATTCCCTCAGCCGTTTAGCAGAGATTTATATTCAGGAGATAGTTCGTTCTCATGGGATGCCAGTATCGATTGTGTCAGATTGAGACCCACGATTCACATCACGATTTTGGAGGAGGTTGCAGGAGGCTCTGGGGTCTCAGTTATCGTTTAGTACGGCATTCCATCCTCAGTCAGATGGGCAAACTAAGAGGAAAAAAACAGACATTAGAGGATATGCTCCGAGCGTGTGTTAGATTTTGGGGGTAGTTGGACTCAGTTCATGCCACTGGTAGAGTTCGCGTAAAATAACAGCTACTAGTCCAGTATTGGCATGGCACCATTTGAGCCTTTATACGGTGGGAGATGTCGATCTCCTTTGTTTTGGGATGAAGTGGGTGAGCGACGAGTAGTAGGGCCAGAGCTTGTGCAGCAAGCGCGTGATAAGGTTCGGCTTATCAGGGACAAGATTAGCGCAGCACAGAGTCGACAAAAAAGTTACATTGATAATCGTCACAAGAATCTGGAATTTGATATAGGTAATCATGTGTTTCTGAAGATAGCTCCGATGAAAGGGGTTATGCGTTTTGAGAAGAAGGGCAAACTTAGTCCTAGGTTTATCGGTCCATTTGAGATTCTAGATAAAGTGGGACCGTTAGCTTATAGGCTAGCTTTACCTCCGATGTTGTCCAAGATCCACGACGTATTCCATGTGGCTATGTTGAGGAAATACGTTCCAGATCCTTCTCATATCATCAGTTATGATGAGTTGGAGCTTAGTGATACACTGGGATATGAGGAGGTACCAGTACAGATTCTGGATAGGAAAGTACAGGAACTACGTAATAAGAAAATTCCTCAAGTAAAGGTTTTGTGGAGGAATCATGCGGGAGAAGAGGCTTCTTGGGAATCCGAGGAGCAGATGAGACAGAGATATCCGCATCTATTCCAAGAAAGTTGGTGGGATAAAATGCAAGTAGTTAGGTAGTTTCTTTTGCAGGTACATGTAATGGTTTAATTAGTGTAGTATTTTTGTTTTGGGAGAATGATTTTCTTTTGTATATGTAATCTTCCAAGACTCAAAATGTAACCACGGTATTCCTCCGCAATAAGTAAGGGTAGGTAATAAAATGAGTAGACCCTTTCTCCTGGTTAAAGGATGGCGAGTTACGGGAACAGTAAATTTCGAGGACGAAATTCTTTTAAGGGGGAAAGAATGTAGTAATCGAGAAAAATAAAATTTAAAAAATAATAATAAAATAATAAAATAAAATAAATTAATTAAATTAACAAGTAAAATGAATAGTATGATAAATATATATATATATATATATAAGTTATTAGGATATATATGTAATACATATAAGTTAAAAGTAATAATGAATACATATAAGTTAAAAGTGATAACGATATATATATATATATATATATATATATATATATATATATATATATATATATATATAATATGTAAGTTATCTTAAGTAAAGCTTCTCCAAGAAGCTCTGAGTGCTCTCTCCCTCTCTCTCTCTCTCTCTCCTACGTCTCTCTCTCTCTCTCTCTCTCTCTCTCTCTCTCTCTCTCTCTCTCTTCTATTCCGGGCCAGTTTTACGCCGGATCGACAAACCGAAACCACTACGACGCTCTTGGCGAAGTTCTCTGCAAATCTGCCGGAGCGGATCTTTGGAGAAAGTAATTTGGAAATCATCCCTAAGTTAAGGTAAGACTTTTTAAGCCAAATTTGAAGTTGTGTCAGTTGAGAAAAGTGTTATACGCGTTGAAATATTAAAGTTTAATACTGGGAGTTTTCGTTTACAAGGGTGTTGATTGGGAACGTTGGGAATCATCCCTAAGTTGAGGTAAGGCTTTTAAAGCCAAATTTGACTTAGTGGTAGTTATAGAAAATATTGTACGTACGAAAATACTGAACTTTAATTCTGCGAGTTTTCATTTTTAGGGTGTTGAGTTGAGAACCATGTGGGTACAGGAAAGATTTTCTTAGGGGCTTTTCAGGAATCAGGTAAGGGGATAAACTAAACTAGTTTTGTTTTGAGAAAATGCATGTATATATATGTAGCATCTAGTTTTAGGAAAAATAAATATATTTATATATATGATTTATATTTGGAAAATACTGTTTAAATGATGATATGTTGAATATGTGGAAAATTTGTTCAGTGTGGCATGAGTATAAAAATGTTATGAAATACTGTTTTCTGTGAATGGGGATGATATGGATTTCTATGATGGAAAACTGGCGTACGGGCTGTGCTATATGGATATGTTTGCCAGCGTACGAGCCGTTCTATATGGATGAAATTTACTAGCGTACGAGCTGTGCTATGTGATTTGTCGGCGTACGGGCCGAGCTATGATAAAATGTGAAATACCGGCGTACGGGCCGATGATTTTCATGATATATGTATATGTGAAAAATGATATGAATGATTTGATAATTAATTATATGAGTTATCCATGTATCACGATTTTAGTATATGTATATGATATCAGAACCTGGTTGGTTTGGTCTAGGCTAGTACTTGCACGGTACCGTTGCTATGTGTCCATGGTACTCGTGATCATGATATCTGTGTTAACGCCGCTATACGGAGTAGTGTGAGATTGGATGGTCGATGTGGTTATTGTCAAGAAGTGTTGTTGTTATCGCCCTTGGTGTACGGACTAGTCTGGGTAGACCCATCAAACCTATAGACTACTGTTTGACTTGACAGTGGTCGGCCAGTCATGTGGGGGTAATATATGACAACAGCCAGCTAACCCACTAAGATTGTTTTATGTTATTATTATTATGAGATGAGATATGTTATGAAAATGCAGTATGTTCTGCCATGTTTTGATTTATATATAAGTTTTCCCATATTTGATAAACAGTATTGAACATGTTATGTATGATATATGTTGAACAAAGAATACTCATGTTGCCACACACTAGTATTAGTTTATTTCCCATACTGAGAGGTGTCTCATCCCTAAATCTTATACATTTTTCAGGAACCCCTGATAGGAGAGCGGGAAAAGCCCCGCTGATCTAGAGCAGTGTTTGCCCTCTTTGGAAGGGTAAATTTTTGGTAGGGACAGTTAGGTTTTTGTGAGAATGGTCCCTAGTTTTTATTTTTGGGATGTATATACTGAGAGATAGTGATTGTAGTACTCTGGTATGAGTTATGCACATTATGATGAGATGTATATGGTTTTATACTTTCTGCTATGTAGGCTTCTACTGTACGTTCTGTTTTATCCCTGGTACCCACGGGTCCACGTGGATGGTGACCAGCTGAGCTGGAATGTGAGATGTGTGATCTTGATTTTATGATTTGATGTCGTTGAAAAAAATATATATATGTGAAAATGAGCAGGTCGTGACAACCATGATTATACGAATCTCAGTACCATGATTATATGAATTCCAGTATTACGAATATGTAGTTCCATGTTATGATTATTCATATTTCAGTACGTTATGCAGCATCATGGTTATTATGATTACTTCAGAATCATGGTAAATCAGATATATATATATATATATATATATATATATGTATAGAAATATATTATATGATATCAGACCCTGTTGGACTTGCAGCTACAGAGCACGGTACCGTTGCTACAGATACTATGTTACTTTATCAGTGCAACCACCTGTTTAGATAATACGTGGTAAAGTCGACCACCTAGGCTCTTGAAGAGGTTAGGCTCCCCATCCAGATATGGGTTGAGGTGGGCAGGTCGACTGACGGAGTTCAGTAATTTATTCCTGGTTGGCCAGCCAGGGTAAATCTAGCCTACGGGCCGCACAACCTCATCATGAGGGGCATGTCATGACAGAGATAGTCATAGGGAATAGTTTCAGTTATTATTACATACGTATGGATTTACAGAAACAGAAACTCTACTTATGTACACTAGAAGTATTTTGAATTATAACCATAATATTGTATGTTAAGCAATAGGGAAAAGGGGTGGTGTATTTTATTATTGGTACTACTTTGTATTCAGCTATTCATGTTTATATGGAAACAGATTTCATGATATATATTGTAGCTCATTTGCCACACACTAGTAATAGCATACTTCTCCTTACTGAGCGTTGGCTCATCCCATTGTTGATATATTTTTCAGGTGATCCAGGTAGGCGAGTAGACCAGAGTCGCAAATAGAAGGGCTTCAGTAGTGCCCTGACAGAGAGTGAGTATCATTTTTGGGAGCATTTTTGTATTACCTTAACTAGTTGAGGGTATTTTGGGAATGCAGATATATGTGTATATTTTGGGAAAAATATGGTAGCACTTTGGTATTGATATTGTATGATATGGATATGTTTATCCAGTTTATGTTTTTCGCTGCTTAGGTTTATGGATGGATTTATCCCAACATGGTATCAGAGCATGTAAAATATTAGTGTATAAAAAAAAAAAAAAAAAACCCATTTAATTAAGTAGGTCATTACACCTTATCTGGGAGGTTGGGATGTGCATTAGTGTTAGCCTAGCATTTATGTGACGCACTGATTTTTATACCATTTTTTCCTAGTAATAATAAATATTAATCCAACACATGCCACGTCACAACTCTGATATCAACACAACCTGTCTCGAAGTGGGATACTGACTAATCAATCCATCATATAAAAACATACCTAACAGCAGAAGTCCATATATACATACCATCCAGAATACAAATAAGTAGTGTTTTAAACATCCATATACATCCCCAAAAGTCCATAACATACCCTAGGGGATTACACAAACACATCCCTAGCACAAAACACTTACCCTGACTATCAGGGTACCAGCTCCCCTCTATCTCGGAGTTCTATCTCCTAGTCTGTCACGGTTCCCTGAAATATTTAAATATTTGGGTGAGATATCTCTCAGTAAGACAGAATAAATTATTCACGGTGTGTGGCAGTATGAGTTCAATTACATCATATCACATTCCATTTTAATAAATATAACAGGTGGGAGAAAATATGTAGATATGTACACATAATCATATGTGTGTGTAAAACATATTTTTCAAAAGCTCTCTTATCATTTTCATATTCATATATGTATTTTCTTATTTCTCAAAATCATATTCACATTTTCTTTCATAAACTTTTCTTTCTCATATTCATATCTTAATAGCTTTCGTAAGCTTTTCTTTCTCATTTTCATTTTCACACTCCAGTCCATGGGTATCCTCATATATGTATGTCAACGTGTCTATAACCCATGGTTGTTTATTATCATCTCTATAATGAGTATTCATAATCCATCAAATGAGTATCCGTCAGTATAAAATCCACAACGTGTCTGTAACTCATGGCTGCCTTGAGGATATCCCCATCTCATCGTCATGCTTCCCCTCATGACTGGGTTGTGCGGCCTGAAGGCTGGACCTAACCGCGGTTGGCTGACCAGATTAGATCAAAGGAGAATGTGTCTATAGTACAAATAGCCTACCCAATCCTGGTTCGGACCCCAACAGGGCATCACAACCCTTCACAGGCTCATCGACTATCTCGTCACACTCTCCCCAAGACCGTGTGGTTGCATTATCACTTCACTAGCAACGGTACCTTACTCTCAATCAACAACAGTCCATCAGGATACTCATTTCCACATTTCCATATTCACATTTCAATATTCTCACTTCAGTATTCACAATTCAGTAATCACATTTCAGTATTCACATTTCATCTCATCGCGTTAGCAGTATTCTCATCATTTTCTGTTTTATTCTCCTAATAATAAATATCTCATTTCTCATATTTCAACGTTTCTTAGTAAACATATCAATACCACATTTCATTATTTCCCAGTATATTGCACATCTATATATATATATATATATATATATATATATATATATATATATATCACGATTCTTCATTTCTTCATAAAATCATTCTGTATGCCACTTTTCATCATTTCCATATAAAAATCTCATTTCATCACAATTATGTATATAACACATAATTAAATTTCCATAACTTCATTTCTGTATAACACTATATATATATATATATTTCATAATCTCATTTTCCTCAGCTCAAATCATATATCCCGATTTCAATTACATTCTCAGTATAAACCTGTTATATCATGTTTCTCATGCCACACTATTTTTGTCTAATATTTATAACATATTAATCATAGGTAAAATATCATATTTCATTTTCATATACTTTAAATCAACGATTCATTTTCCCAAAAATAGTTGTTATAATTTATTCCCTTTACTTGTCTTACTAAGAGGCCCGTTAAAACCCAAATCCTACGCCCACAGTGTTCAAAACTCAAAACCCCTGAAATTCACATTTTTCCCAAGTCAATCAACTCATTTCCCAGAATATTTCTCATTTAACACTTCCTAAACCCTATATACTCCAAATAAACACTTAAACCCTAAAATACCTTACTTACGGTGCTCAAGAACTCCAAATCAATAATTCGCTCCGGCTAAGTTGTAAAGAATCTCCCCACAAACCCCATGGTAGATTCTGATCATCAAAAAGAACTTAAACGGAACGAGAAATGAAGAGAGAAGGTGAACTAGTTGAACCTAGAGAGAGAGAGAGAGAGAGTGAGAGAAATGAAATTTCATGCTGAAATTATGATTTTAGCATACTTATAGATCGCTGGCCACGTGGCTTCATCGACGAGACACGTGCACTCATTGACGAACCATAGAAGGGTGTTCGTCAATGAAGGCAATGGGTTCGTCGGCGAACCCTTAATAGCCTAAAATTCTCCTCTCTCAGTATTTTCTCATCGACGAGACACGTGTACTTCATCGACAAGACCTAAAGGAACATTCGTCGACAACGACTCTAGGTTCTTCGACGAATCCCTGCTGATCTCCCTTTTTCGTTTTTCCTTCTCTTTCATTTCTTTTCTTTTATTACTTTCATAAATTAAATTTTTCGGGTCTTTACATTCTCTCCTCCTTATAAAATTTTGTCCTCGAAATTACTACTCATCACCTTTTCGTCCTTAAAGAAACATCCCAATTTTATTAATTATCCTCACTTATGGCAGAGGAATAACGTGGTTATAGAAAAATGGTTCTGGAAGATTAAAATCATGTACATAAAAAATAAAAAAAAACTCCCTCAAAACCATTCATAATCAAAACCAAAACTTTACCTATCCTATACTATACAAATCAAAATACATACCTTGTTATTCATTTTCTTTTTTCCAGTTCAACCATGGGTCCCATTGAACAGGTGTGGATATCTCTAATGTATCTGTTCCTCTAATTCTCACGAAACCTCCTCTACTGCATGATTGCGCCATAACAATTTTACCAATAAAATCCTCTTTGTACGTAGCTCTTGTTCCTTCTAGTCTAAAATCTACACTGGCATCTCCTCATAAGATAAGACATCATCAAGCCCCAGTACCTCATAACTGGTCACATGGGAGGGATTTAGGATGTATTTCCTTAACATGGAGACATGAAATACGTCATGGATTCTAAAAAAAACCGGTGGTAATGCCAACCTATAGGCAACTGGACCCACTCTTTCAAAAATCTCGAATGGTCCAATATACTTAAGGCTCAGTTTACCCTTCCTTCCAAATTTCATAACTTCTTTCATTGGTGCCACTTTCAGAAATGCATGATCTCTGCATCAAACTCCAACTCTCGCCGGCGAGTATCGCATAACTCTTTTACCAACTCTATGTTGTTCTGATCCTATCTCTAATGAGTTTAACTTTATCATGAGTTTGCTGTAGCAGTTCTGGCCCAAAAATCTATTTTTCCCCAATCTCATCCCAGTACAATGGAGATTGGCACCTCTTGCCATTTAACGCCTCATATGGTGTCATCTTAATGCTGGCCTAATAGCTGTTATTATAAGCAAACTCGACCAGTGGTATGAATTGTATCCAACTGCCCCCGAAGTCCAGCACACAAGCTCGTAGCATATCCAGCAGTATTTGTATTGTCCTCTCCGTCTAGCGATCTTTCTAAGGATAAAATGTTTTTCTGAACATCAACTGAGAACCCATGGACTTCTGCAAACTCCTCCAAAATTGAGATGTAAATTGTGGGTCTCGGTCCGATACTATGGACACTGGCACACCATGCAATCTAACTATCTCCTGAATATACAAATCCGCTAATCTGCTTATAGAGTAGTTAATTCTGATAGGCAAGAAATGGCCAGTCTTCGTAAGTCAATCTACGACTACCCAAATGGCATCCTATCTATGTAGTGCCGGCGGTAATCCTGTGACAAAATCTATCACCATATGATCCCACTTCTACTCAGGAATGTGGAGTGGCTATAATGATCTCGCCGGTCTATGACACTCAGCTTTCATCTACTGGCATGTCAAACACGACGCTACAAACTCAGCAATCTTTATTTTCATATTGCTCCACCAAAAATATTGCCAAAGATCCCTATACATTTTGGTGCTATCAGGGTGTACAGTATACAGGGATCGGTGTGCTTCCTCTAGAATAACTTTCTTAATCTTAGGGTCGACAGGTACACACAGCCTGGTACGGAACCTCAAGGCTCCATCATTTGAGATATTGAAATATACCTCCAAACCATCCTATACTTTATCCATAATCTTCATTAATTCCGCGTTTTTCAGCTACGCAACTTTAATTCTTTCTTGTAGGGTTGGCTGCAGTAGATTGGCAATAAATGCTCGATGATCGCTCTCTACGAGTTCCACCCCAAGTCTTTCCAAATCCTTCTGAATTGGATGCTGAATCATCCCTGCTGACACTATTGCTCCCACTGATTTTCGGCTCAGAGCATCAGCTACCACATTAGCCTTTCCCGGGTGGTAACTGATGGTGCAGTCGTAATCTTTTATCAACTCCAGCCATCTCCTCTGTCGCATGTTTAATTCTTTTTGTGTGAAAAAGTATTTCAAACTCTTATGATAAGTGAAAATTTCACACCTATCCCTATATAGATAGTGTCTCCAAATTTTCAATGCATACACCACCGTTGCTAGCTCCATATCATGGGTAGGGTAATTCTTTTCATATTCTTTCAGCTGTCGGGAGGCATATGCTACCACTCTCCCCTACTGCATCAGCACACATCTGAGCCCTTTATGTGATGCATCACTGTAAATTACGAAAACCCTCTTCTCCTAAAGGAATCGTCAACATTGGTGCAGTGATGAGCTGCTACTTTAACTCCTGAAAGCTCCATTCACATTCGTCGGTCCGCTCGAATTTCACACCTTTCCTAGTCAATCTTGTCAAAGGACATGACAATATAGAGAAGCCCTCAACAAATCTACAGTAGTTGTAACAACCTGCCTATTTTACCATAAATTTTTTTTCCTCACATACATAAATATCATTCTTAATAATAACCCTAATACCAATATAGCAAAATCAACCCGAACCTGATTGTGCCGGGGATGCACCTGATATACACAATGGACACCTAAACAGCGAAAAACAAAGATTACATTCACAACCAACAATACCAGAGTTTCACTACAATCCATAACATTTCTGTAAATAGAAACATACAGTCCTCCAAAAGACAAAAAGGAAAAACTAGGATCATAATCCAAAAACCATCTAACCCTAACCCAGTAACTCACCCTCCTACTGGGGTAGTATGAACTGCCTCTACCGACACGAAGCTCGGTCCTCTTATCTATCTGGATTCCCTGAAATGTTTTGTAAGCTAGGGTGAGACACCTCTCAGTAAGGGAAATAACTAATATCAGTTGTGTGGCGGTATGAGTATATTTGTACTATAATAGATAAACAATACATAACACATGTCTGGATAAAAACTGATAATATAATACTAGATAAAACATACATAATCATGATCATGCTAAATCATACTGAATTTCAGTTATTACAAAAGCATCTTCTATAACTGATAGTACTGAAATAATACCCAGGATGGATAGCTAGTTGATGTTATGTATTACCCCCTATGACTGGGTTGTGCAGCTCGAAGGCGGGACCTGACAATAACTGGCTGACCACTACCGAGTCAAATGTGTCTGTAAGTACGATGGGCCCGCCCCACCCTAGTGCAGACTGCCAGGGGGATGTCTACAACACTACATTGAAGCCACATCGACTATCCATCTCTCACACTCTCTATTGGCAAGTGTGGTAGCACTAATATGAACTGAACTAAATAGCTACGGTACTGAGTCTTGAATACTAATCTAAACTAAATCATCTGGGTTATGATAATACATAGTATGTTTACATATACTGATTTAACATGAAACTAGATTGATAACATTTCTCTGAATTCTGACATATCATACATAATCACGGCCTTGCGCCGAATAACATACATAATTACGGCCTTGCACCGACTATCAATCACGGCCTTGTGCCAAACATATTATAACATACTGAACTGAAATTTGTATTGTTTATCATAAAATTTTGAAACCATAATTTCCTGTATTATTTATGGTTTTCCTGAAAAACTGTTGTAAACATGGTTTTTACTGAAAATTTGACATAACATAATATTCATAAAATGATACTCATGCCACACAGTTTTAAAGAGTATTAAAATTGAATACCTAAGCTGAATATATTTTTGATTAAGTATTTTAAAACCGTTTTCCTATTCAACAGCAATATTCTCAAATATTCTAATATAACATACATAATTACTATAAATACATGCTGTTTTAAAATAATAAATTTTCATAAAAATAAACTGACTTAATTTATTCCCTTACTTAGCTACTAAGAAACCCATAAATCTAACTAAATTTGCACCTATGGTGTTCCCAGCTCAGCACCCTGAAATTCACATTTTTCCCTAGCAAAACTTTAAAATTATTTCATCTCTTTAGTTAAGAAATACCAAATACCTTATAAAACTTAAAATAATTAATTTACCCAAATTTTTGGATGGTGCCCAAGTTGGCCCAACCAACGATCTACTCCAACAGATATAAGGAGAATTTCCCAGGAGTAGCGTGGCGGCTTCAGATCGTCAAACCACCGTGAAATGAGGCTGGATTTCTAGAGAGAAGGAGAGGGAGATGAACTGAGTGTGAGAGAGAGAGAGAGAGAGAGAGAGAGAGAGAGAGAGGGAAATTTTGCATGTTCCTCTCGCAGAAAAAGAGTTCTTGGCCTTTTATAGAGTGCTTGTCCACGTGGTCTCGTCGACGAGCCACGTCACTTTGACGAAAAGTTCAAGAAGGAGTTTCATCGACAAACGCTTACCCCTCTTCGACGAAATTCAGGCCTTGGGAAATAGTCTCTCATTAAGTTCTCATCGACGAGACGCATGTGTAATGACCTGTTTAATAAACTGGTTTTTTTTTTTTTTACTATAATAATCCACATGCTCTGATACCATATGGCGGTAAACCCAATCATCAACCTAAGCAGCGAGAAGAAGAAATCAAATAAACATATCCGTACATAATTATATACAATACCATACAATACCAGAGTACTAACATGTTTCCCAAAATATGCACATATATCTGTTCCCCAAAATACCCTCAACTATGCTGGGGTATACAAAAATCCTCCACAATACTCACTTCACTGACAAGGCACTACTGAAGACCCTCTATTTGCGAGCTTGGTATGCTCGCCTACCTGGATCACCTGAAAAATAATTCAACACTAGGATGAGCCAATGCTCAGTAAGACGAAATATGTTATTACTAGGGTGTGGCAAATGAGCTACAATATCATGAAAAATTGTTTTCATATAAACATGTATAATTGAATATGTAAATACAGTATAAGTAATAAAATTCACCCCCTTTCCATGTTACTTAACATAACAGTATCGTAGGTTAATATTCAAAATACTTCTATTATACATAAGTATGTTCCCTGTTTCTGTAAAACTATACATACATGATAGTAACTGAAAACTTTCCCTGTGGATAACTGTGTATCATGATTTAACCCCTCATGACAGGGTTGTGCGGTAGACGGGATTTACCCTGGCTGGCCAACCAGGAATAAATCACTATACTCCATCGGTCTAATTTGCTCACCTCAACCCATATTTGATGGGGAGCCTGTCCACGTCAAGGGCCTAGGTGATCGACCTACTACCACATATTATCTAAATAGGTGGTTGCACTCATAACATAAATATCTGTAGCAACGGTACCGTGCTCTGTAACTGCATAGTCCAACAGGGTCTGATACTATATAATATATCTCTATATACAACTATCTGATTTACCATGATTCTAAAATAACCGTAATAACCATGATACTGCATAAACTATACTATAATTCATATATCATAATACTGAGAACTGTATAATCATAACACTGAAACTGCATAATCATAATATTGGAATTCGTATAATCATGGTACTAAAATTCGTAAAGTCATGGTACTAAAATTCATAAAATCATGGTACTGAAATTCATAAAACATATCTTCGTACTATATTTATATTCTCAAGCCACACCATACTTTAATACATAATTTTCACAATTTAATAAATTATATAATATTTAAAAAATACACCTAGCATAGCATATTTCCCTTACCTGACAACTAGAAAGCCCCTATGATAAATTGGCCTAACACCCGCGGGGCCTCCTACATAACACCTTGAAAACAACAATTTCCAGAATAGAATATCAGTATTTCTTCACCTACATCATTTCCTATAACTGTCATAAGGCCAAAAATGGACTAAAAGACCTTACCCTGAATTTGGGATAAAATCCAACTTTGTTTCACCGACGATCCACTTCAGCAGACTTGCAAAGAACTTCGCTAAGAGCGTTGTAGTGGCTTCGGATTGTCGATCCGGCGACTGGAGGGCCGAAATCGAAGAGAGAAGGGAGAGAGTTCGTAAGAGAGAGAGAGAGAGAGAGAGAGAGAGAGAGAGAGAGAGAGAGAGAGGAGTGAGAGAGAGCACTGAAAATGGGTTAAAAATCAGAATTTGCCCTATTTATACTGCAGGATTCATTGACGAGTCCTTTAGTAAATTCGTCGACGAATCCCTGTATTCGTCGATGAAATTCAGAGTAGCCCACTTCCGTCTCTCGGTATTTTCTCATCGACGAACCCCTGTATTCATCGACAAATTTCTTTATGCACTCGTCGACGAACCCCTGTATTCATCGACGAATTCCCTTATGCACTCGTCAACGAACCCTTGTATTCGTCAACGAAGTCTACTGCCTCCTTCTGTTCCTGTTTCCATTTTCTTCCCTCTTTATTATTAAATAATATTATTCTTTGGGTCACTATAGCATGTCCACGTCAATGAGCCTAAAAAACCTATTTGTCGACGAATGCACTGCGTTCGTCGACAAGACCCTGCTGAATTCCCCCTTTAAAATTTCTTTTCTTTTCTCTCCTTTATTATTTAATTGATATAATTCACCTAGTCTCTACATTCTCTCCTCCTTATAAAAATTTCTTCCTCGAAATTTACTATCTGTATTGACACCATCCTTTAAAGAAAAACAAAATGGGCTACTTATTTTATTACTTACCCTCACTTGTGGTGAAGGAATACCGTGATTACATTCAGGGTCCTGAGAGACTACAAATACATAAACTAAAATTCTCCCAAAACCAAAATACTACCTACTACCAAAAGATTATTACATATACTGATTAATCTGCAAAAGGAACATTACATACTTATTTGCATTTTTTCCTAATTACTGCTAAACCCCACTGAATAAATGCGGGTATTTCTATTGTATCTGCTTCTCAAGCTCCCATAAAGCTTTCTCTACCGTATGATTTCTCCACAGGATTTTTACTAAAGGAATCTTCTTATTGCGCAATTCCTGATCTTTCCTGTCTAGAATCTACACTGCTACCTCCTCATACGTCAGAGTATCCTTGTGCTCGATCTCACCAAAATTGATCACATAAGAGGAGTCTAGGATGTATTTCCTCAACATAGAAATATGAAATACGTTGTGTATTCTAGACAAAACGGGTGGTAGGGCTAGCCTATAAGCAACTGGCCCTACTCTCTCAAGGATCTCAAACGGGCCAATAAACCTAGGTCTAAGCTTACCCTTCATTCTAAATCTTATAACTCCCTTTAATGGAGCTATTTTCAGAAACATGTGATCTCCCATTTCAAATTCCAGTTTCCTGCAGCGAGTGTTAGTGTAACTCTTCTACCGGATCTGAGCTGCATTGATCCTATCTCTGATGAGCCGAACTTTATCATATACCTGCTGCACTAGCTTTGGCCCTACAACTTGCCGCTCACCCATCTCATCCCAGTATAATGGGGAATGACACCTTCTTCCATACAACACTTCATAAGGTGCCATCCTGATGTTGGCCTAGTAGCTATTATTGTACGCAAACTCTACTAGTGACATATACTGGGTCCAACTACCCCCAAACTCCAGCACGCAAGCCCGTAGCATATCTTCATGAATCTGGATCATCCTCTCAGTCTGCCCATCTGTCTGAGGATGAAAGGTTGTGCTGAAGGATAACTGAGACCCCATAGTCTCCTGCAAGTTACTCCAAAATCGTGACGTGAAACGTGAACCTCGGTTTAATACTGTAGACATTGGCACACTATGTGATTGCACAATCTCCTGAATATATATCTTTGCTAGTTTGTCCATGAAATAGTTTACTTTAATAGGGATAAAGTGAGTGGTCTTTGTCAATCGATCTACGACCACCCAAATAACATTCTGTCCCTAACGCGCCAATTGTAAACTTGTCAAAAAATCCATAGAGATGTGGCCCCACTTCCATTTCGAGATGAAAAGTGACTGCAACTGTCCTGTCGGCCTCTGGTGATCAGCCTTAACCTACTTACACATCAAACACTGCTGCACAAATTTGACAATCTCCCTCTTCATGCCACTCCACCATAAATACTCTCGCAGATCCCTATACATTTTAGTACTACATGGATGAACTTTGTACAAGGATCTATGAGCCTCATCTAGTATCATCTTTCTGATATCCATATCTGCAGGCACGCACAACCTGGAACAGAACCTTAGAACCCCATCATCAGAAATGTTGAACTCCTCTCCCTATCCATCCTGCACCCTAGCTATTAGCTCTGCTAATTCTGCACCATCCCCCTAAGCGACTTTAATCATTTCTTGTAAGGTAGGCTGCACCACCAAGTTGTCAATAAATGCTTGGTGATCACTCTCTACTAACTCCACGCCGAGTCTCTCTAAATCCATCACAATCGAGTGCTGAACTACTGCTGCTAACTGTACTGCACCCTCTGATTTACGGATCAGTGCATCAGCGACCACATTTGCTTTACCTGGGTGGTAGCTGATGGTGCAGTCATAATCCTTGAAGAGTTCTATCTTTTTGCGTAAAGAACTACTTTAAACTTTTATGGTTAGAAAATATTTCACATCTCTCACCGTACAAGTAATGCCTCCAAATCTTCAATGCATGAACCACTATAGCCAGTTCCAGATCATGAGTGGGATAATTCTTTTCATATTCTTTCAATTGTCAGGACGCATAAGCTACACTCTACCTTGCTACATTAATACACAATCGAGCTCTTTTAAGGATGCGTCACTGTAAATCACATAACCCTCACCCCCTGACGGGATGGTCAAAATTGGTGCAATGATAAGCATCTGCTTCAATTCCTGGAAGCTCTACTCACAACTGTCGTCCCATTCAAACCTGATATTCTTCCTAGTGAGTTGCGTCAAAGGCACTAATGATGCTGAGAAACCCATTACAAACTAGCAGTAATAACCCTCAAGTCCCAAGAAACTCCTAATTTCTTGAATGTTCTTCGGCCTAACCCAATTCAACACTGCCTCAATCTTGTTGGGATCCATTGAAATTCCATCCCCTGATATAACATGCCCTAGAAATGTCACTTTCTCTAACCATAATTCACATTTGCTAAACTTGGCATACAATTTCTTTTCCGTAAGCGTCTAAAGTACCAGCCATAAGTGTGCCTCATGCTCCTTAAAACTCCTCCAGTAGACCAGCATATCATCAATGAAAACTATAATGAACTGGTCTAAATACTGATGAAAGATTCTATTCATCAAGTTCATGAATACCGTAGGAGCATTCATCAGACCAAATGGTATAACTAGAAATTCATAATGCCCATACCTAGTCTTGAAAGTTTTCTTAGATATGTCCTCTGCTTTAACCTTCACCTGGTGATAGCCTAACCCGAGGTCAATCTTGGATTAGACTTGTGTACCCTGAAGCTGATCAAATAAGTCATCTATACGGGGTAAAGGATATCTGTTCTTAATGGTTACCTTGTTTATCTCCATATAATTTATGCACATCCTCATAGATCCGTTTTTCTTCTTTTCAAATAGCACTGGTGCTCCCCAGGGCAATACGCTAGGTCTCACAAACCCTTTCTTCTACAAACTTTGCAACTAATCCTTTAATTCTCCCAATTCTGTTGGAGCCATTCATTAAGGAGCCCTAGAAATCGGCACCGTTCATGGAAGTAAATCTATAGCAAAATCTACCTCGCGATCGGGAGGCAACCCAGGTAGCTCTTCTAGAAAAACATCTGGAAATTCCTTTACTACTGGTGTACTGCCAAGTTTCGATTCATTTTCTGACACCTCCTTTACAAAGGCCATAAATCCCTGACATTCATCCAAGAGCATTCTTTTCGCCTGCATGGATGACACTAACTGAGGCAAGGAACACACCTGCGATCCCACAAATTTAAATTCTTGCTTGCCTGGTGGTCTGAATATCACCTCTTTCAAACAACAGTCTATACTGACGTAGTTAGCTACCAACCAGTTCATACCAAATATTACATCGAACCTATGCATGTCCAACACTATCAAGTTAGCTGGCAAGACTTTCCCCTTAATATCAACTTGATAGCCTCAGAGCACTCTACTACATCTCACTACTGACCCTATCGATGTAGTTACTAACAGTTCGGTGTCTAACAAATGTGTTTCTGCCTTATATAATCTAACACACCTCATAGACACGAACGAGTATGTGGCTCCTAAATCAAACAATACAATAACTTTAAATGAAAGCATGTTAATCATACCTGTCACCACATCGCCGGTTGCCTCAACATCACTTGGCATCAGGGCGTAAACTCTCGCCAGAGCCGTATTCCTCTACTGATCTCCTGGGGCACCTGATAACCTCTCCGAGCAGCTCTGGAAGCTGGAGCAGCTCCAGTCTAAGCCTGAAAGTTTCTCATCATATGCCCTGGCTCCCCTCATCGGTAGCAGACGCCTCACCCTGCACGACACTCTCCCGAGTGTTTCTTTCCACAAATCTAACAGGCTAGGCATAACTGCGTACCCTGAATCCCACGGCTCCCCAACTTCTGCTTTTGATCCTTATAGTAGCCACCCTTCTTCCATAAACCTCGATAGGATCCCTGCTGGAAACCTGAAGGCGTGGATCTTTTTTTCTGTTTCTATTCCTCAGCATCCATCCGCTTTGCGACTTCTGCCATAGCTGCTCTGTCTAC